>NC_044572.1:58882964-59200464 GCF_901933205.1 Camarhynchus parvulus
ATAATCAGGTCTTTGTTGTCCTATCTTGTTTATTCCTGTAATCTGCCATTGAATGAGCTTCTGCTACCTCCTGTAACCCCAAAGCTTCAGAAATATGTGGGAAAAGAAATACATCAGAAATAAGTAATGTTGATGACCTCAGTGTGAGCTGTCTCTTAAACAGGGGGTGGAAGGTAATAAGGATTAAAAATCCAATAAAATACTCAAATATCTGAATTACAAATTGGCATAACCAGGATTAAATATTTGGGTCTATAAAACCAATAAAGTTTAAATGAAAGTAGGACAGAAGGGGCAAAAGCTACCCACATGAAAGTAGCTACTCCTAGTATTTTAAATGAATGTATTTCTATATTGTGTTTGAGCCGTAGAGAGTGAGAACACAAGCCACATGCCTTCAAGTCTTCCTCAGGAGGGCTGGACATCATTCTTTTAATTTGACCATCAATGCAACAACAACTTGAAGTTTATCTGTAACCTATCTGTTAGAAAAATGGGGAAGGAAGGCTATTTTTACACATACCATCTTCTAATGCTTTCTTTTCCATGCAAAAAAGAAAAGCACCTCACTTATTTTCTGCCATCAGTACCAAGCCTGCTTCTGAATTGGCACTGTTATAAACTAAGAAAAAATTCTGTACCTGTGTCATGTTGAAACCCTTTCTTAAATAAAGCTAATAAATTATGTCCTGCTCTTTCAAGCAAAAGAGGCTTCCCTTCCATGAAGTTCAAAAATGAAGCTGTGATTCTCAGAAGTTGCTGCAAGGCCACAATGGGACCACTTCTCTGAAACTCCAGGATTAAGAGAACTTCTCTCTTGTTCTTTTCCTTCTAGCATTATCCTCATTATTTACTGACTGACTCTTCCCCACCAGTCTCAGGCTTCACTTCCTCTAGCCCAGACATCTTATAATACACTGGAAGAAGATGAAGGAATTAGTTAATTCCCCAGAGCTGGCCCAGCCCCACCAACCTGCAAATTCCTATATACAAGCTGGCAACTGTGATCTTTCCTCTAAGCCAGTGAGAGGATTAACTCCTTCCCTACTTTAGTTTGCAGCTCATTCACAAGCTGTTCACTTTGTACACCCAGTATTTGATATCTGCTTTGATTGGACACAGTGGGTCACATTAGCATGGTTTTCGTTTCCTACTTAGTTCAACTAATTAAGTCCTACACAAAAATAATCACAGATATATTTTTGCTAAATGTACTGTACAGGAACTGGTCATTCCCAAAAGGTGCTCTTTTGGGAATGTTTCAGTAAACTCCTTTGTTAGGCCAAACACAGAGAGGATGTGAATGCAGACACTGTAGACTTGTGTGAAAAGAGATTTTGGATGAGAGGTCATTTTTCTCAAGTTCTAATAAATGCTATTGATGGGTGCAAGTACCAAGCCAAATTAAAGCTGCAGCTGAATGACAAAATAATAGGAACTACAAATGCAAAACTATGGAGGACATATTTTCTTACCTTTAAAAAGCTAGAATGTTTATCCCACTATTCTACAACACAAAACAATTAAATACCAACAGCTGCACTCCATTCTCATAAAAAGAATCTTCCATAGCATCTCAAAGTTTATTATCAGTGACATCTCTTTATGAACTGAGATTCCTTAATCCTTATCTTGCAGACCAATCTGCCAGTTTTTACCTACAAAAGCCTTTCTAATTGGACCATCCCAGTGACTTCTGAGTGCCTGCCAGCCATATTCCTATAGTTCCATAGACAAAACTTTCTAACTCTCTGCATGTGAGCAAAGCTCAGCTCATGAAGCATCATTTGCAAATCCATCAGCAGCCCTGGCCTACTTGTAATCCTTTTTGTTAGCTGTAGGGAACCTTTGATAGAACTCATAATAATTGGAGTAATTCCATTTTCTTAAATCCACTTTGGAAATTTTGCAATACGAAAATCATATCTTCAGATTTCTCCCCCCCAGAAGTTTAAAACTTTTGAATTTAAAAAAACCCTAAAACTCACTTGGCTTAATCTAATCTAGGGTTTTATATGAAGTATTTACAATTGCCTGCAATCTTCTTTTTGCCAGAAAATGTAACATTTCTCTTTCCTGGAATATTGATTTTGCAAAGTTATTTGAAGTTATTTTGTAATAAACATATTTATCCTCCCAAACTAGTGGACAGGTGTCCATTTATTCCAATGGAGCATCATATTCTCATGTTTGCACTGATTTTGGCCTATGGCACAGGATGGTTTTAGCCTAAAGGGGAAGTAAAATTCTTGGGTGTACTGATGGTGTGTCAAGTTGTGACTTCACTCAGTCTGGTGGGGTATGGGCTGAGTGAGGCTGGCCAGACCTCTAAGAGGAGATTGTCCATGTAAGGGAACAGGATAGTACTGAAACTGCTGTTATCTATGACACAGGCATTGCTTTCCCTACTAAGTAAAGGCATACTGGCTGTGTTACATTTGCCACTTCTTGGTTAGACATAAACCAGGAGTCTGCCTGACTGCCCGTGGCCATTGGAGAGTCCAAGGTTTGTCACTTGCATTTTTTTTCAGATAATATACATCACTCCATATTTTCCTTAGGTGTCACCGCAAATAATGTTTTCTGCCTTCCTTTTGGCTCAATTTCAGCTCATTCTTCCTCATGATTTGTCTCAGAAAGGTGGAATCAAGTGCTTTCTCATTAGGCTGCATTTCCCTCCATTTCTGACACCTGCACAGGTGGCCAGGGAAATCCGCTGCACACAAAGACAAGAGAAGTGGTACTGATGGGGTGGGCACCAGAAAAAGGGGAGCAGGGACAGTAGGCGAGAAGGGAAATTTCATCTGTGGCCATGAAGAGAGTGAGAGGAACACAAGAAGCTCCACAAGCAGTGGGGACACTGCCTTTTTCAGCCACTCTCACCAGCTGATAATCATGCGGCAGCGTATCATCATGACAGCTTGTCAGGGACACAAGCAAAATATTTGATTATAAACAAAGATGAGTGATGTCTGTAGTGTCTGGCTTTGTAAAATCAACATGTTACATGACAAAGCCCAAATGCTGAGTCTGTCTTGACAGCACCCCCGTAGCTTCTGCTGTGCTTGAAGAGCTGCTCTGACTACAGATGATCAGTAGACATTCTTGTGATATTTATTATCAAAAGCTTGTGACAGAAAGTTTTTGTGAACTGCCACAGTCTGAATTTAGAATTAACAGTGACATTTTTCATTCATTTTTACAAGCTTCTGTTGCCCCTCCATGAGTTTTTGCAACTACCATAATGAAAAAACTTGGTGCTTCTTTTGTGAAAGAGGGATTTGGTACTGTGCAGGGACATAACTTGGGGCTGAAGAGATACATCTTGTCATATTTGGGAAAGTCCACATGCATTTGGACAAATAATACACTTTTCAAAAATCATATTTGTCCATGCTCACTGGTTTGCTTGGCATATTCTGGCATAAATACCTAGGGATACCACCAGTAATGGCGTTTTCTTCAAAGCAAATAAAATAAATAAATATTCAACAATTTTAAGTCTGTTTTCCTGCTGTATCTTTGTCATTATTTGGTATTTGATGCAGGTAATAATGGGAAAGAAGTTCTTATGCCAATGGACAGGTCTGGGCTACATGCACAAAGAAGGGGAACACATATGCTACAATACATGCTTATGTACTAATTTAATACACGGTGGCTTTTTATTCTAACAATATCATTTGAGCTGCCACAGTTAGAAGTCTGTGCCAGCACTTCCATTACAAATCCAATGTTCATAGGGATTTACAACATCAGTCTAAACACTGCTCTGGAATGAAACTTGGCAAATGGGTCTCATCCCAGGAGCAATTTTTTTACCCATCCATTTGACTGTTAAGTTATAGTGGCATAAACATATAGTTGTTCTACTTGAATAACTTAAAATGGCTTTGAATTTAAAAAATGAAATAAGTTTATGGCACTACGTAATTACTTATCTTATTCAGAAGAAACAACACAACAGATGAAAGTAAAAATTGCTAAGATATTTTAGGATAGAAACAGGATATCTTAAAAATGCATTTTCTCCACAATTGTTAATAAAAATCTGTTTATATGCACAGTCAGTTGCCTTTACTAGACAATGCCTCACATCATGGAGAAAGGTGCTAAAAAATGTATGGGATCTCCTAAAGACGCAGCTCTATATGGATGAGAGGCAGTGTGCAATGACTCCCATCCAGTTTCTACCAGCTAGAAAGCCAGTTGGTGAAGAGCTGATAGGGAATGAATTACGTTTGGAGATATTTCTTGTTTTGCTGTGGGTCACAGGCTCCAGCTAATAATGCTCCGTTCACCAAGGTCAGCTACAGCGTTTCCATGTTTGAGGAAGTGTCACAGTGAAGATGCTTCTGGTTTCTCCTTGGGGCAGAGTTGGGTTTCCAGCTGGCTGTGGATGGCTGAAGAGGAGCTGGGCATGTGGTGTAAGGGCAAAAGGAATTCTGGAGAAGTGAAACAAATGGGAGGTGAAATGCAAAAAGAGACTGTGGAGAAAAATTAATCTGAAAAAAATTAAGAGAAGAAAATTAGCAGGACTCCATGCCCTCTGGAAGAAAAATGCTGAATTTCTTCAGGTCGACCTCTGCAGCTCATGCTCTGGCAAAGCTCTGAAGGGTTTTATGGGATTTAGACCAAGCAGAAAGAGCACCCATGAAGCACCCGTTCGAGTCTCAAAGAGCCTCTGCTCACATTGTGCTTTCCCCGCTTATCTGGAAGTCCTACTGATAACTGGTGAAATGCATGAGTAGCAAGGCAAACAGAGAATGTACCCTTTGTGAGCAAAATAAATCAGAATAAAACCAAAAGACAATCCTGAGGAAAGAATAAAAAGATTAGAACTTCCCGTGGAAAAAAAAGGCATCTGGGGGCAAAGAAACAGGATGTGATAGTTCCATATGGAATAATAAAAAACAGGGAAGAAGTTAATAAGGGATAATTATCCACTGTTCCAGACAGAAAGGGGCTTAGGGTACAATCCCTTAAATTGCATCAATAGGCTTAAAACTAAACAAAGATATCTGTTTCTCAGGCAAAAATGTACTTCACTGTGGGCATTGCAGCTATGCAGAACAGAGCTGAGCACCTTGCTGTGAAACCTGTGAGGTGGATGCAATCTCCAATGGAGAAAGTCCCAAAACTCCAGACCGGGGTAAGGCTGAAGAGGTTTCACCGCCTATTTTTTGCAGTTCTACAATCTTTCCCTAAGTTTTTGCTTTGGCTCCTGGCTTGCTATGGTCACATACAGGCTATAACATCCTAGACAAACATCAAGAGTGGTCCAGTACACTTGCTCACAAAATTTACTGAACAGCTGAAATTATATAATATTTTCCCCTGGCACATGTTTTGAGGATGGGAGCCTATATATATATGCACATAACATACTAAATATTCATGAAAATTGTAGGTACAAACAGAACCATATATACAGATATTGCGTGATTAAAATTGAACACCGAAAACAATCAGAGGCACAAATGCAGGCAGAGATACTGTAACAGCTTCAGAATAAAGTCTAAGAATCTCAAGCCATACATTGCTTGTGTTTTTGCTATACATTGCTTAAGTGGGCTGGCTGCTGTCATTTTAGTGCAGACTGGGTTGTTCAGTGTGCAGACCTCAGGCAAAAGCATCCCAAGAAGACTCATGAGCCCAGCACCATCATGCATTGCAGGAGGGGTGCAGGACCAGAGAGGAGAAAGGAGTCAAAAGTGTCAGAAACAAGACCTTGAAGGTGCACCACGACCCTGCTCAGATGTGTGGTGAGCAGGCTCATTTCCCCATTAGCTAAGGGCAAGCATGGGACAAAGCAGGAGAGATGAAAGAGGCTGGCATTCTGTACAAGCCCAGAAAGAGAAAAGGGGATGTGTAATGGCAGCAGTGGACAGAGATAGGAGAAAGAGGAGGGAAAAGAAAGAGCTTCCTTGTAGAGAAGGGCAATCTTAGCTGGTGGGTGCAAAACATTTCTGGACATTGGGTTGTCCTCTTCAGGTTTTTCTTACATGTGGCCCATGTGATCTCAGCCTGTACTGTTTTCTTCCACTTTCTCTCTTTCTCTCTTTCCCTCTTTCCCTCTTTCCCTCTTTCTTTCCACATTCATAGTGCCAAAGATTTGTTAGTCTTTTTGGGCACACTGACAGGTTTCCTTCAAAATGTTTCGTTTAGTGCCTTCTGAGGACCACATCAAGATTATGGGTTTAGGAATAAAAATCCATACAAGTAGGTGGTTTTCACAGCACAGTCTGGCACTCAGCTCTGTTGGCAGCAGAGATGCCCAAATCTGGGGTATGGCCTTCTGCATGAATTACTAACCTTATGTAGCTCGTCAGAAGCAGGTTGTGTTAAACACAAGACAGAAATTGGCATAATTTACCAAATTCAAATGTCTAGAATGTTGAATACAGAAAAAATCCAGGTGAAGACATTTGTTGCTCCGCCATTTCTTGAAGACAGAATTCCTCCTGAATCAGTACAAGAACAACCTTCTTTTAGAGACACACTGAAATTTTACATCATGGCATTTTGATTGTGAAATAATGAGGTCTCACTTCACCCTTTACACATGCCCTCCTGAAGTCAAGGCATCCACTGACATTTTCCTTTGAGGAGAAAATTTAGCTTCTCATGTATTTGGGCTATGGATCTTGTACTGCCAGATCACCCTGCTGCCTGCTTTGTCTCTCAGTTCTCTAATACATTTTTAGACATTGATTGGAAATTGTTAAGCCATGTCTAGACCAGAAAAACAACATGAAAAGGTAACAAGCCTGTTCTTCAAATGGTATTTTAAGTGCTGATGTACACTGGCTAAAATCTAGCCTGACAGGGAATGACACATTGAAAATTAAATACAATGCAGTAATTTTAATCTTGGTTATATAATCTGATGATGATAAAACATTTACTTCCACAACATTTTGTGCTTACAAATATGTTAGCAAATTCAAAATCTACCCATCTAAAAGGAAATATTTGCTATAAACACGGGCTGATTCCTGCTCCTATCTATTTCTCACACATATGCATACAGATAAATGTGTACACATATAACGCATATGTACTCATTCCCTAGGTAATCAGAGACACAGATAAAATAAAGCTTCTAGAGTGACAGACATTCTGCAGACAGGGTTGTTAGTTTATGTAGGCTATAGGCAGAGTGGACTGGAAAATTTTGATCACTTTAATTTACTATATCCAGCATGCCTGCTGTACTCGTCCGGCACTTTTATCAAGCCCTGTGAGGTGGTATTGATTTTTTTATTTTCTATGTAGGATAAGAAGACAGAGAGTTAGGAGCAAGAGTGAATGAAGAACTTTCCTCAGATTACTGCTATTCTCTAGCTTATTGCATCCTGTCGTTTGTAGTTTCAGATGATGTCCAGTATGTCAGGGTTGCTTGAAGCAATAAACAGGGTGAATAACAATGGAAAGGCTAGATGAGAAAGATTGAAAAAGGAGAAAGAGGCAGCAAAGAAAGTAAGAAAGTGAATGTGAGAAATAGGAAAAAGGGGAAAAAAAAAGCAGAGGTTGAGAAAAAGTGTCCTAGGTGTAGAGAGCTTGATAAGTGCATTCCTTTAAAGAAACTGTAACCAGCCATGGCAGTTTTTCGACCAAGATCTGCACATAAAACCTATAGAATTGTGGAAGACTAGAAGAAGTGTCTTCTGGGTGTTACTTTTTTTCTACGAGAAAAAGCCAGAAAAACAGAGAAAGGTTGAGGGGAGATATGAGTTGCATTTTTCTTTGCTGAACGATTCCCAGATTACCACAAAGGGATAAATCTATCTTTTGCATCCAGTTTAAGGTGTGGTCCTAAGAAAAGGTAATACCCCACAGACTTTGACTCTTACCTTGACCTTCCTTCCAAACTACTGCTTTTCTAAGAGATGACTGAAATCTTTTGCTTATTCTGTTAAGTACCCTCACTGTGGCACTGTAACCTCTAGCACAGCAGGTAAAGGGAGATGATTTGGGCTTGCAGATAAAAGCTGCCCCAGGCAGCATCGCCTTTGCTGACCCAGGTGGCCCCGTTTGCTTGTATGAGCGTGGCTGGGCACATGGTGCTGTGGAGTGCAGGCTCTCACTGTGGGGAGCCCTTCAAAGCCGCAATCTGAGCTGGGCAGATTTTGTGATCTAGAAGTGCTGATCTGCGAGGCAGACTTCACTGTTCAAAGGTACATTTTTGTGTTTAGAAGGAAAAATCTTACACAAAATGTTAATTATGCTTTCCCTTGACTTCAGATGGATAGTGGTTTCTGAAGGGAGGTAGGATTCTGTCCACAAAATTGTTTTCTCTTAGTTTTCCTCCTGGAGCTTGGGAACCCAGTTGCTGCAAAGGGTAATTTCTGTGTTATCCTGCACACCCAAAGCCTCTTTGTTAAAGCAGGGCAGTTCCTTACCACGGGGGGCTCATAGGGAAAACGGCCAGACAGAAATACAGTGAGTAACACTGTAGACATGTGGACTTGAGTAATCCTGACTCACAGAAACAGATTCCCTCAAGCCATTTAAAAAGCTTTTGGTTTTTGTGTGTTATGGCTATTATTGATAAAAATCTTGTCTGATAATCTATCTTATACTGTTTATCTATTTATATGGAGCCAGTTTGCCTTAAAATCTTCCAGAGTCAGTGGAAAAGTTTCCTTTTCCAGAGAAAAGGTAGGCAGCCTGATCTGATGCCTTTTTTGTATTCCCTTTAGGGCACGGGGAGGACAAATCAGACCATCTCAGGGATGGAGGGTCTCAATGGTCTCTCTCACCCATTTCCTCATTAGGAGAAGATCTTGTTCCTACACAGCCCTTGCTCAGGCTGGGGCATGACATGGTGATCCCAGCAGGACTCTGAAGCCTCTCTTCTCTGTTCCTGACAAGAAACTGGACATGAAATGCCAGATTTTTGATGAGAAATAGACCATTAACAGACTTTTCATAATTATTTCTGCTCAGTAGCACAAATTTGTGTCATTACTTCAATCAAAGTAATTTGCTTTAGTCACATCCTAGTTGTAAATGTACAAGTTATGATCTTTATTGGGATTTAACTTCAGAGCATGTCCAGGGACTCTGGCAGAAACATCAGTGCAAAGAGAGCACCAGAAAGGAACAAAGTTGAATCTGTTTGAGGGCCTATTATGGTCCAGAAATTCACTACTGCAAGAAATATTGTTTGACCAATGCTACCAAAAGTGAAGTGTAAGGTAGCTCAAATGCAGACTGAATTTAGACTTGGTAAAAAAAGCCACGAAAATCTATTCTTTCTTACTGGAAAAATTTCCAATGTAGTGAAAGATTGTTCACAATTTAGCATTGCAAATATTGTAACCGTGAGATGCAGGAAATCAAACTGACTGACAGTAGGAAATTTTCTTTTCAGATTTTCATTTTCCAAACTGAGAATATCTCAGAAGTTAGAAAATACAGCAAAGCAAACTGTAGTTATAAAATGTAATAAACATCTCGGTTCTAGTATTATCTCCTAATGACATAACATTTTAAATGTAAAAACTCTCATTTTATCTTCTTTTTCATCTAACATTCAGGCATGTTTGATTAATGAATTTCCATTACAATTCTGAATGTCTCCTTGGTTCAGCATGTTTGTCATTGAAAGCTTTTGCTGTTTTTTATGACTTTGTGGGTACTGACTGTGCAAAGGCATGGGGATGGCTGCTCTGATATTTCTCTGTGCTGGAGGAGGCTGAATACTCAGAGGTCTGAACACCTTGTGGAGTACAGAGGACCCTGAGCAGGCGAGCTCAGCTCCTTGCAGGATATATTCTCTGATGCTAATAATGTAATTTGCTTGGCCAAGAAATTGGTTGTGAGAGAGAATTCCCAGCCCACTGCTTGTTAGCTCCATTTGCTTGCTCTGGTTTCAAACGCAAACTTCAGTCAATGAGAGAGCCATAAAAATACTGTATGACATTTGTGACTGATCCCACAATGGCAAACAGTAAAATCTCTTCCTTACTGAAGGGGCTTTCTCTATCCAAAATTTCAAAGAATATTCTTAAAATAGTTACATTTGGTCAAATGAGTGGTTGAGAAAGACCCTGACTGAATCAGTGGAATAATGTAGACAGAGTTAATAATTTAATCTTCTCTCACTCTTGTGATGTGGTGGCATAGCCTGAACAACCATGAAAATCAGCACAAAACAGTCCATTTTAGCTTAGCACTTCTATTTTTCTCTTGATAATGCTGGAATTTGAAGTGAAGAGAAGAAGAGTAATTTTTCCTGTTAGTGGTGTGTGACACCAGTTTTGGCTTTCTCTTCTTTTTAGTGAATTTGAAGCTCATTAATATGATTTAGTAGTCACTAAAGAATACCTTAGTCCAAAGAAAAAAAAGAGTGAAAAAATATTTCTGCCAGTAACAGAAATCACATAAACCTAATATCCCAAAAATCCACTGTTTTTATATTGGTACAAAGAGGAGGACCTCACAGAAAGTGGTAATTATATTTGTATTTGTTTTGTCAGTTCTCAGGTAAGCAGCTTTAAAATCCCCTGTAATATGAAAGTGTGAAGTGAATATCCTAAATTTCTACGGTCCAACCTTTGACTAGGCAAGCTCCTCTCTCTGCTGAGTGTCTAACACGTTTCTGTGCACAGAGCAGAAGCACCAGAGGCGTGGGCAGGTTCAGCTGATGGAAACTGCTCTGGGCTGTGCTGCTCCTGGTTCAGCAGGAATCGGGACTGTGTGCCTGCAGCCTGCAGTCATGTTACAGTAGCAGAACTTGATTTCATTTCCCTGCTTTAAATGAGGTGTGTGTGTCTGTGTGTGTGCCTGTGTGTCTGTGGTTTTTGATCAAGAAGACCACTCTTGCGGCTGTGCCTTCCACTGGAAAGAGACACTGAACTTGGTAGATGCCTGTACATTGCTGGGGTGATGGCAGGGAAAATATCTGAAGTGTTAGAAATAGTAAAAGACATTCAGAATGCCAAAAAGTTGCATAAAACAACTATTCCTGCTTTGTCAATGAGTCAGGCTGGAGTGCTTTTTGACCTTCATGGTAGGCAGAAATTCTTTCTCATGAAGGATTGTAAGATTTTGCTATTTTATTATAGTTTCAGGAATGAAGTATCAGTACTTTGAAGTGAAGTGAATGAATTTTATAATTTTTATTGTCATTATTATTGTTATTTTCATGTCAATTAGATTTTGAGGTTTGTTAAAGTTTTATCTTGATATATTTAAGAGGACAAAAAAAGTAAACCAAATAATTAGAGAATAAGCCCCCCATACATTCGGACATTGCTGAAGCAGAATGTTTTTTAATGACAGAATTTATGTTTGCCAAAGAAAAGTTTCTGCTAAATTGTCCATATTTGAAAGTTAGGGGAAAATATTAAGGTTTCCCATTCCAACTGATGTCTGAGGGATACTTGTGCCAAAAGTGTCACAGCCATGCAAAAAAACATGGTGAAATTTGGGTAAAGGGGATGCCCTACACATACACACCTAAGCCCATGTACAGACAATATGCACGTGGTTGCCCTGCATGCACAAACATAAAAGACGAGCCAAGAGTTGAGGATGGAACGCAGTATCCCATAGATCTCAAAACCAGGTCATTTATTTATTTGCACTTTTATAGCCATTTAAAGTACCTAATTCCAGAAGATTTTGTGCCTCAATTTTTATAGTAAATCAATGGAACACCAACAATACCTCTTCTATCTGAGAGATTGCTGTGACGTGGTTATTATCACCATTGTACACACAGCACCTGAATACATACACAGACACAGCTCCTTGCCTGTGCATATTAAGTAATCACTGCTCTAACTGCATTAACAACATCCATTTCAACACAAAAACCTTGGATTTATTCATTGGTTTGAATACCCTAAGCACTTCAGTATTATGCCCATATTTTATTTTTTTCCCTGGTGTTTCAGTGGTTTTACCAGAAATAACAACACGCTTAATTACAGAGGAGTCTTAGCAGGTAAATGATATAGAAGATTTGGGAATTCTAAAAGCTTTCTCTATTGAAAAATAAAAGTGAGATTGCATTACTTGAGTAACCAGCTTTTTACAAAGCTAAAGATTGAATAAAGGGTTCCATTTGATTTAAGCTATTACCAAACAGTAATGCAAAATTGTAACAGAAATAATTTAGACATAGGTAAAGAGGCTTCAAAATCAATAATGTTGGAAGAAATGAAACATATGCTGATGCAATCAAACAGAATTGAATTTCATATAAATGTTAGCAAATTTGTATCAGATTATCACTGCAAAAACTTCATTTTCATTGATTTATAATGTATTATTATTGTTTCCACCAAACTGCCATAGACAGCCATTTAAGCAGCTGCCAAGCGCCTTAAGGGTAAATAAAGGGTGCCACTGACAGTGCTGGGTTATAGAAGTTTAAGAGACCAATAATTCACAAGTGTGGCAGGTGTGACATTCTGTATATTCATTAGGCTTTTATTTTAATCCTGTTGTCTAAGTATTTTATAGTTTTTTATGGGAGAAGGGTCAGTTGCAGGTTTCAGAAGGCAACCACAGAGATTAAAGTGAGTTTGTCCCAGCCTGTTCCCCAGAGGGCTGGGCAGCGTCCTTTTGTTAAGCAACCAAATGACAGAAAAATACACTGGAATGTCAGCAGAAAATCTTGGGCTAAAGACACACATTGGCAGGTCTGTTCCTCCGAAAAGGAGCTGAGACGTAGTCTTTAAATGTAACCCAGGCTATGGACCAGTATACATTTAACTGATGCACAGCACCTAACCCCCTGGAAGTTTTTCATCTCCTACTGTCAGATGAGTAAAACAAATATGGTTCACACATTTGGTAGAACAGACTGGAGTGCAGCCTCTTTTAAAATGTGATTAATGCTATTGGTGTCAGTAGGGCTATTTACTTTCTAATCTGGGACTGGGAGAACACTTTTTTTGAGCAATGTTTTATTTGCTTTGAAATGCAACAAACGGTCATGGACTGAACTCATCCCAAATTCAGAACAAGGGAAGGGTCAGAAAGAGCTAATCTGTTTCAGTACAATATTTTTGAAGTCCAGTGGTTGATTTTCCATTTTTGGATTAATGTTTCACTGGAAAAAATTGCAGAAAATTTAATTAAAGATGACTGAAGAAAAGTTAAAAGTGAATTTCTTTATGCTGTGAAAACTTTTCAAATAGAACAGCAAAAAAAAAAAAAAAGAAGTCAACCAATAAAAAGTGTTTAAAAGTTATTTTGTGTTGATGCAAGATCCTCCCCCACAAATTTTGGTTCAGTCAGCAAATTAAACTAGAAAAAAAAAAAAATCAGTTCCTTAGGTAGGAGCATAATTAAGTATTGTGCTGGACCAGGCTATGCTTGCTCCTTAGAAACAGAGCATAGTAATTCTACAGTCCATTCATTTTCTGTTGTTTACATCCCTTGGATGTAGGAGACACTGTTTTAGTGTTTTTAAATATCATGATAATATTTAACTGTCTAAGGTATTTCTTTTCAAGACAGTCTTGAGACTTCCATATTGACAGATATTAAACAAAGTCCCCAAATCTCTTTGTTTTCTCTGTGATGTCTGATGAGTTCAAAATTTGGATTGCCTTGTGGATATGCCAGTTACTTTGTCAAAGAGGAAAAATGGTGCATTTTGACTTTATTGGTGAAGAAGTGGGATGAAATCTTGGGAAGTAGTGAACATTATTTCACCACATTTACCATGCTGCAATACATATATTTGCTTTTGTGTATGGTATGTGCTGGAAAAAGAGATGCTGTTGGCAAGCTCCCATCTTAATGCATGCCCAGAAGAGGTGCAGAAACCTGTTCAATAATTCAGGCAATGGTGACCTCAGAAGTATATGTGTCTCTTATCTGCTTTGGCTCATGTGATGTGATTTTTGGCCGCAGAGAAAGCTTATGGTGAAAATCATATCAAGTTGACCAAGCCAAAGTAAACACACACACACACACACACACATATACATTTTGAGGTAATTTTTGGCCATTGAGATCATTCAGCCCTTTCAATATTTAAAGGAGAAACAAGATTTGCCATGATCATAAACATTTTATTTACTTTTTCCTCTGTTGCAGCATGATTGCTTTAGGTAATAAATCCAGCCAACAAGGAGCTAAAGGACAATTATTGCACACTAACAGCATATGTTCACTGTCACGCCAGCAGGGCTGTATACAAGGAAAAACCCGGCACGCAGGCTGAAAGCCGACAAGGAGAGCAGCAGTGAATGAACCTGGTGGCCCCTGTTTGCTTTGATGTAGGGGCATGTTCTCAGCCACAGAAGGCAAAGTCTCACCTGGTTTATTCTGGCCTTACAGAACTGAAGGAGCAGCACAAGGCACCCTCTGAGGCTCACTGTCGGTGTTTTATATACAGCGAAACACAGGCTTCCCTCTGTAAAGCACAGCTCCTTTTAGGAAAAGTCTGGAGTCCAAGGGTGCCCCCGTTGGTGGTATTCCAGTTCTCATGACTTCCAAATTTGCTGCACCCTTTGCCAACCCAAACTCTTCCACAGCAAAACAAACACACTCCTGCTTTTCCTGGTCCCGATCCAGCATGGTGGCTCTTCAGCACGTATATTTGCGCTGATGTTGATTCCCATCATTTCCAGTAGATCAAAGGTCCACTTTAATTGATTCCAGGTTTTGGAAGCAAGAGATATGAATTATTGAGAATATAAAGCTCCTAACAATTGTAAAGAAACCATGAATCTGAAAACTAATTTAGGAGACGGGACATCAGATGGACATTGAGGAAACTGGGATGCAATGCTGCTTCAGACAACTCCTATATAATCTCAAGTGAATAATGTAAACTCAACGATGTTTTAATTTCTAGCCTGTCAAGTGAGGGAAATATTTTTCTTCTTGACACAGTTGAAATCTGTAAATGATATAGAGAGCCTTAGATAAATGATGCCAGATTTGGGAAAAGAATACTGTAGGATTCATGTCTTTGGAAAGTGAATGCATAAAAGGAGTATCAGAAACAGGCTGGAAAAATGTATCCTGGAAATATACATATATATATACACACACACGTATACACATATATTTAATTTTTCAATAGAATATCCTTACTACATAAAACATTGAATGGGGCAAGGAAAGGCAAATCTGTGAAAGATCTTAAGAGTTCTCTCACTGAGAATGACATTTAGGAAGCTTAAGGATGCACATAATTTACATAATTAAAAAAATATGTCTATTAGCGTGGATTTCAGATAGGAAGTAATGAACACAGATAGGAACAAAAGTGTACAGTAAAACAGTTGGTGCTGAGGACCTGCTGTCTGTGGTATACAAATTTTCGTTTTACCTCAAAGTAGTGTGCGCAGGCTGAATGTCCAATTGCTGCTGGTGAATATTAAGTGCACTCCCAGACCACATATTTCAGTTTATTGTCCTCAGAAAAGAAACCACAATGCAAATCAAAGTTCATAAAGCATTGGGCAACTGCTACCAAAGTACCTTCCTGAGCCAAATTAAAACACTCATATTTTACCTGTTCAAACTGGTCTCAATCTGGAGGTCTAAGTCATTTAGTTTGGTGAGCAAAAATCACTCTCTAACCTTCCATTCTGCTTTACACTATTTATTAATCAATTATGGTATCTTTGAATGCATGTGATATTACTAGCTGACTCTCATGTGGATGTCATGCAAGAAGCCTTGCAATGGAGCAGCAGCATTGATTCCACTGTCACATTGTTCTCTTACTCTGATTTTTGCAGGTTATCCAAAAGAGAGGGCATTGTAATCATCTATATTAATTTGGGGGTGATGATATGGACCTGCATAGTAAACTCATGTCAGAATGTACGGTTTTGTGAGAATCATTACTGTGTTTTAGTTTAGTAACCAGCCTCAGAAATTTGATTGTATCCCAGTTTCACTGCAGACTTACTGAAGACTAGCAACAAGAAGAAAGGCAGATAAGCTGGGTTATCTCACACATTTCAAAAGCTAGCCCTCATCTTGCACACACACATATAAAATAGTAAGGACTGAAAAGTGAGATCTGTGAGTACACAAGACAAATCAAATATAAATTTTGTTTGATTATCTCAGTTTGGGGTCTAGGATAGGAGAATTTGATTCCTAGGGGTGAGTTCATGGTGCCTTAGGAAAAGGCACCATGGGCTATTTGAGATTTGCCAGGATTACCTTGAACAAATTGGAGTTTGAAAGAAAAAAGAGATCTTTGCTTTCTGCCATTAATTTTTGAAATAACAAATATAAACATTAAGACTAAAACCATCCAAATGAGTACCTGTGTGTAGACTGTCATCATTTTCCTTTAGTAAAGTGAGAACCTCTTGCTGTCCCCAAAGCTCCCATAAGGAAGTTATCTTCCCCTAACCAAAGGACAAGTAGATGTGCTATATGGGAAGCTATCCCATACAGCACACCTATCTCTCTTTTGGTTAGAGGAACTAAAAATATTGGTGCCAGATTAGTAAAGAGGAGACCTGAAAGTTCCCAAATTTGGTTCATGTAATAATTTCAATTAAAACCACACTTCCTAGCACTCCAGTTAGGGGTAGGTCCTGGTGGAAGTCTCCCAGCACTGTACAGCTTATATATGCTGCTGAGAGGATAGCTGCAGCATGGGTCTTTTGGAATTTTTTGGTCTAAAAAGTTATTTTTCAATGGAGAACCTAACTCTGTAACCTTTATTCCTGTAAATATCCTCACTATTTTTTTTTTATTTTCTTCACTAAGTTCATCAATTTCAGGGAGAGGGTTTGGATTATGAAACAAACTTTTTTCAATGAAGCTTCTACTGTGCTCTGCACCAGTTTTTATATGTTTCTGCAGTATATAACCTAATATCAGATACATGTAAGAGATTTGTTTGTACAATAGGGGAAGAAGATAGTTAAATCCTGGTTTTTATAAAATGGAATGTTGGAACATGTTGACATAAAGTGTAGAATTTCCTGGACCCAGGGATTTAGCTGTCAAACTAAGAACAGGTTTAAGTTTTGATTGTCCTCTCTCTTTATATGAGCAGGCCTCCCATTAATGTCACTAGGAGTTATACACACAAAAAGAGAAGATAATAGACATAAGTAGTGAACAGGGTTGGAGAGTAGAAATAGACTCCCGTGGAGGTAGAAAATGCATCATTCCCTTTTCTTTGCTCTGTAGAGCCCTCATCATTTTCGTTTTGTGCATTTCCAGGTAAGCAAAATTTTGACTTGTAAAAACATATCTTGACTAGCTCTCATGAAATGCCAAATGAAATTAAGGATAGATGGATGCCACACTGACAGTTATACATGATAAAAATAAAGCAGTTAACAAGCTTCAGTGAGCACAGGTGGACAGTGAATCAAAGTGTCTTAACATATTAACCTATACAGTGTAGCTCCTGTTCAGTTTTTCAAGGACATCTTGCTTTTTTCAGTACTGATGGAGTGAGAATTACTTTTCAGTATTTTTTTTCTTGTTGCTGAAAACCTTTATTATGTGTTCAGCAGAGAATAGCTCTTGCAACTATGCAAGCTCCATGCTCTTATCTATCACTGATACTATTGATAAATAGGAACAGTGGAGATAATAACATTTAAATAAGACTGTGGGGTTTCTCATTAAATGTAATTCCCTTCTTAGTCAAACTTCTATTTTCCTGATGGACGTTCATTGACTTTGGTGTTACTCTTAAGTTGTCCTGAAATGGAGAATCAAACTTATTGGCCTTAACCCTCTGCAAGTAAATCAGTGTTCATGTAATGGTTATTCCTGTGTTAGTCCTTTCACCTTAGCACAATACAAACAACAATAGTTCCACAAATGGTCTCCTAATAGACAGACCCAACCCAGTTTTTTCTTATCTTCAAGGGATTTTGTGTTGTCGACCAGATCAAACTGCAGATGACAGTGTCTAGTTAAAGCCTAGCAGGCAATGCTCTGACAGCTTGGCTGCTATATTTCTTTTTATATATTAAAATCTGTGCTTGAAAATAGCATAGATATGACTTTGCAAAAGAGACTGGAGGATCACAGGGGTTCTGGTTCATCAAAATTAACTAGTACCACCTATGTGCTGAAGCTCGTTCTGGAAATGAATGAGGCAAGCACAATTATTGGCAATGTGCCTAAGTTCTCCTCCTGTATGTACAGTGGTAAATCCTGAGGTCTTAGCCTCCTCAAGATCCACATGAAGCAGGATTTTGGAGCATTCTGCAATTCCTGTGTTGTCTGGCTGCTTAGCTTGATTGTCCTTTAAATTGGGATAGTTGTGGGGATGGTGTAGTGCCCATTTTAGTTTTGTTTGAAGAAGGTCATGGCCAACACATGCATATTATTATTGATGCACTATAACATCCCTGCACTAAGCACAGACTTCGGCATAATTTTCATAGCAGCTTCCTAAGCTATTCTGCCTAAGGTATTTGCTCCCCTTTAGAGCTCCATTAGCCCTTTTTTGTTATTTTTGCAGGGAAATTTTTTTCCTTTTCCCTTTTACCCTATTATGGTTTTTTTAAATCACAGATCTGAATCATAGTTTATTTAATGATGTTTCATATAATAACAGGAATTAAAATCTTATTAAAGCATTTATACAAATGCTGATGGAGTTCCTATTTTCAGAGACTGCTTTGTCTTTTGCCAAAGGACAGAGTCAACCTGGCATTATTTGAACCTGCAGGCTATTGTTTGGGATTTAGTCTAGCTCTACAGCTCCTAGTGCTTGACTGCTGGAGGGAGACGAGATAACAAAAGAAGGTTTTGAGATTCCTGGTGGGTACTGAGAGAAAGGAAGAGGGGCTGGCCAGTGAAAAACTAGTTTTAAGTGAACCTGAGCGTTGGGGCATCAAGGTGCTACCAATGTCCCATTTCAGGGAATGCAACCTTGCTGAGAAATTGTGTCTATTTCTAGGTGAGACTGAGAAAGTCTGTTCTGTAGACTTAACTGCATCTGTTTATTTTTACAGTGGCACTCTTGAAACCACTGATCTGCTCATACAGTGTGGAGTTATTCCTTCAGAGAGGCAGAAAGGGAGGAAGGAACAGCACCAGCCCAAGTGATCTGCCCAGATGCTTGCTGCATTGCACCACGTTTGAATCTATCCCCCCTCCAAACTACACTGTCTTCAGCTTTCCAACAGGAAGAAGAGACATGTTAGGAGCACCCACCCTACCAGTCTAGTAAATGTTGATACAGACATTGTTTCCAACTGTGTTTTCCTACAGACAGTGCTTTCTTTTGGGATACAGGCAACTAAGCATTAGTTTTACTCCTTACACTGCAGCTGCTCAGCTATGTACACATCATAGATAGTTTTGCAAAATCTTTATTTGGTTTGGTACGAAGACTCAAATTCTGCATTTGAGGTTTTCTGCTTTTTATGGTATTGCTTTTTTGTGTATGCTTCTTCTGGCCATAAAGGAGGAAAAGAAGAGATAAAAGATACTGAAGGTGAGAATAGATGGTCCCTTGGCATGCATGGCAGACTTAAAATCACACTCTTATTCCTGAGAAGCTGGGCAGTCTGGCTGGATGAAACTAGCTGGCCTGGATGGCCTGGCTTGGACAGTCAGCTTGTGGTATGAGTGGTTCTTTTGGGTTCTGTTCTGCTGCCATGTAGAGGTCAGAGAACCTGATCTCATGCTGTCTGAAATCACTGTCTGTTTTGGAATAAGCTTCCTTGGGAGCAAGGATAAGCCCAGAGCACATGGCAGAGGAGGCAGTGGGTGGGTACATATGATGCAGCCACTGTAGCTGAGATTTACACATCCTATTTCAAGGACAAAACAGTAGTCTTTCTAGCAGTGCTGCCATCATTTAGAGCTGCTCTTACAAGCACTCAGCTGACGCTAGGGTTGTCAGGTGTCACACAAGATCACACTGCATCCTTGTCCTTCTTGAAGATGCAGTCTGCTTCCTCAGCAGATAACAAGTGGCTAAATGGTGCACAAGTTGTAATGGCTTTTTTTGGTTAACATTCCTTCTTATGTAATTGTAGTAGACTAAACACCGTCATACACAGTATCATTTCTGGACAGTCTCAGAGCACACATTTCATAGAATTAGAGAATCACTGAATGTTTGAAATGGACCTTAAAATTCATCCAGTTCCAACTCACTTGCCATGGGCAGGGACACCTTCCACTAGACCAGGTTACTCAGATCCCCATCCAGCCTGGGCTTGAAAATCTCTGGATGCCAGGAAGTGCCTTTTCCATTCCACAAGACTGGCCCTTCTGTTTTCCAGACTTCCTGAAAATGTTAAGCACATGCTGTCTCCTATTTTCTTCTGTTATCATCTCATGATGTAGGCTTTGCTCCATCCCTCCCTGTGACTCTCATAAGACAGTTCCTCATTATTTCTCATAAATACTGCTGGGTTAGTAGTACACACACCACAGGGTATTGCCCACGCACACTCTGTTTACTTTCAGTTCTCTCTTGACCTCCTGTTACCCTCTAACAGTCAAAAATACCAATATCTTAAATATGTGCCTCACTAGTGTTTGATGCAGGAATATCAATAGGGGGAGAGAAAAAGGAGCAAAGCTAGAGTTCTAAGCAAAAAGGAAAGAAATATAAACACAATCTGAATGCAGAGAATTTCTAAGTTGAAGATGAAGAGTTACTGAGATGTCATGTATTTGTCACATTTGAAGATATTTATCAGATGCTAAGCCGAATTGTTGGGTGTATAGGTAGTTTTGGGTTTGGTTGGACCTTCATGCTCAGTTTGCAGGATACCTGGTTGTCTGTGCCTGTACTTACCCTGTTGGAAAAGATGTGGCTGTCTATACAGGGAACTATGCAAATCTGGGATACCTGGTTGTCTGTGCCTGTACTTACCCTGTTGGAAAAGATGTGGCTGTCTATACAGGGAACTATGCAAATCTGAGGATGGAAGGGTACATGAGGTTTGTGTTTCACTCATGCAAACTCTCTGGAAGTGTCCAAAATACTCATCTGGACATCAGAACACAGGAAGATGTCTATCATTGTAGCTCTTCTCCTTTCTTACATTTTCCTCCATGAAAAAGGGAAGCCTGTGACGTTCTCAGAGATTTAGAAGAGGGCTGGAAGGACCTAACACAATGCTGAAACACCATAGATAGCGTGACACATGCTGTCATTTTGGGAATGTCTGTGTTAAAATCTGTACTCAAAGTTCAGGTACTGGAAGAGGTGATCAAAACTCAGTGACTATTCACCATTCTTGTGTTACCTCCTGACATTGCTGGGTTTGCCTTGCTAAGCTTTATTCTTACAGAGGAAAGGTCTTTAACAAGCAGAGAATGTCTGCTCTGCCTCACCTGTACCAGTTTTGTGAAACAAAATTCTTGGCAATCCTTTCCTTCTTGCTGTAGCCAGGCCAACGAGATGCTCTGATTCAGCATAGCCCCACAGCAGCTTCCACCATGATATTCATATAAACTTTGAATATTAACTTAGAGCAAAAAAAGGTTTATGTAAGTGATGTCCTTGGTCTTATGCACAGACCCAGGAAGCACTTCTTTTCTTCCTCAGTTGTATAATTTAAATATATTGCATTTCTTTTTTGAAATTTCTTCTTTCACACATTGGCTCCAGGTTCTTGAGGCTGAGCCCAAGTAGACACAAAAATTCTCCTTGCTGACTGACCCTTCACAGCTATGTTTTCAGAAGAGATTGAGGAATGTATCTCAATTTGCAGGCATTCAACTTAATACACTGCAGAAGTACCTGATTTATTGGCCAGCCACTCTATCACTCTCTGGTAAAAATGAAGTTAGGTGACAGTGTCTCAGGCCAGACACCCAAAGTGACAAAACTAAAAAAACTACAGCACTGAACCACAGGAAACTCTTCTTGAACAGG
Organism: Camarhynchus parvulus; assembly: GCF_901933205.1. Taxonomy (NCBI): domain Eukaryota; kingdom Metazoa; phylum Chordata; class Aves; order Passeriformes; family Thraupidae; genus Camarhynchus; species Camarhynchus parvulus. The sequence continues at coordinate 58,904,788 of NC_044572.1, forward strand.
GATCTCAAGGTTCAGTCCATGACTAATAATAATTAAAGATGTAGATTATTCCAATAATCCATCAAATGCTTTCACAGAACGTATTATAAAGTTTGATTGCTTTGACAGAGGCAGTTTGAATATGCAGTAATGCTCCTGATTTTTAAACACTTATATTTACATCTACCAGGATCTTCTCTTTGAGCATCACCCTGGATGGATAGACTTGTCCATTTGCATTCCATGTTATTGTCTCGTTGTGGGGTAAAGCACACCTTTCTGCTGAGCAGATCTCAGATTATATGTCCTTCCATCTTTCCCCTGCTTTTCACTCTGGACAAACACTTGAAACTGCTTTTTATAAGTGCTTCTTTGATAATCAACTGTAAATCCTTTCAGTATGAATTCAGTTTGATTTTATTTGCCTAAACCAAGTAGGTGAAGTTTAACTGCTTTGAATTTTATAAGTAATTTTAGTCTGCATGAAGGCTGTCTGTGGGTATTCCCATAGTTCTGTGTTCATAATTGTCAATGTAGTGTCTTTTATGAAACTCATACAGATGCACACACAACCTTCACGGGGAGAAAAAGGAAATGCACTCCCCCCTACCCCCACAAGAGTTATGAGTTATAGCAGCAGCCAAATACCTCCTGAAACTGGTTAACTTACATGCATCTTGCATCTTCCTTAAGGTTAAAAAGAGCCACTTCATTTTAAAATAATGTAATAAAAACACTGCTGTCAGGCTGAGACCTTGTCTGCCAAGCCTAACCCTCAGATGAAGTTTTACAGCCAAGTTATAAATCCCTAAAAAACAGAGTTGGTATTGACAGAACCTGATCTAAGGAGTATTGTCCTGGTGGTGAGGGGAGCTCAAACTGCGGGTTTCTAAACAAAGGTGGTCTGATAGCAGAGCCTCTGTCACTTGCACAGATAGTTTGGCCACGGGCAAACATCATGCTGGCTTATTTATTTGTTTATGAGTGCGTATTAACCACCAGGGTTTGTATATTCTCAACCTCCCTTTGATCTTTTTTTCAAAAAACAAGAGTTCTGCCATCTGTAAACATTTCTGTGCTGACCATGCCTTTGGCTTAGTCAACATATGAAATCCATAAAGACTTATTTTTTGATAAAAGAAATGGCTAAAAACAATTGACATTATCGTTTGAAGTATGTGGCATTTCATGTTAATTTAGTAATGTAGAAATGGAACAGAGGACTGGATTTGTGTAAAGAACTTGTCCAAGGTTGTAACCCTTAACATATTTTGTGCATACTCTTTTTGTTCTGGTCTCCTATACAAGAAATTTAATATGATTTTGATTAGTTTCTGATGAGTTGAAATTTTCGTAAATGAAACTCCAGTATTGGAGTTTTCTGTCACTGCTGTATTTGGGAAATGATTTAAGAAGACTGTTGTATTTGCCTTATTGGTCAAATAATAAAAGACATCTCTGAAAGACAAATATCCTTACTGTTTGCCTAAAACTGTGTTGATCCATGTTTAATATTTCTCAGAACATTTTGGTTCAAAATGTCTTCAATTCTGAGTCATGTCATTTAAGACATGTATTTCCCTTTCTTGACTCTGACATACTGCCACTAACTTATGACATGACTTTGGCTGAGTCACTTAACCTTCTGTAGTTCACATTATCTCACCAGATGTCAAATGAGGATTGAAATCCATGTTCGTTACAGAAATACAGTGAGACTTTACTGATCCAAATGGAAGAAGTTATAGAGGTAGTTTATGGTTTGGAAAAGGTATGGGAAAGTTTCTGCATGGAAAAAAATAGTGTTCATATAGCAAGGATACTGAGCTTACTATAGTGAAGATTGATTTTTTGGTATAAGGACAGTTAATCTGCGTGTATCTGTTCAATGAGTTGGGAGAAAATCTACTCACCAAAGTAAGGTAACAAGCTGGGACCCCATAAGCATCTTAGAGTGATAGATTTGGGCATGTTCTCTCCATTCTATTGGTGGATTCAAGGTGTTCATACAGAGAAGGACGTACACTTGAGCCAATAAAAATCCCTTTTATCATTTTTGTCTCACATAATAAGATGCAAAGATGCTGATGTGAAGGACAGATCCACTCAGACAAAGCAAGACCCTTTGGAGAGGTGAGAAACATATGCATACATGACACCATTCCAAAAGCTGTATACTGGAATGGTCAAAGTTTTGTGAAATGCAAATTTATGTGCAGGACACTATCAAGAAACTGACCACTTGCATTTATTTTATGAATCTACATTTTGGAAGTAACTCATGAGAGTATGCATGGGAAGATTGGGAAGAATCAGCATGAAGTCTGGACTCGGTGGAGATTGAGACTCCCAGAATTCCTAGATGGAGAATACCAAAAGCAGTGATAACTTCTAGTATGCTGGAATGGAGAAGTGCTGGCTGACTGCAGTAATATGGATACACCTGAGCACAGCCATCAGCCTGAGAACAGCCTCTGGCTCTGCTCAGCACTGTCCCTGTTCCAGGGCTATCTGTCACTGACAAGAATTTTCAAACCTCAAAGAACACAACCAAATGTTCTAAGATCTAGAAAATGGGAAGCCTTCCTCTTCAAGTAAAAATGTCATTGTGTGAGGGACTTCAAGCACCAAAACTCTCACTTCCTCTATCCTCTCCATGACTACAATGACTATGAACATATTTACATTCATTCTGTCCATCTGGTAGGTCTGAGGGGTTCTGACCTAACCTGGTCAGTGGTAATACCACAGTAACATTCTACTGTGTGTGGAATATACACCCAGTTGTGTTTGTAAATTTTAGAGATGAAACACAAGCTGCACCATCTCAAGGAATAACAGGGAAAACAAAACAATGCATCAAGACAGCATCCATTATGTGCTCTTCCTGTTGCTTCCCACAGCTTTCATCTAATTTTTCAGTGAAAACTTTTCTGACTGTTAACAGAAATTCAATCAGCTATTTGAACAATAAATTCAAGATTGTTAGCACAAGCAAAAATTCTACTAACAGGACAGTGGAGCGAGTCCTGAGAGCTCAACTGAAAATTTACTTAAATTCCTTTCAGAATGTGCCTTTCAGAACAGTACATGATGTTTCTGCTGCTTCCTAGCTAGTAAATACCATATTCAATTTGCTTTAAGATCCAGGGCTTCACTCACAGTTTTTGTCTTCATGTTCCTTTGAAAGCTGTGAACTTACAACTTAAAGAGGGGATCTATGCATTTTAGTCCCTTTGGTGAAATAGTATTCAAATTTAGGTACATAAACTTAGTCTCTGAAATCCAAAACTGACAAGAAAAGTTTGGAAGGGATTAGAGCTGGAAATGACGAGCCTGGGTCTTTGTTTGTTGTAGCATTAATGCTCTCTCTGCCTTTTTTTAACATCTTATGAATAATATTTAATAAGCCATCATCATATGTTTAATATTTGATGCTTAGTATGCAGTCTGCCGTTATTGTGGGATCTAGCAAGTAGTGCTGACTCAATCCACGTCTTGGCAAGTGTAGTGGGTTGATGCTGGCTGGATGCCAGGCACCCACTAAAGCTGTTCTCTCACTCCCCTCCACAAGTGGACAGGGGAGAGAAAATATAATGAAGAATTAATGGGTTGAGATGAGGACAAAGAGAGATGACTCACTGATTGCCATTACGGGCAACACAGACTCACATTGCAGATAATATTTAAATTATTTACTAAAAAATCAGAGCAAGGTAATAAGAAGTAAAATAAGTCTTAAAAAATCCCACCTTTCCTCCACCCTTCCCACCTTCCCAAGCTCATCCTCCTCCCTCCCTGTGGCACAGGGAGATGGGAAATATGGGTTATGGTCAGTTCATGGTGCTGCTCAGGAGAAGAGTCCTTCCCTTGCTCCAGTGTGGGATCCCTCCCACAGGAGACAAGACTTCACAAACTTCTCCAACATATGTCCATCCCGTGGGCACAGTTCTTCATGAACTGCTGCAATGTGGGTCACTGCTCCACAGGATGCAGCCATTCAGGCACGACCTGCTCCAGTGTGAGTCCCCACAGGGTCACAAATGCTATCAGGAAACCTGCTCCAGCATGGGCTCCAGTGTGAACTCTTTCACAGGAAACCTGCTCCAGCATGGGCTCCAATGTGAACTCTTCCACAGGTTCACCTGCTCCAGCATGGGCTACCCATGTGTTCACAGCCTTTTTTAGGGCATTCATCTACTCTGGCACGAGTCCCTCCTCCATGAGCTGCAGGTTGATCTCTTTATTCCCATGGTCCTGCATGGCCAGCAGGGGCACGGCTGCCTGCCCATGGTCTCCACCATGGGCTGCAGGGGAATCTCATCTCCAGCACCCGTAACACCTCCTTCCCCTCCTCCTGCGCTGACCTGGGGATCTGCATAGTTGTCCCTTCCAACTTTGCTCTTCTCTGGCTGCAATGACATCTGTGCAATAACTTTTTTTTTGCTAAAATATGTCATTATAGAGGCCTTACATGCATTTCTGATTGACCCAGCCTTGGCCAGCAGTGGGTCTGTCATGGAGCTGGCTGGCATTGGTTCTGCTGGACACGGGGAAGCTTCTGGCAGCTTCTCACAGAAGCCATCCCTGTAGCCTTTCCACCACCAAAACCTAGCGCTCAGGGGTTTGCTGTCCCAGCCAAAGTCAGGCTGACAACAAATCACTTTTATCCTTTTGGTGTGTGTTGAAATGTTTCTAGAAAGGCCTGAGCAGTGGCATCCCTTGGCATGGACACATGAGATAAACAGGAGTGGCACATTAAAGCTCATCCATATTACAAGTAAATCCATCTTTTTGTCTGTTTAAGGTGGCAACAAAAATGAATTTTTATACATGGTTGCGTACTACTTCGTGTCTGGACTTGGATTTGGGATCATGTTTAGTGAATGTGGTTGCAAAGAAACGCGTTTGAACACCAGCCTAATTCTCAAAATGAAGAGTGGTTTTTTATCTTAATGCAAAATAGTAGAGCAATAAATAACAAAATCAGGATCTGACATCAGCAATTTGTTACTTTTTTGATCTTCCATATGAGAAGTGTCTTGTTTTGTGGTTTTTTCTTTTTCTTTTTTCTTTTTCTTTTTTCTTTTTTTTTGTTTTGTTTTGTTTTGCTTCAGGTGTGTTTTAATAATGAGTTAGTGGACACAGAAGCTGTGGACATGAGGCTTCCTTGGACGTGGAAGCTCTCTTGGCTGCCTGCAGTGTCGGCACTTTTCAGGGGGAGTTTGAATGGGGGAAAATGTTAAAGATGGAATAAGGAGAGGAGTGGGTTTGTTCTTGTCCCCTCCCTCTGTTCCCCATGCTCAAACAGTGTGACTGAAAATACATTTGTCTTGTTTACCAAATACATGAGAGAAGACTGTCATTGAAATGAATGGTTTGCTGGGTTATACAAATGTAGAAACAAAGACATACACCCAGATAAATAAATAAAGGCTGGTGTGGAGATTGCAAACTGCCTTAAAGAAGCTGCCTCAGATAGGTCTCACAATGTTAGCTTTCATGTGGAACTGCTTAAATCAGAAATCTTGTATTTGTTCCCCAAGAACTATGGAAGAGAGTATATCTGTATGGAAAATTAAAACTCAGATCTCAGGGACCATCTTTCAAGATCAATGAAGATTCCCATAGTTTTGTGTGAAGGCAGTCAGATGCAAGATATTTTTTTTCTTTTAATACTTTACTGCAGGTTTAATTGCAGCAATATTTCAATGCCAAAGAGAGTAATTTGCAGCTTGAATACAGCATTAGAGCTGCAATACCCAACATTTTAAAACCTCAGTATAAAAATGAGCATTTGGTACTAGTACCACAAGAATTCTCATTTCCTGTTCAACTTTCAAAGAAATTGAAGTTAAATGTCTATATTAACGTTTATAAAATTTTAGGAGTGATTCCCTTATTACATAATTAGCTTAAGCACTCTGCATATCTGCCGATTAGAGACATTACTCAGAGCCTGCCCTGGAACAGCTGCATTCCTAGACAGAAAAAGATACTAATGTGGCCCTGGGGGAGAGCTCTCCATTTTGACAGAATAAAACATTCTTGGAGTACAGTTATTACAATTCATAATTGTTCACTTTAGGGGGGAAAAAGGCAGGGAAAAATAGTATCTTGTTAATAAAACAAAGATTTCTAATAGTTTTAAGTCCATATTTCAAAATTCTCTGCAGCTGAGTATGCAGGTATCTGAAGGGAAGGAATTTCTCCATGTTATGTATAACAAGGAAGCAAAAGCAGGAATTCTGACTACATATGGCTCCCTAAATCTGATCAGATACTGACAATAAGGGTAATGACAACCAGGATAAGTATTAGAGACTAACACTGTGATTCAGCTGATTAAGCATGAGCCCGAACTGCACAAATTTAGAAGCAAAAAAGCACATGAGTCCATTTGGCTGCATCTGTGACACAATTACCAGGTGATGAGATTTCATCAAAAGAAGCACAGGAAAAAGGAAATACGGCAGAAATTCAGCTTCTCTGAAATTACCACAGCAATTAATGACTCCCCAGCAAACGTGATGAGGAACAGCTACACTATTTAAGAAATCTTTTAATCGCTACAAATTGTGTGGCAGAGAGAACTACTGTGATGTGCAGACTGCTTAGGTAAAGTGGGTTAAAACACAAACAGGGAAGTCTAACAAAGCATAGTTGTGTGGTCCCTAAAAGGAGCTCAATCAGGGTTGTAAGGAAAATATCCTGCTGTAAGATGTCTTCATCCTGAAAGTCTGGAAAAGTGGTGGCCAGTTCTGAAGCTGCTGGTACTTCTGAATTATTTCTGACTCTTGGAGAAAAAGACACCACCTTCTTACAAGTTAAAGAACACACTTTCAATTGAAAGAAACTTAAAATTTTATTCCGGAGGGAACAATGTCTTTTATGCAGCTTCAGACACTTGAAAAAATGCAAGATAATTGTAGCTCTCACTACACTTTCAAACGGTTCTGAAGATCTGTGTCCCATCTGGGCGACCTTTAACAAAGCAATTATTGCTCCAGTTTGTGAGCACAGTTCTATTTCCTGCCTACAATTCAACGTGATAGAAACTATGAAGAAAACTTAATTAATCTTACTGACTTGAACCTCCTTTCCTGAGTCAAATGTAAAAGACCCTTCTGAAACCATCATGCTTTCACACCCTCCAGAGTGATGTCAAGTGCTTAGAATACTGCCACAGTGTTAGAGGGTCCAAGAAGTGCAGCTCAGCACAAGCCAGGGCTGCCTCTCCTCTTGAGGCATTGGAGAGAGCAGCTGTAGTGCTAAGTGAGGCACATCATGTGCTGTAGGTGCCTCGCTGCTGCAGTTTTTTCCACTATGAGCAGAGATGGACTAACAGAGCTTTGGAGACTTAACAGTCTGAATTGCTCTTTCCTCTTTTGACTCTGAGTATTACAAGAAGTCAGGGCTCAATCTGATGTTCTGAAACTAGCCTGGTCTGCAATCTTCAAAACTAGTATCAGTTTTAAACCCTTTTACCACTCCAGCTGGGGAATCTGGGGTTTCATTGTACATCTGCCTTTAAAAACTATTTTGTTTGTATTCATATAGCGGTGAGAAGATCATTACATAATTCATATAACATCCATTAGTGTTATATGAATATATAGGTTATATATATATATGAATCCATAGGTTAAGAAAGAAGAAAAAAAATTTTTTAAATTTCAATCCTGCTCTGACACTGTAGCTTTCAAGTCAAACCTGAAACTGACTTAGCATGCAGCTGAAGAAAGATCGTATAAGAAGTCAGTGAGATTACTAAAATCCACAGAAAAATTAGGGTGAAGCCAGAAATGACTGTACAGGAGTGAAAATTGAAGATTGGAAAGAAACAGAACACAGAAGAAGGAACTTGAGCAGAATATACAATATCCGCCTTTACACTAGAAAACCCAAAGGTGATCTAATTACATTGATGGATGCATGTTAGGCTTACATTAGATTGCTCCAAAAATATTCACAGTTATCCTTTCCTATTATACACCGTGAGTGCTGATGGGACTTATCTTTCTATACATTGCATATGTACATAGAAAAATTACAGATGCTTTTGCCAAACAGATTTGCCTAAATCTGTACTTGGTTTGTGTGATTGCTAAGCCTCCCAGAACCAAGGTTCTTACAGATGTGTCTGTTAATTATGAATTCTGGTTACCTGAGTGGATCTCCCTAAAAGTTAATTTGAAAATCCCCAATTTTTGGTCTGCAGGAACAGAGGAGGGTTTAACAAAGAATATTTTGCACACTACCTAGTCAACTTGATCACAGCATGTTCCGTTTTCCTTCTTTATAACAGTTAGATTGAGACACCTCTCAACATTCACAGACTATCTATTTTTTTTCTATGCCATCCACAAATCTTTAATTATTTTCTAGGAAGGAAGTTAGAAATCTTAAGATATAGTTTTTAATTGTAACTGGGTTATTTGCTTACTCTAGACATAGATCAAGATTTTTATTTTTCTCTTTTAAATCTGATGTAGATTTTCTGTAGAAAACACAATCAATGATTAGGGAATAACCAACAACAAAGCAGACAATGGGCTGTACAGACTTAGTGATGGCTTCCAGGAATTGTTTTCACATATGGAAAAGGACCTGCAGTCTTCAGAGACTCATCATGGGACCAAGCAGTTTGTGATGATGCTTGATGGCGCTGGATGGAGAGGGATTGGATTTGCAGCACCGTGGGTATGGGTCTCTGTTTATGGGACTGGTATGTCTAAGAGGAACTGAATTGCCTAATCACTTACAGAAATCAGATTGGTTGCCTACACAGGACGTTTCTTAGAGTGGTGACTGCTCAGTGTGTGTTGCCAGGGTCAGAATTCATTAGACACTTAGTAAAAAACTTGCCATGCGTATGGTGGCAAGCAATATATTTTGGTATTAGCACAGTGCATTGGTAGTTTTTGCTGCAATATTAATCAATTTATGCTTAGATACAGAAGGGATGTAAGCAAGCTCTAGCCAGGGTTGTGGTTTTGGGGAAACAAAAGATTAACAAGCCAAGATAGCAAGTTCTGATTGTTGCAAAATGAATTAGCAGATATTAGGGATGAGTATAAGTTATGAAGGCTGAATTTACACATTATATGGTCAGCTGAATAATATACATAATTCACAGCAATCAAGAAAGTGCGACTGGTGAGATAAGATTTTGGGTAAGGTTCTCAAAGCCTTCAGGAAGCTTTATCCTTTTTGATAATTAATTGGAATTTTCAACTTCTGGCAAAAATTCTAGCAGACAGCCTGCAGGACATGATCCATAAGATTATTAGCCCAGACCAAGTAAGCTTTGTAAATGAATGACTACAACCAGAGAATTATAATGAAAATACTGAATATTATCTAAAAAGCTAGTGGCATACAGGAACCCTGGCAGCCTATGCCACCAATAATAAAAATCTTTGACAAAATAAACTTGATGTTTCCTATATGCCCATTAGGAAAGAATTCAGATATTTATAAGCTCTTATGAACTTTTATATAAGGCTCTCAAATTAAATTTTAAAAACTACCTCTGCTAGGAAACTTTTTCAGTGGCGGACGGTGCAAGTCCAGTTATGTCTCATGGTTTTTTCCTTAGTTTTCTAGTTTTATTGGAAGCAGAAGAAGTTAGCTTACAACTGGGCAACCAGTGTAATTGTTGACTGTATCAATACAGTGCAATATTCATTCAGTTAGCTTACAATAATTAATATGAGTATCCATAGCTAAAGGACTATCAGTAGCAAAATTATTTCAAATGAAATTTTTCAATGTGTTTAATAGCATTTCACCTAATCATGTTTATAATAAAATTTCTGTTACTTATTTCTAAACCACATTATTTTCTCTTACATCTACAGTGCCTTCACAAGCTTAACACCGTTGGTGTATACTCTAGGTAAAATAAATGTAGTGTCTATACAAAAGAAAACTTAACCTGCTTTGGCTAGTGAAATATCTCCTACCAAGTAGTAGTATCATTTGGAATAGTACCTTCAGGAGAACTGAAATCAAGTAAACTGTATATATAGATAAATGGTTTCTACAAATTATTTTGCCATTGCTTTCATTGAAGCAAGTTCAGTATGTGGTATATCTTCTGTGATCTGGTCTGCATGGTCACTGATAAGAGTATATTAAAATTTCTTGAATGCAATAATTGTGCCTGAAATTTTTCAAAATCTAACTAATTGTTAAAAAACATATCTGAAAGATAGTGAAATGCTAATAAATAAGAGGTAACACCTGATATATACTAAAAAATAGAGAAGTCTATTGCCTAGAAAAGTTGTGGATATCCCATCCTTGGAAGTGTCCAAATGCCAGGTTGGATGGGGTTTTGAACAACCTGGTCTAGAGGGAGGTGCCCCTTCCTGTGGCAGGGGGGTTGGAAACAGGTAACATTTAAAGTCACCTTCAAACCAAAAAAAAATTCTGTGACTCTATGATTATCTGTTCCTTATTACATAATTCAAGCATCTTATATGAATAATTTAGTCTTCTGGCAAAGAAAGTTACTTAAACTGTGTCTCTAAAAGTCAGTCAAAATATCACACACAACTTGATTCCAATGGCTGGTTTTGGTAAAAGCCAATATCTTTCTGTTTTATTCCACAAGGTGTTTTGATTATTGGGGTAAGGTAAATGATGCTGCCAAATGATCTTAGAGTATGTCATAGGTACTGACCTGAAAGTAATTTCTCCTTCTGTGTAACTCCCCAGTGCCTCTAACACAACGTTGCCGCAGGTACTGCAAAATTCAACCTGAAATTACACCAAGGAAATTAGTATCAAGATGCTTCTTAATTGATTTACTATCACTATCACTTGAGATAAATTGTGACGGTGGTCACAAGGGTGTTTGGGTGAAGGAAGAGATGAGATCCTTGACTCCATATTTCAGAAGGCTTGATTCATTATTTTATGATATATACACCTATTATAACTATACTAAAAGAAAAAGAAAGGAGAGTTTCCAGAAGCTGCTAACCTAAGCTAAGAAAAGTAAAGAATGATAACAAACCAGCTCTCTTGGACTGTGTCTGAGAGATCTCAGTTCTGGATTGGCCATTCATTATAAACATGCAAGTTGGGCCAATCCAGACAGATCTGTTGCATTCCACAGCAGCAGATAACCTATTGTCTGTCTTGTTGCTGAACTTCTCATCTTCAGCAGGAAAAATCCTGAAAGAGGATTTTTCATGAAAGAAATGTCTGTGACAATAAATGCATATGACTTGCTTAGGAAATACCTAGGAAGGACAGGAAGATGGAATAAAACTGTACTGCGCATCCTGTGGTTACTCCTCCAGGCTGATAACAGAGGCTCAGGAAGGAAAGATGCTCCTCCAATCTGAGAACATACAGGGGAATTTGCACAAAAGTCTTGTCCCTGTAAAAGTAAACACCATTACAGCATCACTCAAAGACAGGATCAATCCTCATCTTTGCAGAGCAGGAATGAAAATCAGTATGGAGAGAAGTGGCGATAGTGAAACAGATTTCACTATTGAAGCAGATTTAGACTAGAAATTTAGGCAGATTCAGTTTAGAAATTGCATGCAAATTTTTATCTGCCACTATATTTGTCACTAAAGGATTTTGAGGTTTTCTCCTGACTTTAATATCTTAAATTAAAACTGAGCGTGAGCCCTGTTTTCTAACTTCAGATGTCTTCTGCATGGACCTCTGCTACTGGGTTAGACATTCAAACTTCCTTCAGATTTAACGGGAAAACATAAATATGTGCAAACAGCACTTGATTAATACAATCTGCTTTGGGAAATTGTAATGATAAGGGAAAGATGAGAGAAAGATACTATTTCCTTTTTTATTACATTTTTATAAATAATTTTCAGGACTAATAGTTTATAAATAATTTTTAGGACTAGTTCACAGGTGAACATGTCGCATGAATCTCACTGTGCATGGCTTTAAAGTCACATGCAGGAGAGCTAAAAGATATGTAATTGCAAAGATATGTAACTTAAATAGAAAAGGTGTGAAATCTGAAGGCCAGTATTATGTAGAAAGCTAGAGAAGGCTTTAGATAGGTCATTCTGGCTTTGAAATGTTAATTCTAGGAAATAAATATAATCAAGACTGAAGTTCTGCTAAAAGTTGAAGACACTGTAGTGATAAGTAATTTTAAGCTTAGTTATCTGTTATCCTTTCAAAAGGCAAGTGATAGTGGCAGTAGAGGATGTAACGAATGATACTGCAAAATTTAAAATCTCCTGAAATACCTGAAAGTAGTAGATTAAATGGGAAAAGGAGCACAAATGAGTCTTCTCAAAGGAACAGTGACAAAACTGGAAAGAGCAGAAACTCCCAAAAAGCACAGTATGCACACCGAAGTTATCACTGAAGTCTGGATGATAACAGGTGCAAAGGAAAGAAAGTAAATCACTTTAATGGAAAAATGCTTTTGTAAAATATATGTATGCTGTGCAATGTAGCTCTTAGGAAGACAGCTTTTCTCCAAATGACATTGACTTCTCTAACCACATGTATGTCTATACATTATTAGTCATGGAATTTGAATGCAGGAATGAGTATTGCAGAATTAGCCATTTCCTATCCTATCTAGTCAGATCATGGTAAGCTCTGCCTCATGTTAGCTGGGTAGCTTTGCAGCTCTAAAATCACTACTTTGTGCTGACATATCATATACTTCCTATTTTTTAAAAATCCTTTTTATCTATTATTCTTTCCTCTGGCAAGACAGATACATATTCATTATGTAAGAATAAATATGGTCTGCATATTTTGATTCCGTGATCAAATACAAAGTTTTCCCGTGAATGAGTGTGTACTGCTTATAACTATTCTATATTGTAGTGTTTCACAACACTGCTGACAAGCCATATAATTTCCAAGGTTCTTAAAAGCAGTTAAAATAATGTTCATACTAGCAATAATTAGCAAACAGACTGTATGAATAATCACAGTCATTCCCACAAAGATTTCTTGTTTTCACAGACTAATCCATTACCTGCTTCAATGAACCGTCTTGTTGTTAATTTGCAAGGCTTTCACCCCTAGGTGATGGAAATACCTGCCCTCTTCCCAGTCTCCCATTAAGTATGGTTTTCAGTAATATGTATAATTCATGAGAAAAATTTGTTTGTCAAGCATTCCAGACAGGTCACTTAAATCCTAGATCAATTGATAATGTTCACACCAACATGGCCTGGAATTAAAATAACCCTTACACTGGCTTCAGTATTTCCTCTAAACTAACGAGTTGGGCTTCAACTTTTAAAGATGCATGGGAATAATTATTATTTTAAATAAAGATTAGCAGCAGAGCTTTTGTAGAAAAAACAGGTTGCTGCTCTGAATGCAGTTCTTACAATGCTAGCAACAAATGTCATGCACTGTCACAAATGCATTTTGCCTTTTCTTGCAGCAGCAGCATGTGGGAAACTGAATGGGGAAGACAATTCAGGTAGATTTTATCTTCTAACACATCAGGGTAGAATCTAGCTAGAACGGTGAAGTTGTCATTCTACTTTTTTTTTTGGTGGCTTAGATTAAAATTTCCATCCCCATTGCATCTCCCACCTGTCCCAACAAAAAATCTTCTGTGCCGTGGAACTCGAAATGTATAAGCAAAATCTGCACAGAAATACAAGTACCCTTGATAAGGGCCCTTGATATGCAGATAAAGTCAAGCACATATATAGTCTCCTCTGTAGCTAAAGGGCCTGCTTTTTGTTTCCATGGTTCTTTTTCTCCTATGTGTCCTTATGTCAGCTCTGAGCAGAAATGCAATATTTCTGTTCAGCATTAGACTCTTCATGAAGGGGAAGGCAGAGGATAGCATGGCAAAAAGTTTGGTGTTTTGTATACAATCTCCTGGACCTACTGATGTCAGTGGAGATCTTCTGAAGGATGTCTGTGGAAGCAAGGCTTAGTAAGGCTAGGACTTGGTCTGACATTCAATCCAATTAGAGTTTGACGAGCCTTGTGGTTCCCTCCCAACTCAGGATATTCTGTGATTCACTGCATTTTGATACACATTAAAAAAATCTGAATTTTTGGAAGTGATGTATTTTATCATCTCACATTCCCAGTTACACATGCACACTGTATTTATTTGATTTATTCTTCCATTTATATTTAAAACCAGCAATCAGAACTCTGGATCCCCTCAATGTAAACAAGTCTGAGTACTACAGTGCCCACATATAATTAAAAATAGATATATGTAAATGTGACATTTGAGTGAACAGGTGTAAATATATCAGTCTGCTACAAGCTAGCATTTCCTGCTCATAAACATTATTCCCTTATTGCTCTGTGCTCACTGTGCTTAATCCCACAGGAATGATGATATTTGTTGCTACATTTTGTAATGTATAGAATTTTATACTGATGTATGCAAAGAGCTGTGACGTTTTCATAAGTGCTTCTGACTAAATGAATGTCTAAAAAGAAAACAAAGTTTTGCAGCACTTAAAACAAGAACGTTCATTTGCATTGCATACTAGAAACCTAAAAACTGACCTTTTGTCTTAGGTCACCAGCAATTCTCATTGAGCCATACCTCCATAAATAGCTGATTGTGGAACTCTCACTCAGGCCAGCAGAAGTTGGGCTAGATCCTTTCCATATCCACTCGTTGGGCTGTTCATGCTTAGGTCCATGGTGGAAGCCAGGACAAAGTCTCCCCTACCTCCCTGGAGAGGTCTGAGACACTGCCATAGAAAAAACTCCTAAAACAAGCATCAGATGTGGGCAGGGTTTGCTTCTGCAGGTGCTGCACTGGAGCCTCCAATGCCTTTTTGTCTGTTTATTTTGATTTTTAAAAATTCAATCTCTGTTCTCTTTCTTCATTGACAAGTAGTGTGACTCACATTAGCAGCTCTTCCATTGGCTGCACAGGCAGATGAGAAATCTAGCACCAACTTTATGCTGAATTTTTTGTTGTATATCTCAGAGGTTAAGAAGAAGCTTGAGCCAGCTCAGCCAGGAAATTATCCAAAGGGCAAAAAATTAAGGATTTCTTAGTTTGAATTATCAAATATTGTGGGGTAGCAACAGTATCATGCGCTTGTATATAGGGGTACAGCTTGCAAAGAGCACACTCATGGTTGTGCTGAGCACACAAACCCTGCATTTGCACGAGCCCACTGGGATGACTGCATGTGATAGACAAGGGAGGTACCAAGGCAGATACTTTAAAAGTGTGTTCTTCATCAGGTGTAAACCTTACATCCATTTTAATGGAGTAGTGGCTGCTTCTGCCGGCTGGCCCCAATTTACTTATATTTTAAAGCTCATGCTGTACTGTTTGTTGAACATATCAAATGCATTTTCTTGTTTGTGTCTCGGCTTTTCGAATTCAGTAAACTTCTTGCTAAATGATCATTTCATTGCCAAGAGTTCAGATCATGCAGCAGTTTAACGAAGGGAAATGTGTGGATGTAGATACTTGATTTTTTTCCTGATATCTAAAGAAATCTAAGTTTTCTGTTTGAAAAGAAAGACCAGACCCCTTATTACCAGGAGAAGTATGTTCTGCAGGGCCAGAGCTATCTTTCTCTTCTTTTTTCCCCAGTGGTCAGGCAAATCCTTTTTATTGTGTTTTAGTTGTGCCTAGAGGTTAGGTCATGGATCAGGGCCTCCCTGAGCCAGACACTAGACAGAGGCTTGACAAACAAATGGCTTTTACCCCCAAAGCCTGCTGATTTGTGTAACCCTCCAGTTGCATAAATAAGAGTTTGGTTATCAAGGTGTCCTTGTTCCCCGGGATCATTGCTTATGTCAAATGTTATATTTAATTGTCCCCATGCTTAGATGAGCACGTGCAGCACAAACTATGCAAAACTGCTCAGACTGGTCCTTGCTCCTGCACCCAGTGTGTTAGGAAGCTGGGAAAAGAAGATGACAATTTCTGTGTTGGCAAGTCGTGCAGCTCAGAGGGGGTAAAGGGAGGAAACAGCCGATGCTGACCACCTGGCACCCATGCCATGTGCATTTTGGGGACGTTTCTTTCAGAATAACTCTGATGTGCCCTGGAGGTGGAAGTGCAGCTTGAGGTACAGCTTCACTCCAGAAGAGCCCAGTTTATGTCTCTGAGATCGTTTCACACTTAGAGACAGGTACATGGCATTGATTGCAAGATTTGCTCCAGAAGTTCAGACTTGATATTAATTTATAGAATAATTAGGCAGTTGTGGAGGCTCTGTCTAGCTCAGGACACAAGCAGGACTTGCCCAGAGATTGCAGATTGTCTTTTTCACCTTCTTTAACTACCCTCTGAGGGAAAAAATAGGGAGAAAAACACATGAAAATGGTCAATTTTAAATGACAAAGGAAACTGCTCATTTCCTCGACTGTCTGAAATGCTGAAGGGCTGAAATAACATTTAATTTTATTATGAGAATGCATGTGTGTTTTCTCTTGACAGGATCTTCCTTCTGTAAAACCTGCAGAAAAAGAAAGCCTGACCTAGTTTAGGCCAACCGGCATTTCTACAACAGGTATTATATACCATATTTTACGAAGAGATATCTTCCACCTTTCGAATCTGAAATACTAATGAAATAGTTTTGTATCTGCTGTTAACACTGGCAAAAGAACACTTACAATCTTCAGAGTTAACTCTGACAATAAGATGCTCAAGTTAATTCCTAAGTGGGTTAAACTGATTAACTGCACTTTTTTCCCCCAGGAAACTGTTTCATCTGGCACTATGACATCACTGAAGATTAGATACAATGTCATATAAATTTGTAGGAAGTCCATCTTCAAAATTTTAGTATTTCTTCACTTTTTTTTTTTGAGTATAGAAAGTAGCACACATGTAAATAAGTTAAAATTATTTCTGATTAAGGAAAAATAGTTGTCTACATATTGACTCTAAAGGCAGTGTATGTTTCAAAATACTTTCTCTTTCAGCTACCAGCAAAGGAAATAAGTTTCAGGTTGTATCAGTGTCAGATGGGGGCAAAATACATTTCCAAACAGGAGAATTTTTTTTCCATAGGAGCATCCTACTCTGCACATGACCACGAGGTCTAAGGAAAAATGAGCAACACAAGAAGTCCAGTCCTACTCACAATACATCACACCAAATATTATCCTGGAATCTTTCAAGGTCCTTACCATGCAGTGGTCAAACCTGGGGCATCCTTCCTTGCCACTGATATTTTTAGATGAGATCAAACGTAGACCAATTCAGGAGAGTGGACTCTTAGCATATACAAGGCTTACACTTATCCCTATAATTGTATGAGGAATCAGTGGATTAGGTTTCAGCTACAGGCATTTTATTTGTAGAGAAGTAAGTTAAAAACCAGCAGGTGGCAAGATGACAGTTGTGGAAAGATAAACCATGAAACTATCCACAAAAAAGAATTAATTTCATTCCCTTTTTTCTCCCATTTTTCAACCCTTTGAACTCCAGGTATTTCAACAGGCCATCAGAGAGCTTTAACAGGATAGATACCTTGTATCCTAGGAAGCAGAGGGGCATAGCGTCTGTATTTACTATTTATTTGAAATATTGTGCTGTGTGCCCCGCTGGTCCTCAGAGGGCCATCAGGATCTACATTGGGTGGTTAACAGCCACCTGGAGATAGAAATAACACATACATTGTGAATGGTTTTACTTTTCCATCCTAGTTTCTTGTGAGAGGAACTAAATTCTAGTTTTTTGTCAGATGTGCGCCTGAGAACTTTTGTTTAAAATGTAAAATGTCACTATCTTTGGCACATGGCCTGCTTCTTAATAAGAAATAGAAAGGTCAGAGGGGTCCAGATATTTCACTCAGCACACAATTTATAATGTCTTAATCTTCCTGGCTCCGCCAAAGTTTAGGTCTTTCTACCACTATGGTTTTCCTGTCTAAAAGCATGAAGAAATCATAGACTGATGTTTGGTTTAAGCTTAGAAATTATCCAGTCTCTTGGGTCATAAGTAATCCCAAAGAAATGTCAATAACAACAAATAACCCAGTGCTGTATCACGGAGAAACAACTGTGAAGAAACAAAATAGAAGTAAGAACATAATGTTCCTAACATTACTTTTTTCTACCATGTCAAGTGAGTTGGATCTCTCTTCTGTTTTTCTTCACCTGTGCACATTTTTGGAGGAAAGACCTGTTACCTTTTGTCTGTGGTACAGTAAGCCTGTTATATATAAATTTTATGTTATTATCTCCTTTGCTCTGGAGTGCTCTTGAGATCTTTGCATGTTGTGTGAGTTAGACATATTAGTATTACACTTCCTCATCTTTGTTACACATATTCAAAGGGCCAGTCCTATTGATGCTTAATAAAATTGTCCAGCTTTGTTAATCATACTTTTTTTGTCCTTGTGGGGTCATGGTCAAGGGTAAACATTTGGCTTAAGTATTGTGAGGAATAAAGGGGTAGCTAGTTGGAACATAACTAAGTAAAATTCCTTTATGAACTTATTTTCATTCAGTATATCATATCCTGACACAGAAAGTTGCACATTAACCAGACTTGTGACTACATGCTACTTTAATTGTTTTGATTTGGTGCTCTGCATAGCCAGAGGCTTTTTCTATGTATTAATAAACATTACATTAATTTTCCATTGTTCCTGGGCTTAAGATATCACAGGTCAAACTGGAGCCTCGTGAATCCCACTGGAAAACAAGACCAAAGAAAAATGCCATTTTGTGTCAGGAAGTGATGTCAGTTGCTGGAGTTTTGCTTCCAAACTTCTGTGTTTTACTTGACTTGTGAAGCTGTTTTCCTGTGCAAACCCATAGGCTTAATACTTGTGGGAATGACTGAGAACAAATATCTTGCAGTTTTACTGACTATCAATGCATCATTCTTTGACACACTATTAACAATCTGTTGACCTACGTAAAAATTGGAGTTTCAGGGAAAAAGAAAGTGTCCCATGTCTGCTTATCGATAAAATGCTCACGCTGCATAGATACATGAGTATATTGGATCGAGCTGCTCGTAGTTAACACATTCAAGATCCTACTTATTGTCAATATCTGACCCAAAACCAATGATTCATGTTCCAAGGAAAATGCTGCTTTTATATTTTTCCACCAACTCAGTCTCTCACCACAGACCCAAGTTATTCCCCCAACTACTGCTCTACATCTGGGTGACATGAGAGATAATTGCAGGACGCTTACAGTCCTGATAAACTATGGTTTCCCTTGCTCTGCAGCCCTTTGAAGTTGCAGACAGTTTCATGATAATTGATAATCTAATCTCTTCCCAGCCTGTTTTTTTTTTTAAAGGCTGCTCTGAAACAGCAAGAAGGGGAAATATTACAGCATAAGTATTGATTGCTGCATGCAGAGGTCACTGTGTGGGGATTGCACTTTTATCACAAAGTTCTTGCGAAAGGTGAAATTTTGGCAAGATCCTAATAATAACTCTGGAGTGCTAGTTAAATTCAAGGGGGCACAGGGAGGAAAATTATTTTTTATTCTTAGTACCTCAAGGCTATACATGGCAATTACTATTGCAGAGGCAATAAAGAAGTTGTTAATTACAGGTTTTATACCCTTGTAGCCCAAAGTAAGAATGAAAGGACTAAAGGTTACAAGGGGTACAGAAGAGAGAAAAGGACAGAAGAGTTGCTGGAGGTTTTGTGCTTTTTAGTGAAATAAGTTATATAAGTTTTAGTGGGTTAGGACATGACAGAAGGAAAATTTCAATTTGATCAGGATAAAAACTTGAAATCTTAGCATTTGCTTTATTGCCCTTCATATTTGCGCTGGGATTATATATTTACCTAAAACCTTCACACTGACTGCTGTCATCCACTGGATCAAAGCCATTGCATCAGAACAATGTAAAAACATCAGATTTTTGCAGCTCTAAATATGTTTCAGAGACATTTTAATGTCTGAAATTCTGGACAGTGGTTTTTTCAGGGACTCTGGAAATACAGGGGAACAGTGGAACAGTGATACTTTACAAGCACACTACAAAAACATGGTAAATATCTGTGCATTTAACAGAAGCAAGCTGTTTGAGAATGAGAAAAGTTTCTGTTCCATTCCATTTGATGAACTTATCCTTTGTGATAAGTGAAATTCATGAGAATTTGTAGTACTGTAAAATATGTTAACTAGGGGCACGTAATTTTCTGAATGCTGACAGGGATAAATATATGCGCCTGCACACACACAAAAGTCACACATACTTAATGAGAGCAAAATTAAAGTCTTCTGAAACAAGGCTGATTGATTAAAACTCAACAGACCCACACAAATATGAACACTAATACACATGGCTCATAAAGCGCTTTCACACCACATCTTTAAAAGGGCAATGCGAAAACTAATTTCTCACCAGACCAAACAGTTAACTGTGCCAGACAAGAAATGGGATAACTGGTGAGTAAAAGGCATAACTGGCTCACACAACATTTCCTCTCTTCTTTCCCATTTTTTCCCCCTTGACTGTACAACACTGCAAATTAGAGCTCTTTAACTTTGAGCCAGACCGTATTTCCAGATTACTGGAAATGGCAACATAGTTTGACCTTATCCCTCCTCACCCTACTGGCCTTTGAAATATAGAACAGGACTGTGGTAGAGCCATCTACTTTGGTTTTGCACCTTCTGAGAATTCATCAATTGCATTACACTTGGCATGGTTGTTTGTAAAATTGGATCTAGGCAGTGATTTATTTGCAAAAAATCAATAACGTTGAATTTGACAAGGACTAGGTCTTATAAGCCAGGTGGAATTTGATACAACTGGGAAATACTGTGATAGCCCAGCATTCTCCTTTTTAATTCCTCTTTCTGCTCTCTCTTTTCTCTGATCCTTTAGATGCGTGTCAGTGCCTTACTTGTAGGTATTTAGATAATACAGACATTATTGCTGCTCTTTCTACTCCACCATCACCCCTTCTGATCACAGTAATTGCTGTCACTAACTCTGAGGAGATACTGATTTCCAGCAGGTGAAGTTTCTTCACTCATTCTTCACCCTCTATTACCTGTATCAGTTGTGCTCCTTCCTAAGGTTTCTGCAGGCTTCCTTAGAGCACCAGGCACATGAGTTTCTGGAGACTCTTTTTCACAAGAAAATTGAAAGAAGAATTTGGTCTCCATATATAATGGTTCTCATCATATAATTTAGTGAGAACCATAATTCCGTGGGAGCCACTGGATGCCTGCAAAGTCTCTGTTTGAGCATTGTGAATGCACAGATCATTTGTTTGGATCATGTTCCATGAGTTTAAAGTCTCCTGGCTGTCTGTAACCCACTACACACATGCATCATGGTTAGTCTGCAACCGTGCTGCAGATCTAAGATGGTCTGGAACTCTCAGACTCACTGCAAAAGCTCTCTGTGACTCACTTATCAGACCTTGCTCCAGGAAGTCCTCAACATCTATATGGATTCCTATCATTATTATTTTTTCTCTGATCTCTCTGTTATGAGATCACCTTTTTTTCTTCTTTATCTTCCTACTCTCTATACTTCCATATGATTTCATTTTCTCACCTTTACTCTCTCAGCTTTGTACATTTGGCAATCATTCTCCTCCCAGAGTGATGTGAGGACACTCTTCAGTGTGGCAGGCCTCCCATACCTTATTCAGAAGGGAATATAAAACAGCAAAAAGAAATTAAAATAGCTCAAGAAATCCACTTAGCCTAGCCATGTAAAATCAGGTTGTTTGGACTTTGAGAGCAATATCCTTCTCTTGTATTACCTTGAACATATTTTTTTTCTTCCACTACTTTTCTTTCTAAGTTTCCCATGTCTCTCTGTCTGGATTCTTGACTGTAGACCTCTCCACTCCCTGCCCCAGTCATTTCTTTTTCCCCATTCTGTAAGAGATCATAGATGTAATTTGAATTATCTGAAGACAGCAGGGGCAAATAAATGTATGCTGACTGATTGACTCTGGTCAGCCAGTGTGAAGAAAACACATGGCTTCTCTGTCTTTTATCTCAGAGATAGGAATTGCTACGGAAAATTATTAGCTACTACTGTGGCCTGTGTCAGAGTCAGGTAAGGAAGCATGTAGTAGCTTTATATAGATAAAAGCTTTCAGTGTCCCTAATTTTCTGGCTAGAACTCTCTCTCATTTTTCTAGGAATTTTATAAACCAGTAATTTTAGCACACAGCTTTCCCCATGACTGAACTTTTGTGTTTACATATTTTTAATATGACACCTTTTAGAAGATGATGTGTGGGGAGGTGTGGGAAGAAACTGCTGCACTTTGGTTAAAGCATCAAACCTACACTTAATAAAGAAGGGCAGAAAGGGGACACATTTTTTCCCTTGACCTTGAAAGGACTTCTTTGTATGCTTATGGTACTAAAGGTTTTCTTCTTATTTAATATGTTGATTGATCCTAGTTTCTTGGCCTGATTTAGTGTCCTTTATTTTCAGAATTAAAGATTTCTCTCCTGACTTCTTTGATTTTCCTAGCAATGTTTTCATTTGTAATATCCTTTCTATTGGATGTTGTTTCTTTCATGTCACCTGCTCTGTCTGTGATAGATCTTTCTCTGGTTTAAACTCAGGTCAATATCTGAGTGGTGAAGAAAAGTACTTTTCTATTTTTCTCTGATTCTGGAGAGCTTTTGTACAGTTTTCTTCAGTGTGCACTTCCTTAATATCTTCACCAGGTGTGTGTATGACCCTGCCTTGCAGAATATGTCTCCAGTATCACTTTCCCATGTTACTTTTGAAAGGCTAGCTCTGTGTCTTACCTGTGGAGCTGCACTGGAGGCAATTTGGGCACAGAAAGACTTTACATGCTAAGATGAAAGTGATATGTGGCTGTGGAGGTTTTTGTTGTTATGGATGAGGATAGTTTGTTCCTGGGAAATCCCATTTATGTTCTTCCAATATTACAGTGGGGACAGATATATTAGGATGATCACACACACAAAAAAGCCATTTTTTGGTAAGCAGAAAGATAAGATCTACAAAAAGTTTAAATTAAGAGTAATCAAGAATTTTCCAATCAAGAGCTGATTTGTAGCTCATAAAATAATTGTGTTTTTTATAACAAATGAAAAGCACTTGAGACTTCACGTGTTTTTCTTCTGTGGACATCATGGGCCATCTAGTCACAATATACTCATGGTAATCCTTCCTGCATTATTCAATAGAGAGCCATAGCTGGGAAGAAAACTGCTTGTCACTCATGTCTTTTTATTTTGTTTCATGTAGCAACAGGATAAGGGTCTGCCCCATTTGCAAGCATTCACATTCTGATCTCTAACAAGAGACTTGAATATTTGTGGATTGTGTGAAATGCACAGAGAAAAAGATGATTTCAGAGCTACTTCCCCACAGAAGAGGAAGCAGCCAGCACTCTGTGGGGAATAAACTCTGATTTGCTGTCCTAAACTATTACTCTTATACTAAATTCCTTTTAGTTTATCCTGCATCTTAAATAGGTAGGTAGAATTGATGTCATTTAATAGCTAGGATATTCATAGGAATGACCTACATGTAGAGGACACAGACTGTACACAAAATTGCATTTTGTTCATTAGCTACAGTACAAATCAATTCTGGGTAACAGAGACATCCTAATAGGACAATTTTTTTCATACCTTTATGATCAAGGTGAACCTTAAAATAGTTGTGCAATATGCACATATAATAATAAATTATTAACCATGCAGAGGTAAACTGGATCCATTCAGCAACATTCAGCTACTACTTTTAAAAACAATGTTCTGAGAATTAGGAATAGGTCACACTTTTAAAATTGTGTTTCTACACTACAGTGTACAGGATATAGATAAACCTTCTTCTCTGAGGTTATTCCTAGATACACTGTGTGTAACCTGTAGGAAGGTTAGTCCCTTGTATTATGTAGGCGTGGAAACATGAATTTCCAAGAGTATTACACCAGAGGTTTCTGTAATTCATTTTCCTCTCTGACAATGTCTGGCATGTATTCACAAGTGCGTGTTAAATGTGATAAATTTTTAAGCTAGGTTCCAAGTCAATCAATTAGCTGCATGAAAACTACTAATCTTGGACTATGCTCTGGATATATTTCTACCAGCTCTGTGAGCACTAACAATGTGTTAAATTATGGAGTTGTGGTGATTGCTACAAAAAATATGCAGTCTATAGTCTGAGACAGGTCAGACAAAAATGCATCTAGACATTAGCAATGTAGAATCCCTCAGACAGATCAATGAGACTATCTAATACTGATGTAAGTTAAAGGAGGCAGCCTAGCAGAAAAGGTAAAATTTCAGGGTTGATGTAAAGGAAAAAAGCTTCAGAAAACTGACAGACAGAAGGGACAATATACATCTGGGCAAGAGAATCAAGATCTGATGGGTCAATACATGTGTTGGTAAGGGGAATTTTCAGAGGAAAATGGTACATTTCACAATAGAATTTGAATTGTGTATGGAAGAATTTTTGAAATAAAAGGCTCACATAGACATAAGAAGAAATTGCAATGCAGGAAGTGTTCCCTTTCCAAAAAGGAAAATAAAATGAGCAAATAAATCCAAAAACAAACCCAAACCCTGGAAATACTGGATATCCCCAGAATCCACCATACTAGCTGTTACAGAGTACAGATAAATTACAGCCAATAAAAGCAGTAGGGTAGAACGAGTGCTTGGTATGTCAACCTGTTTTTCTCTAGCAGCACTTGTTCTTCAGAGTTGTAACAACTTAATAGTGGAGAAGAGGTAGCCTCAGATGGCTACAGAAACTTTTACTTCTTGGTCATAATTTGAGTGCAGCCTGGGTTTTCCAAGGCACACAAGAATAACCAGATGCTGCTGGGTTTGCATAATGCAGCTGTGCAGTTTTCATTCTGTGCCCCTGTGTGGACAATCCCACCCCAGATGGAGCCCACTGCTGAAACCCTCCTTTTGCTGCACTTGCTGTACCTGCAACCCACTTCCCAGTAACTCACACCACTGACAATTTTTAATTGGAAGTGAAATCTACCAAAGACTTTAAAGCATTTGCAAGCAGTTGCTTGTAATCACAGCTTAGTGAAAGAGACATTGCAGTCCCTGAGAGGAATGATGAACCAAACCAATAGAGGGTACACCACACAATAGCCCAAAAAGGAAGCATTGCTTGTGGGATGTCAGCTCATCTTTATCTGTCAGCGGCAAAAACACAAGAAAGCTTGCCCTTTTGAAAAGTAAACAGAAAATTATGCCTCTAACACAAACCCAAGCCATTAAAAAGGCAGCTTTTATTCCTCCTCATAATGTTCAGGAACATAAGGCAGTAGCACTGATGTGGCTCCACAGCTGTTGCCAGGGGAAAGTAGGAATGTAGCCTGCCACATCTGGGGTGACATCTTTGAAGAGGCACTTAATCTGCAGTGCTGAGGTATGCTAAGCCTCTTTGCTTTTTCTTTGCCAGTTCTCAAGCTAATACTACTCCTGGAGAGCAATGCTGATTTCAAGTCAATGGGTGAGATGAAAGAACAATTAAGGACAGTGATGCTTTATGCATTGTGAAAACATAAAGACAGGACAATAGCATAATTCCTTGATCACTCCGGCAGAAGATTTACTTTGCCACACTTTAAAGTTGTAGGTTCCCAGTTTCTAAAACAAAAATGACAGGAATTTTTAATCACTGAGTGTGTGTTTTGTGAATTGAAGGGGGGCATTGAAAGACTGGAAAATAAAAGGTATCTACTGCTATTACACTGGTGTGTTTCTATTGGATCAAAGCATTTTCTTCTCTGTAGCTCTTCAGAAACAATTTGCCAGTATTGCTAGGCAGGCGTTACACAAAGAAAGACATCAGGTGAAGGAAAAAACACAAGAGAAGATCTAATAAGTAAAAATGCCTTTATGTCACTATTGCCATTTTCTATTAATTGAAAAACTCAGAATCCAGACCTTTTAGGTTGCTGCTTAAAAAATAAAAAAGGAAAAAAGAAAAAGAAAAAGACAAGAAGGGAGATAAGAAAGAAAGAAAACACAGAAATTCTGATCTCAAATATCTAGTCTAAACTTTTGTCTAGTTTGTGAGGGGATAACATTTGTTCCAAATACAGAATAAGAGGTTGAGTCTTACAATAGGGTTGCCAGGCATTTGAATCTTCATATTGCTGTGCTACGTTAAAGTCTGGCTGGTTCCGTTCTGTTAAATGATGAAGTATGAAATTAGGATATTACTGGTTGGTGCAGAGCTCTACACTTAAATGTTCTTTTAGTATTTAAAATAATATTTTTTAAATTTCATCTTGAATGGTGAAATTACTTTAACTTCTATTTTTGAAGATATGCCTGTTTGTACATTCACGTAAACATATATCTGCTTGCACACAGACACTTACACAATGTTTAGATCTCTTTTACCAGTATAAAAATTTGACCTTCTCAAGTGTGTGAGCCTTTAGTACTAAAAGAATGCATTGTTTGCAAGTACTGTTTGGAGAACTATCACTTTGGGCCAGAACTCTAGGGAATGTTCAGTGATGGACCAAAATTCATGTCTCAGCCCCCACTTTTTACTTGACAAACATAGGAAAGCAACAAAAAGCCTGCTACTGTTCACAGCACTCAGAAATTACTTTGTTTAAAGCAGACATTTCAGACTAGAATCTCCTGAAATTTCTAAGAGATGTACCTGATTTGGAAAGGAAAATAACCTCAGAAAATCAGAGCAGTGAACCATTTTTTTCATTTTTGAAAAATTGTCACTGAAAATGTGTAACACAGGTCAGGGCCTATGATGATACCTCTGGGGAGTTTAACTTGCTGCCATCCAGTCAGGTTCACTGGAAAAAGTAATTTGGGTAGCATTCTCCTGTTTCCCTTCTCTCTCTGATGGGCTGTGTGACTGTGGACAGGTCATTCAGGGTTTGATCCAAAACCCATTAATGTCAAGAGAAAGACTCCTGTTGACTTCAGTGATCTTTAGATTGGAATCTGTGTTTCTGCTTCTTGCCTGGATGCTACTAACTTCCATTTTGTGTGTTTGAAAACTAGAGTCTTTTTTTCAGTATTTTCATATGTAAAATGTCTGTGGTGGGACAGCCTATTTAGTACAATCTATATCAACATTTTAATGTATAATCTTATTCAGAGACCTATGAATATTAAATAAAAAAATATGATCTAAAAGATTTGTAAGGTTGAGCAAGGAAAAACAAATAAGAAACCAATTTATAATAATATCTTAAAAATTTTAAACATCTTCCTAGGTTTAATGCACAAAATTAGACAATTTTTCTGTGGTTACGGTAGAATTTGTGTGTTTAAACTGTTGCTCTGTGGCTGAGGGGTGGTGCAGGAGAATAGCAAATAGGAGCATGGCACAGAAACCTTGTCAGTATCTCAAATTGTTGGGATGTGCAACAGGTTGGTTGGACTGGGGCTCAGTCTCCATTTCTGAATAGACCTTTCAGGGATTTTGTTTGTTTTTTATTTTGTTTTGGGTTTGTTTTTGGTATGGTTTTCTCTTTCTAAATTGGTATGGAATTCATGGAATCCATGACAGCAATTTATCTCCTGTTTCATGATCTTTAGGAATTTTTTACTTTTTTTTTTGGTGCTTGAGCATTCTCCACTATTCCAAATCCATTCCCTAAGACTGTAGTGCCTTGTCCTAATGATGCCCCTTTAAGACAGTGGCCCCGATGGGAACCACGTGCCTAAAACATACTAGGTCTTGACTCTTGTCTGCAAGTTTTCTCACTGTAACATATGGCCAGTTCCAGTGCCATGTGAGGCTGGTAGAAATTTTCTAATCATGTTCAAGACATCATTTCTATACTGTTAGCTCCCTCATGTTGCCAACATATACAGAAAAAGGAGAATTCTGCTTGCACTGTTTTCTCATGAAACAGCAAGAAAGAATCAAGTCAACACTGTCACTTCAGATGGTCACATCAGCTAGCCAGGGTGCAGCATCTGCAATATTCAGCTTGGTGTCATCATCAAAATTGCTGAAGGTACACTCAATTCCTTCATCTGTAACATTAATGAAGATATTAAATCACACTGGTCCCTATATGGGCCCCTGAGGGACATCACTTGTCACTGATATTCATTGGGACTCTGAGCCAGTGACCACTACTCTCTGGCCGTGACCACCCAGCTGCTTTTCATCACTCTCTGATGACTCTCTGAGTCACAAACATTTTGGGAAGATGGATTTTATTTCTTTTCTTCTTCTTCCCTCCCTTTGGAGGCCTTCTTTTTGTCCTTCTGTGGGAAAGGTAAAAAACAATTGCATTTTTCATATTGTCAATAAACAGTAGAGCATTGGGTTTGTTGTTCTATTTTGGTATTTAAGTGGACAGTTGAAAGAAGTAAAAAGACCTTAAAATGTCAGGTATTAGATATGTAAAATAAGGTGGTGGGTGAGTGCAGGAAACAGCAGAGCAGGGATATACAAGTACTGGAAAACATGCTTTAGAAAATGAAATAGCTTTTGGCTCTGAAAGAGCCACATCTGGATGCTGGTCCCAGGTTTCCTGTGGTAGCTGGCTACGTGTGTGGAACACTGCCACTTGAAAAATTTATTTACAGGTGCCGTGTCTGTATGGACAAATTATTTTCTATAATTACCCGTATTCTTCTAAAGAAAAGAACCCCAGGAGTGCCTCAGATGATCACGCAGCAGACCCATTGAGCCACAACGCATCATCTCCCTCCTCAGAAGCAGACATTGAAGTGAGGTGAGCTGAAGCTGCCCCAGCCACAGCAGGTAGCCCAGCACACTCACTTGGCTGAAGTATAGATGCCTGAATGGATACCAGTTCCCTTCCCCCTACAAAACACTATGCCATCCCACTGCTCTGCAGGTGCCAGCTGTACCCTTTTATGCCTCTTATAGACAGACACACAAATTGTTTAGTGCATTGTTCACTAAACATTGGTTTTGCTTCCACACTATGCACATTCTCATTTACACACACACATACACACACACACACACACACACACACATACACATATGTATATATAGATACTCAAAAAGCTTGCAACTGGAAGTGCAAGTGGACAAGGTGTTGGGCTATAAGCAAACTGCAGAATTACACAAGAGAAAACAGAATAAAACCCAAACAGCTACCTTCAGAAAGATATGGATTGCATTCAAGCCTCGTGGGTCAGAGTACTCCTCACTCCCTGTG
Organism: Camarhynchus parvulus; assembly: GCF_901933205.1. Lineage (NCBI taxonomy): Eukaryota > Metazoa > Chordata > Aves > Passeriformes > Thraupidae > Camarhynchus > Camarhynchus parvulus. Next base: position 58,933,859 of record NC_044572.1, read on the forward strand.
TACATCTCTCAAGGGATTTGGATCTCCTCTTCATTTTACATTGCCATGGCTGAGATTAAAAAATATCAGAGCATCACCCTTTGTTTTTAGATACTCTTAGCCAGTGCCTGTGGGTTCCTCCACATGTGCACACTTGCACCCGTGCACACCACCCTCTCTGTGATATTCAAACTTATAAGCCTTGTGTAATTGTTGTAGCCAACCAAAACAGTAAAGTCAAAAGCAGTAATGCTGACTAAGCTAAACCAGTACTTTATGCCTTTCCACAAAGTCCACCCAGCCTGGAAATACTTTTGAAGTGTAAAATGTAGAGAAACCAATCTTGCTCTTAATAGCTGCAGGATTTGTAAATAGCTTCTTAATAACATTTGTAACTCCTGTGCCCTCATCACAAGACAATTATGCAAGGCCAGTGTTTCTAAGTGCATAGTTCTTTGGTATGGCATCCACTACACAACTTCCCTTTCAGTCTTCTAATTTTTCTTTCTTCTCCTCCAGCAGATGACAGGCATACTATATACTTCCCTGGTATACCTCATAGGGCAAGATATTTTTAGTGATTTGTATAAATATTTTGAATTTTGCCTTGCCTAAGTCGCTAAAATGCCAGTATATGAGACTGGAATCTTAAGTCAATGCCTATGAGATCTCGAAGTAATGTATCAAGACAGGAGAATGGAAACCTACCTGTGCAGACATATCAAGTCACCCTCTAATTATTCTAATTCCCATGTCTAAATATATTATTTCATGGTATCAGGGTGAACTAGAGCATTTGGAAATTACCTGACATTCAAGTTCGTGAGCTCCCATCAATTCAAACCCCTTTGACCTGTGTGGAGAAAACATTTTCAACAGTTGAAAAGTGTAATAAAAAGAGACTTCTCTGCTCTGCAGTTTGCAGTGTGCTATGGAAATACCCTAACAAACATTAAATGAGCTTGTTCAAAGGCCGTGAGCAGGAGAAGTAGAGAGATCTGTACAAGCTAAGGCAGTTTTGCAGGTTATCTTAGGCAGAAAAGTTTAGTTATCCAAGACAGCTCGTTTAAAGATTTCTGGGCTATCTTTGTGCTCAACTGCAGGAGGCTGGGGAGAGTTTATTTCACACAGCTTAGATGACTAAAGTAAGTGTACTGTTTAAGCTAAATTTTTACAGCACTCTTATGGATACAAATAAATACTCTGAAGAGATCACTTACCCAATCTCTTTTAAATGTCTATATTTGGATGAGATAAACCTCACACTTTTCTCTCCACTGAATATAGAGGGCTTAGAGTTCTATCTTTGGGATAGAAATCTATATGTTAAAGTCTAATGCAAAGGAGAGACATCCTCATCTCTACCTTTTTAGATACGTAGAAAAAATAATCTGTTTCTTTCAGTTCTGTGCTAATTCTGAATTCTAAATGGAGCAATATAATCAGAACCTTGAATTCATATGCATCAGAAACTAACACATCTGCTTGGTTGTTGGTCTTCTTCTGATGGTTGCACCACATGAACCTCTGGGATTATGTGGTCTTGTTAATATGCAAGGCATTGAGATGCACATGTTTCTGGGTGCACTGCAGAGGGAACATGTGGAAATCCTGAACTGCATCATCACACTAGCCTAATACATGACCAAAGCCACTGCGTGTCAGAAAACAATATTTAGTCATTAAAGACCTCAGTGTTTGAGATATTTATACAGCTAGTGACAGAACTATGTGAAGAACAAACTACTGACTACCCCCCGCCACTTCCCCCCTCCCACTCTTTTAGACAGAATCCCCTAATTTGCTCACTGGAGAAGAAGAAGAAACATTCACCACAAAATGGTGTTCAGATAGATGAACAGTGGTTGAGCTCTGAGCTCAAAACTGCTGCTAGTGTTGGATCCTATCTTGCCCTGTACTAGTGTGTAGGTCTGAGAAGACATTCCACTTTGGGCATCTATTAGGTAACTCTACCAAAACCACATACAAAAGAAGTTGGTAATTTCTAAATGAAGTATTGCAGTTCAAAACTGCTGAACTGTGTGTAAAAATTCTGTGTCCTGAGATTAAAAGTCTTTAACACTTTGTTGATGTAAACATTGATGCTCCTTCTGAAGCCCTGAAAAGAGCACTCATTAATCAAATAAAAATTGTCATCCTCCCATGATAAGGCCAAATCTGTTAACAGATGTACAGAAGAAGACTACTAAGGTTAGCAAGCAGAAAAGAAGGCTACTGTCTTCCCAAATCTTGGCTCAAATTTCAGTCAGTAATTAATAAGGCACTGTGAGTTATTTGCTTTTAACAAAAAGTGAACTCTGAATTGCAGGTTAACAAATCTTAAAGAGAGACAAAGGCCTAAACCAGATATAATTCAGGAGGAAGGAGTTGCCCAATACACTAAAAACAAAGAAAGATATTTTAATGTAAATCAATACCCAGAAACTAGTGAGGAGAGAGAAAAAGTTCAGATATGTTGTACACTATGCTGGTTTTTCTCCCTATGGTTTCTGCTACTGTGGTGTTTCACTCCATATGAACCCCTTTGTAATCTTACAGGTTGTTACTCTTTCAAGTTCTATTAAATCCCATATCTTTGCTCAGCATTTTAATTTATAGTACTTGCACTAGGTGGCATAGAAGGGAGAGGTCTGTCCTCATGTCTGTTAAAAAAGATGTACTTCAGTCTTTAAACTGTATCATTAGCTTATCCACCATTTTGTGTGATGGAACTGGGGGCTTTTCAACAATGGAACCAGTACCAATGCAGAAGGAGAGGTGAATCAGTGTGCAAGAAGTGAAACATGCACACCTGACCCACGTCACACAAAAATTAGAAAAATACTTCAAACAATGTTCCTAGTAAAACATGGTATGTTTTGTACTGTGGCCCGCTGTGTGTTGGCAAGACTTAGGCTTTTAAAAAAAGTGCAAGGAGTTTTAAGGGCTTTAATTCCATCTCTAAAATCAGCCAATGAAAACGGAAAGTTTACAATCATAGAAATTAGGGAGGGTTGAGATTTATTTGACTGCTGCACTATGTTTTTCTCCTTATACCCAGAACAGTTCAATACAGAGGGTGTTCCTCTTGGTCTCATTTTGACTTTAGTTATTTATACTGGGGGCTATTTCCCTGTCAGAGTTTCTTCAGCACATGTTCCCACTGAACCTGTGTAAACAAGTCTCAGAGAAGCTGATGAATTTTGCAAGTTTAATTTTCTGATGGATCTGTCAGCTATCACTATTTTGAGCCAAGAGACCTGACAAAAACTGTTTTGGTCACCAGCTGCCCAACTCCAGACACAAACTCCTGTGCTCTGCTCTGCTTCCTCCTTCCTAGTGGTCCTTCTAAGGAATGATCCTCCATTATCTGAGCAAGGAAAGTGTTGCACTGAGTATTTTGCAGGTCCACCAACACCCATGGTCTGAAACAGTGCTCTGCATGAAACCTGCAGTAGGGTCATGGCCTGATCTCTGTAAATCTCATCCTAATCTCTTACATAAGGAGAAGGTAACTTCAAACATGAAGTTTAATTTCTATTTCAGAGCGTGTGTTACGAAAATTTAATTGCAGGGCTGGATAGACATATGTTATGGTTTGACATTGGACAAACGTCAGGTACTCACTAAAGTCACTCACTCTCCCTCCCCTGCCACAGCTAGGCAGAAGATAGAAAATGTAATGTAGGCTTCATGAGCAGAGATAAGAACCTAGAAAAAACACTAGAAGGGAAAAAAGGTTGAATTTAGAAATAAAAAGTGAGTTTATTACTAACAAAATTAGAGAAGGATGATGAGAAGTAAAATAAGCCCTTCTAAAACACCTTTTCTTTTCTTAACCCTTACCTCTTTGCCACCGACAGCTCAGGGAGACAGGGCATGGGGTTTTGGTCAGTTTGTCGTCTGAGGTTTTCTTCCACTACTCAGAGAGGAGAGTCCTCCCCCTGTGAGACCTTGGGGTCCCTCCCATGGGACACAGCTCTCTGTGCACTTCTCCAGCATGCTTCCACTCTCAGAAGCAGCAGCCTTGCCCAAAATGCTGTGGTATGGATCACTCTTCCAGGGGTGCAGTCCTCCAAGGACAGGCTGCTCCAGCCTGGAAGCAGGGCCCCTCTCTCTCCACTGGGTCTCCCACTGGATCACAGCCTCCTCCAGGCATCCACCTACTTTGGCTTGGGTATCTCCTCCATGGACTGCAGGTGGATCTCTGCATCCCCCATGGACCCCCATGGGCTGTAGGGGCACAGCTGCTTCACCGTGGTCATCACCATGGCCTGCAGAGGAATCTCAGCTCTGGTGCCTGGAGCATCTCCTCCCCCCTCCTTCTTCACTGACCTTGCTGTCTCACATGTTTTTTCCCTCACATGTTCTCACCTCCTCCTCTTCTCTGACTGGAGAAACTGTGCCCCCACTTTGTTTGGATTTTCTTCTTAAATATGCTATTACAGAGGCGTTACCATCATCTGTAATTGGCCCAGCTTTGGCCAGCAGCATGTCCATCCTCAGAGCCATCAGGAATTTGCTTTGCTCAAAACGGTGGAAGCTTCTAGCAGCTTCTCACAGAAGCCGCCTCTGTGGCCCCCCATTACCAAAAACCAGGTCATGAAAAACCAACACAACATGCTATCTGCCAAGGTGTTTCAGGTTTCTAGTGTTTTTTGCTGAGTTATTATTGTCAAAGATCTTCTGTTTGTTTTAGCTGAACCATCATTGGTGGGGCAGATTTATCTTCATAGAACCTCATCTATTCTCCTCCTGTGGGAAAGAGTTTAGCTGTAATTCCTTGTTTGTCTTCTGTGTTGGCTCAAGAGCGACTGTTTTCTTGTCAGCTTTGGGTAAGTGAGTCACTTGCATTTTTCAGAAGAGAGATTGTTGACATGCGGAGAAAATAGGTGGATATAAACTTTGCACTTACTGGCATCTGCAGTAGACAACAGAGTATATGTAGGGCTTAAGAGAAAGCCATTTGAAATGCTACAAAGTTTAATGCATAAGTTCAAAATTTGTTCCTAATTTCTGCTGGAGGACATCTACACCAATGCATGCAGCACGGGAAACAAACAGGAGGAGCTGGAATCCATTGTGCAGCAGGAAATCTGTGACAAAATTGTCATAACAGAATCATGATGGGATGACTTGCACAACTGAAGTGCTGCAATGGAGGGCTGTAAACTCTTCAGAAGGGATTGGGAAGGAAGGAGAGGCAGTGGAGTGTCATTAGTTTTGATTGTCTAGGGTTTAATAATGATGAAAACAGGATTGAGTATTTGTGGGTCAGAATTAGGGGTAAGGCCAATAGAGCAGATATGATCATGGGAGTTTGTTATGGACCACCCAGCTAAGGTGAAGAGGCAGACAAAACATTCTATATTATTATTGGGATGGTCTCCAACTTAGCAGATGTCCGCTGGAAATACAACAAAGCAGAGAATAAGCGGTCTAGGAGACTGCTGAAGTGTGTGGAAAAGAGCTTCCCGACACAGCTGATGAGGGACCTGGCTAGGGAATGTGCCTCACTGGACCTGGAGTTTGTGACCAAAAGGATTGATGGGGGATGTGACAGTTGGAGGCTGTCTTGGGCACAGTTATCCTGAGATGATGGCGCTTCTGATTCTTGGAGAAGGAGGGGGTTCAGCAGAACTGCCACCTTGGACTCCATCATGCAGTCTTTCCTTTATTTAGGAACCTGTTGACAGAGTCCTTTGGTAGGCAGTTCTGAAGGGCAAAGCAGTCCAGGAAGGTTGGACACTACTCAGGAAGGAAATCTAAAAGGTGCAGGAGCAGGCTGCCTGGTTTTCTGGAAGATAAGCCAGCAGGCAAGAAGACAACCATGGCTGAACAGAGAACTTTGTCTGGAACTCAGGAAAAAAAATATGAGTTTATTAACTTTGAAGAAGGACCAGGCAACTCTGGAGAATTACAAGGATGTTGTGTGATCATGCAGGGAGAAAATTAAAAGGGCCAAAGCCCAGCTAGAACCTAATCTGGCTACTACCATATAAGACACCAAAAATGCTTCTATAAATACATCAGCAATAAAAGGAGGGCTAAGGAGGATCTCCAGCCTTATGCATATAGGGGGAAACATAGTGACAAAGGCTGAGGGAAAGGTTTAAGTAGTTAGCACCTTCTTTACCTCAGTCTTTAATAGTAAGACCAGTTATTCTCCAGGGACCAAGCCGCCTGAGCCAGAAAACAGGGATGGGGAGCAGAATAAAGTCTCCATAATCCAGGAGGAGAGAGTCAGTGACCTGCTACATCACTGAGACATACAAAAGTCTGTGGGGCCAGATGTGATCCACCCAAGGGTTCTGAGGGAGCTTGCGGAAGTGCTCACTGAGCTACTTTCCATCATTTATCAGCAGTCCTGGCTATCTGGGGAGGTCCCATTGGCTGGACATCGTGACATTCATCCACAAGAAGAGCAGGAAGGAGGATCCAGGTGACTACAGGCCTGTCAATCTGGCCTCTGTACTGAGGAACATCATGGAGCAGTACATCTTGAATGCCATCACACATCATGTAAAAGACAACCAAAGGATCAAGCCCAGCCAGCATGGATTTATGAAGGACACATCCTGCTTGATCAGCCTGGTTTCATTCTACAACAAGGTGACCCACTTAGTGGATGAGGCAAAGACTGTTGATGTTGTCTACCTGTGCTTGAGACTGCTGTTCACAGTGTTCTCCTGGAGAAACCAGCAGCCCATGGCTTAGACAGGAATGCTCTTTGCTGGGTTAAGAGCTGGCTTCATGGCCAGGTCCAGAGAGTTGTGGTGAATGGAGGTGGCCTGCTGGCCTGTCAGAGGTGGTGTTCCTCATGCTGGGGCCAGTCCTGCTTAACATCTTTATCGATGATGTGGACAAGGGGGTTGAATGGTTCCTCAGTCAGCTTGCAGAGGACACTAAATTGGGTGTGAGTATTCAGCTGCTGGAGGGCAAGAAGTCTCTGCAGAGGGATCTGGACAGGCTGGATTACTAGCTTGAGGTTCAATAAGGAAAATGGCCAGGTCCTGCATTTGGGTCCCAACAACTCCATGCAGTGCTACAGGCTTAGCAAAGAGTGTCTGGAAATCTGCCTGATGGGAAAGTACCTGAGGAAGATGCTTTCTAAACCTTACAGACAAGGTTTAGCAATGGGCCTGGTGGAGTTTTGTTAATGCTTGGGCTTGATGACCTTAAAGGTCTTTTCCAACCTAGACCATTCTATGATTCTGTGAAATGTAAGGTCTTTGTAAGCTTATTTCACAACAATATTTAAAAAGTGTTTGGAAATATATGAAGTATCAGCAAATAATAAATAAAATGCCCTTTAAAACATATTGTTGATGTTTTTCTTATTTCCTTCAAGAGCAAGTGCATATCAAATTGTCCCATAATTAAGATTTTCAAATAGGGTTCTGACTTGCTGCCTGCTCTGAAGAAGACAGTGTGTTCAGGGCTGGAATATTGTAGCATGCTCATGTGGTGTCCTCAGCATCACCTACACTCAGCATCCCAAACTCACCTCTTTTTCTGTGTGAACACAGTGTACAAGCCAGTCTTTCTGCTCCACTAAAGCAAATCTCTGTTGGATGCTCAGCCAGCTGCTGCCTGCAGGTTCAGTGTTCCTGCAGGGTCCCAGCTGCTGGCCAGAGGCAGCCTGTTTGCCCTGGGAGCTGCAGGAGCCCTCGCTGGGCCGGGGGGCTGTGCTGAGGCTCAGATTACGCTGCAAGACACAGCAAGGAGGGACGTCTGTCAGACAAATGGGATGTGAGTGACTCCTGAGCAGCCACACACGCTGCACCATCGTGTTATTTTGAATGAACAACGTCCTCAATGTTCCCTTTACTTCTAAACACTGTTACAATATTGCAACCCACCAAGCTGTGTTGTAACCAGAAGATAAAGCTTTTTGGTCTCTGTCCACGAACCTGTGTTGTGTGAAGTGCTGCTTTCTGAATGGAGGGCAAACAATCATTTGAGTGCTCAGGCTTCTCTGCTTTGCCCTTTACAGTGACTAAGCTAGTTCCTTGCTTGCTTCAGTATCTAGAGACCATCAAAGTGGCCAAAACTCCCTCCAACCATTCACTCTATACTCCCCCTTTTGTACTGTGCTGACCATGGCTTCATATTCAGAAAGTTTGAACTGGTGAGTGTTCAGGATGTGAGAGACTCAAAAGTTCACAATATATGGATAGGGAAGAAAGAAAATTTTGAAAAAGTATAAAAAGCAAGGCCACTAAAATGACATTCTTTCTTCCTCTCCTCCTCCCTTCATGCACTCACACAGATTCTGCCTCCTTAAGCACTTTTGCACTGACCTTTTTTTTTCTTTCCCCTTTTTATTTCTCTCTGTATATACTGAGGGGAAAAGAAAGGTACACAGCCATTTTTACAAGAATGTTGACTGAGGGTGGTCACCATCTGTGCAAACTGTCTGAAATTGTGACTTCCTCTTTGCCTTCTCTTCCATCTGAGAGAAAACCTCACTTTTAGATAATCCAGAGAATATTATTGCCCACAACCCTCACCACCATGCTTCCCCTGACTGCCCCCCTTTGCATGATTGGTGTTTTCCAGTCAAAACATGCCTCTCTCTCGCCTGAAAGGGCTTCTTTAATAAAGTAGACATCCTGTTTAAGATTTGAGGATTTGACTAGTTAGCGCCAGGAACTCTGATGTGATGATTGGGGGACTGAAACAGAGAGGTCTAGCATGGTTGTTTATTAGAACAGCAAATAATTAAATTTACTACTTATTTACAGGATAAAGAATTTGTCTCCTTGCTCTCTCTTCTTCCACCATTACATGTTAGACCCTCAGAAATCTTGAGGATGAAATCTAGGCCCACAGATTTTTTTCAGTTTAGTAAAGCTACATATTAAATTTGCCTTACTAAAACTGAGCAAACCTCTAATATTTGTCTCCTATACAAAGGCTTTTCCAGGTACAATGTGTCTGGTTGAAGACAGCACTGTCCTAAGTGCTGTTCACTAACTGGAGATTACATTGCACTCTTGTGGGTGCTCCCTAATATATTTCTAAAAAAGATTAATCTTTTTGGTTGGCTTTACCTGAAGAAGGTATATGCCAGCAAAATGAGCTGATCCAGTCTGTGCCAGAGAGGGACAATACAGGTGCTGAATGGTGGGAAAAAAATATAAAATAACAGTAACAGCAATAATAATAATAATAATAATAATAATAATAATAATAATAATATAATAATAATAATAATAATAATAATAATAATAATAATAATAACAATAATAATAATAATAATAATAATAGTGATAGTAATAACAACAAAAACATGCACAACAACCTTGAAATGGACTTCTCTCTATTCTATAGACTAAAGACAGACATCTTTTAGATCTATCTGTGCCTACTGAAACAGTCACAACCCTTCCCAGCCACTTGTTTCTGTCCATGTGGGATCTGGCAGCCCTTCAGGCAGCCTCCCTGACCCAGTCCTGGCCAAAGGAGCCTGATGAACTCCAGAGGAGTTCTCTGCCAGCTTTACTGTCTGAAATAAGGCAAAATCTGGCAACCTGGAGGAAAAAGAAGCAGGAAAGACAGCCTGTTCAGCTTGTATTGATTACTGACAGAAATGAAACCACAGTCAACTGGTTTAGCTGTGTTTAAATTAGGAGGTTGCAAGAATTACCTGCAGTATTTGCTGTTTGCTAATGCAGGCAAATCACCACAATGCATGCTGAGTTCAGAGTCCTTTGTCACTGAAAACAATCCTGATCCTAAATCTGCTTAAAAATGGTACTTAAAATTATTTTCAGCCTTCTTGAATTTATTATTGCCACTACTTTTAAATTTTTTTTTATCACAACAGCACAAGCAATGCCCTTCACACTTCCATGGTAAACTTCTATGTGCAATTTTACAAATTCGTTTAATGCTACATAGCAGCTTTGCTTCTCAAAATGCTGTGGGAGTAGGGTATTGTGGTTCTGGCTCTGATGTGACTTAAGAGATGCCTAAGGCATCAGAGTTGTAACTTCTGATCAGACAGAAGTTCTCTGAAGGAGAAAGTTGCAGAGGCAAGGAGGCTGGTTGAATATGTGGGCATTAGGCTTACTCCAGGATCTTTTTCATGCATTCTTTCTAAACCAGTCAGATGTGTATAAAGCTACCACAGCCCTTGCAAAACTGAAAATGAACACAGGAAGTGATATTTTTGAAGCATGATGTTTCAATTTTTTTATTTTTTAGTTTTTTAGTCAAGCTACCTTTTCCTCAAAGATAATCTATTAAAAAATTTTTCTTTGTGTTTTTCCTAATTTTGCATTCTTGGAATGTGGTGATAATTGCAATGGATATTTTAGCAAAGCAAATCAAGGTCCAGAGCTGAAAAGGTCTTGCTAAAGATGATTTTAAATGTAAATTTTTTTTTAGAAAAAAGATATTGTAAGCCTTGAACCTCACAACATCTCTCTTCTCTTGTTGGTGAGGCTCCTGTGCTGATGCATGAAGGAGGAGTGACAACAGACAGAGAATATGAAACCTGGTAGACCTTTCTCGTCAGCACCAGGATGTTGGGCTCTCCCTGATGGTGTGTCCTTCTGTACCTGGGTCAGCTAGGCAGTCAGACAAGCAAACAGACTCCCAAACTGAGTAATCTCATTTTGCTACATTAATTGTGAAGCAGAGGGGCAGTAGAACTGAGAGGCAAATGCATGATAAAGGGAAATGTTGAAAATGTCTTTTAAAAAATACAATAAGCCTGACAAGTTTGAACAATGTAATTGAGCATTGTCATGTCATCTCCTGTAATTTCATTGCCCAACAGTGTTATTTGGACCAGCAGTGTGTTTTTTGAACGAACCTACTTTAATTCCCATCACTTCCTCAATTTTTCTCTAGGAAGAGGCACTACTGTAAATGCTCTCACCTACCTTGTGAAGTGCAGATGTGTTCTCATTAGAGTAAATCAGCATCACTTAGCAGCATAAGTGAAGCCTGTAAAAACAATGGTCTTGTTTTGCTTACCCTGATGTAAATCAGGATCAAGCTGCCTGGCAGAAACAGATTTATACTGATGGAAAATTGAGGTAAGATCAGAATCAGGCCAACTGACTTCAGGTATGTTCTCCTGCGTTGAGGGCTATTGATGATGAATTTTACGTTTAATCTGAATTAATCTTTAACTGCTTGCTTGCTAGACAAGCAGAACAAATAGTCATTAGTCTTTTTATCTCAGCAAAATATGACACTGGCTTGAACATACGTGTGCTGAAGCATTTTACGTATGCAAAGTCAAAGCATCCTATCCAGCTCTGAAGCTGGTTAAACTACTACTCCACTATATTCCAAGAGGGACAAAGGCAGAGATTCAAGAACTTGCTGAATGCTTGCTCTGCGTGAAGGAGTTTGGTAAAACTGCAGTAGACACTGTTGTATTTTTGAATAATAATTAAAAAAATATTGAAAAATGGTAGTGCTTCTGTCACTTGGATACTTTCCTGCCACTGATTGGTATCTCAAAGTTCTCAGTTACGTACCACCCTGAAACCACATTGTTATCTTCTGCAGAAACAAACAAACAATTTAGCCTGACCTATAGTTTAATGTGTAAAAAGGGAAGAAAAAAGAGAGATGGTCAATGACTAGTGCCCCATTGTAGTAATAAAATGTCTAGACAGCAATTAACATCCATTTCCCTTAAGAATGCATCTGTGTCATCAGCAAATCTTTACTACTTCGAAAGGGACCAATCTAAATGTGCCTAATCATTAATCAATTTCCAAAATCTGAACAGGATTTACTTTTTTTGCTTTGTCTTCAAAAATACAGACACTTTATGAGAAAAACCCCTTGAAATTCAGGGGGGGAATATTTTGGCCACAATCCAGTGGGTCAGCCTGCTTAGAAGATCACTGGTGCTGTGTCTTGTTTGGGAACATTGCACTCTTTCTGCATACGTTAGCACTTTCAGTTTCCTCGATTCTTTTCTATTTCCTCTTTGTCTCTGTGTATTCATAGCCAGCAGCAGCAGCTGAAAGCACCGAGAAGGATTCTGCGCACAGATCGCTCCTGTAAGAGCTGGCAACTGTGTGTGTCTTGTGAGCTGCCTTTGAGAAATACCTCTCTCTCCTCTTTGAGCAGCACTTCTCTTCCCCAGAACTGTTCTCCCAGCCAATGGTGAAGTCTCTCCCAGGTCACCGATTGCTGCGCTCGCATGGGATCACACTAAACTTCCTGTCAAGTACAGGCAGCAGGAAATTACTCTTTAGCTTCCTACAATTAAAAAAAAAATCACTGGGCTCCTACCACACACAACTAGCAAAACGGTTTAAAGCCTTCAGGAAAGTAAAATCACACATGGCATAAATAGGGAGGGAATCTGATTGGCAGAACCACGATCACTACAGGAAACACAAACTATTTTAAGTCCACCAATGCCAGCTGAGGATTTTTTACCCTGATTTACAGTATCATAACTGAGTTCAGCCTCAGGCTCTGGCATGTTCCCTGAACACATCAAAGAACTTCCCAAAGAGGAAAATGGCATAAGCTGATATCTTTTGGAAAGTCCTCTGTTTTTTCACTTTGAGAACTGGAAACTTCTCCTTTTAGCTTATACCCTGCTTCAGAATTCATTGTTCTTGCCAAATGAGTAAGAAATGCGAGGATTACTGGTCTGGAGAGTGGTGTTTGGCAAGGCAAAACATTTTCTGCTGCAGCAAGGGAATAACACGGACAACATTAAGCTTTGTTCAGGTTTTATGAACTTTATTAATAAAGAAAACTATTTTGACAGATTCTCACACACATTATACAAGCTCCACATATATAAGCATCACAAGTCTGTAGAAAAGAAAGCACTGCCTTGGCACCTATACTTTTAGGGTAACTGGATTGCACATGATGATGACAAAAAGATCTTGAAAAAAGGAATGTCAGCCTCTGGGATGAACACTGGCAACCACTACAGCTTCCAAGGTACTAAGGGGTCTCTTCAAGCAGATATTGTTCCAAATGTGCATTTATGAAAGGAACTTAGCCCATGGTCCTTCCCTTTCCAAAAACACACATTCTGATGATGCCAGTATGAAATTGGAGGAAAAAACCATTCCAGCAGGTCTTCCCACCTGGTGCCCCATGTAGGAAGCTATACTTGAAGAGCAGGAGAAAGGGAGTGCAGAGGGTGCAGAAATGGGTCCTTCCCTTTTTGAAGGGCTGTGTAGTTACGTCTGGCAAGTGCAACAAATGTGTACTAAAGATGCCTTCTTCTCTGCACCCCTGGTTTTCCTTCTTGCAGTAACCAGGGCACTTGAGAGGAAAAGGGTAGCTTAGGAAACAGCCAGGGATGTGTGTAGTGACTTTTGGAGCTTGCATTGATTTGAGATTGAGAAGTTGTAAGTATGTACAAATGGAGCTAAAAGTTTGGAAGCAATGTTAAACTAGAAAACGTAGTCCTCATGGTATGGTTATGGCATTCCACCTTGAAGTGATCTGCAATTTGCTTTTAGAGGACCCCGACAAATGGTACTGAAAAACCTTATGGTCACTGGAGTACAATATTTTATAATTGAGTTTCCAATAAATGTGTGCAGGTGTAAAAGAAAAAAAATTCAGAACGTGCATTTGGACAGAGGAAAAAAATCCATCAGTTCTTCTGAATGTTTATTCACTCTCTTTACATTCTGTGGTTAATTGTTAATCTTTTATTTTTTCCCTTTCTTTTGGCATGCAAAGGATGTCACCTTCTTAAAGACCTTTGAAAAATTAACATAATTATCCACTATCTTAGTCCTTTATTCTCTGCCTTTCAATATCTGTTCCTCCTAGCATTCACAATATATCAATCTCTGATCCTTGGCACTAGTACAATTCATTTTCCACAAGATGTTATTGAGATTGTAAATAAGTGCCACAGCATCATGGGGCAGACAAGACGGAGCCTGTCAGATCTGGAAGTCGGCAGCAAAGTTATAATTACAGCAGAGTGTTGTGAGGTGAGTTCTTTGCATCCATAGATTTAATTGTCATCAACTCCTGGGGAAGTAAAGCATGGGGAAAAGAAGATGGAGAGTGATGGGGGTAAAGAGTGTTACCAAATATGTCCCAGGTTGTTTTTGCAGTTTCCATTACTTAACTCCTATGCCTTCAGCAGAACAGCAAGGTACCCTGAGCTCAAATAGTAGCATTTCCAAAAGGATCGCTTCCTGTACTGAAAGTATTTTACTTGCAAAGATTCTGAAAATTATACTCATAAGCTGACCTGGTGTAAAAATAAATAGCAATTTTCAGACCTAATTTCAAAGATGATTAGGCTGCTCCAGCAGTCAGCTTAGGTCCATGACACTCTCATAAGTGTTAACACATAACAACATACTGAGGTCAAGGGTAAACCAACTCTGTTTAGGCTGAGAACTCAAAACGGCCTTCATGGATTTGATAAATACTTCGCTACACCAAAATTCATGTGTTCTGTGCATGTATCTTTTCTCTCTCCATTTCCAAAATACTTGTTTTTGGCAAATACTTTTATGCCCCTGCTTCAGCAGGATTAATAGGGAAATATGTCGAGGCATCAGAATCTGGTCTGATAGTCTCTGAATGTCAGTGTTCTGAATAATACTGTCTCCATGCACACAAATGCCTAAACAGAGCTCAGCCAGCTTTGGTTATCAGAGGTTTTTGCTGTGAAATCTCATTATCTTGGAGCTGAAATTGAGAATGACTCACAGAACTTCTCGTCAGCTGTATGAATGAGTTAAAAGTCTGAGAATTTGGATGTGAGGACGTTGTAAACTTCCCTAAAATTCTGCTTAGATTTGGATTCAGGTTTAAGACCTAATATGTGAGCCTGAGATAGATCATCAGTTGAGGCACAAACTCATCCACTGTTTGTTATGTTTTATACCAAACCCTCAAATAACATTTCATTGCTAATGAGTACATTTGTGACTAGGCATAGGGAATGGTTATAAAATGCCTATCAGATGCCTGGAACTCAAGACAAGATAGCAGAAAATGGTTGTAATGTGTTTTGTGTTCATTTGGTTTTTATTTTTGAAGGATTTGCTGTGATGGATGGTATACTTAAGGAAAAAAACTTGACTGGAGCCATCTCAGGAGTTTATTTCTGGTTAGGTACCAGTCTGAAAATAGGACAAAGAGACCTTATGGCTAAATAGTTTGTGTTCCTGAGGTCTTACATTAAAGACATTCAATTTTCATTACCCAGTGTCAAAAGAAACCTTCAAAAGTGGGTACAGTATAACTAAATGCTGCCACTGAACATTTCTTATACTTTAAATAAATAAATAATTGAGAATATTAAAAGTGTCATAAAAAATTCATACAGAGGAGTAGCAACCCCAGATCACTGGCATAACAAACACCAGAAAATACTTTGTCAAGTTCAGTTGTCAAGTTCAGAAGACTATATTACGTACTTGTGAACTTCATAATTTGTTCTTTTAATTTTACATATGGAAAATAGAAGGTATGTGGTATTTTAACATTATAAACTAGAGACCCTAAAGCAAGGTTGAACTTTTCTGCCAACCATAAGAGAATGCCTGTTTCTATAAAATTTGCAGTCTCTGAAGTAAAGTTTTTTTGCCTAAGATATTTTGAAAATGCTTTCTTTGCAAGGATATATTAAGGAGAAAAGAATAAAAATTATCTAAGAGAAATATGAAAGTGAATTTCCAACAGTAGATTTCTCCTTAACAGAACAGAATGTGCTTAGGATTTGCCATTCTATCTTAACAAAATTTACAATACTTTCACTGGAAAAACAATCAACTGCTCTGACTGTAATTTAATTTTTCTGCAGGTACACTCCAATGTTCTCAGCTCGAGGGCAGGAAGAGAACACATTGTAATATAGCTATTCTTTTAAAGAAATACATCTATACAGGTAATTCAAAAAAATTTGCTAAATGATACCTGGGATAATGATCTGGCTAGATATCTCAGATTGTTTTCCAGGAACTACAGTAAGCATGACTTATAGTAACTTAGTACTGAGGAAGTCAAAGGCTGATGTGGAAGGTCTGTGGAACAGAGGGCTGAAGATCATTATGTGCTTTTTCAACTGAACTCTCTTTTCTTTAGACCACATTAGGAATTATCTTCTATCATGTAACACACAGAAGCTGTAAAGTATGTGGGCAACAAATAGGACTTACTTAAAATTTGTTACAAATCTTATTAAATTCTATCTGTTTTAGAGAAATAGGGAAAGATTTTATACTAATTAAGAGAGAACAATAACCTAGATATAGAAGTGCAGTATGTTACTTATAATATTTGAGGGGAATTTTTTCCACTATTCATTACAGTCTCTAAAACTTTTTCATAAGAGCAGTGTTGGACGACAGAAGAGGTAGACATTAGATATCAGTAGTGTTGAATGAAGCTTGCAGACATGTTTAATGCTTTCCACCCAACCACCTTAATTTAAGATGTGTTAGGAGACATTTAGAGACTGACCTCATCCTCTTTTATTTTCCTGCTAGTGACAAAAGAAAAATAGGCTCATGTCTTGTGGAAGGTTTTGTTGAATAGGTTTATAATTTACATGGAAGGCATATGCCCAAGTTGAAAATGTTGCTTCACAGCTCACACTTAGTGGGTGAAAGTCAGCCATTTCTCTTGGAGTTCTGAGAAATCCCTTTTTATGGTCCATGTCAAATTCATGTTATCTTTTGGTAGCTGAGCACACCAGTCATGCAAGTCCTGTACTTATCAAGGACTTTCTCATGTATGTTGGATAGCAGCTGAGTCATTAACTCTAGAGGGAGATTCTCATAGCAAGGGAGATTCTGCAATTGATGCATCCCTTTTCCTAGAAACAAAGTAAGAAACCTCATTTACTGCACAATTTTTAAAACATAAAATCTTCTGTTTGAATTTTCTAGTGTACACCATTAATCTGCCAAAGCTATTAAACAAACAGCTTTCCTGTCTAAACATTGAACTCCATGGAAAAAAATTCCATTTTAGTCATATATCCTTATATCCTTGGATATACTTCTGTCAGACAGCTGATTACCTGTGAATAGCATAGAAAAAGCACAAAATAATAATAGGAATATCTTGAAATAGAGAGGAAGGTCAGATCTGGCTGGATGGAAGCAGCCAAGAGTCAGTATGTAACATTAGGGAAAAAAATCAAGTCACAGCATTCAGCAACACTTAACAGAGAGGATAATAACAGGAAAGAGGGAATCACTCCCACTACACAGTACAGGACACCGGTGGCAAATCCTGGAAGATTTAAAGAACATTTGTGGAGGAATATGTTCCCATGATGGGGCACTGGCTCCACATATATATCTTCCTGTTTGGGGATCTCCAGCTTAACACTGTGATAATGGATTTATATTTGTTGAGTAGGCAGCTGGCATGGAGAGCAAACACAGAGCATTTCCTTGGTGCCTCTGCAAGCCATTTTTGGAGTTTTCCACAGAAGGAATAAGGATTGATGCCAATCTTTCATCACAGCACTGAGAGCTGGGGTAAATTCTGTACATGGAACAAACAAAACATTGTTACTCCACCTGAAAGTGGAACGTGCACTCAGTTGGAAGATGTACAGCATAATCTAGTTGAAAAGTGTAAGTCTCAGACCTGAGCTGTTGCTAATAAATGAACCTACATGACCTCACCAATCTGCTGCCACAAAGGCCACTATCATATTTTCAAGAGCCACTAGCAGTTTTGCAGCTCATGACTAATATGCAAGTGTCTTCGGGAAAATTTAAATGAGAGTTTCTAGACCTATCCTTTTGTGAAAGATGCCAGCACAATGGTTTTGCGTGGTTCTTTGACATGCCATATTCACGTGAAACATAGACACATCCCATCCCACTTTACATATATGACTCATTCCCCTGAGTTGAGAATCTGAAATCCTTACTGTTCCTGACTCTGTCCTATTGGTGATATTCACTCTACAATCAAGACAGAATTAAGCGAAAATGCCATCACATTTTCAGTCTCTCTGTAAATAAGTCACAGTACTGTGATGTTGTAGCATTATCTACTTAGCTAAAGGTGATGTTTTTTCTGAGTACCAGCACCCTGACCAGTTTGTTAGTTCCAGTTCTGAAATTCTTTGCCTTCTTTCAATCTGATAACGTCCTATGTTTGGAGGGTCTCACAGTTCACTGAACCAGCTCAACCTCAATCTAAATCTAAATAAACATGAGGCTCTCTTGTCTCTTACGCAACACTGGGAATGCACAAAATTCACAATAAAAATCTGTGGGATTTATTTAAGTAACTGTGCTCCAGAGCAGTAGAAAACAGAACAAAGTATTAAGGAAGCTTAAACAATAAACTTGCAAAACACATAAACAAAAATGTATCAAACAATCATTAGGCATTTCCTGAAGGTTCCTGTCTACCTTGGCCACCCATGAGCTTTTTGCCTATTATTCAATACAGCTGGCCTTAAAAAAAGGGATCTGGCTTCTGCTTATATTTATTAAATCTGCAGGAAGGGCCCATCAATCACAACAATGGGTTTTAAGTGTTTGCTGGGTGAGAGGAGAGTCCCATAAGCAGTCTTTGAAGTGTCTTTTGCTGAAGGTAAACATCTGAAGAACATAAATAGCTGCTCTTCTTTCCAATGAGTGACCTTGTCAAAATGGGTAGAATGGAGAGATGGGGGAGGGGTGCTATCATGAAAAGGAAAAGCAATAAAGGATTCCTTATGACAGCAATTTGCACATTTACTGCTCTTTGATATGTTAACTAGATTTTGCAAAATGGAATTCTTTGTCTTTTAGAGGTCCTTGGGCAGTGATAGCTCACAGTCAGAACAATGTTTTGCAATAGGCCTAATGCATCTTCTAATTAATAAGGTAACTTGGGCAACCTCTGTAAATCAGTGACATTATCATTATAACAGGACACAAGTGAATAGTTGTTTATAAGGAAGGAAAGATGCTCATAACAGCAGTATCATTATTTGCTGAGCTCATTGACTAAAGTGATTGTATTGAATACAATGGGATCAATAGGTTATGGGCCCTGTTCACTAAACTTTTACAAGCCATTTATGAACCTTTGATTCTAGAAAACAGCTCTTCTCCATTCAGAAAACTGAGAATGTAGCACTGACACTGTTCAGTTTTCATACATGGCACAGGCTTAGTGACATAAATTCTCCAGCTGCATTGTAAAAAAGTCAGGTAAGGTCTCTCAAAGTAACAATAAAATATTTTTGAGGAATAAAATATTTAGGCATGGATGCATATGGATACTATGAGGGAAAAGTAGCTAATAAGCTAGCCTGAAGAAAGAAAAAATAGTGATATTTTATTTAGAAAGACATTACAGTAGGCAATGAATGGCATGGCAACTCCATAAGGAGATAAAACATATGGGATCCTAAGATGCAGGCAGCAAACTCAAGGTTCTTTCTTAGAAGTAAACTCATTGCAATTGTTATATTGCTTGGATTATGAACAGAGAGCTGCATTTCAGCAGTAAGTGAAGTGATTCACATAGAATAAATGGAACTATTTGGGAATGCTCTGTGTATTTATAAAGTAATGTAGTAACTACACAATATAGAGCTGTATGAATACTTAAATTCTTCAAATTAAAATGTTGTTGCTTGTTTTAGTGGGTGTGCCTCCTAATTCTGGAGCAGGGTAATAAGTTTTTTCTGCACTTGATAGCAGCACAAGCGATAGGCAAAATCAGAGGCAGTTTTAGATGAGTCGTTTTTGAACCACTCATCAACAGCCCTTGCCAAGATCAAACTTTCTTACTCAATCTCTGTGCTGATTTTGGCTGGGGCAGAGATAATTTTCTTCACAATGGCTAGTATGGGTCTTGGGATTTGTGCTGAAACCAGTGCTGATAATATAGAGAAGAAGGAGGAAGGGGGGGACATTTGGAGGGATGGAGTTTGTCTTCCCAAGTCACCATTATGCATGATGAAGCCCTGCTGTCCTGGGGACGGCTGAACAACTGCCTGCCCACGGGAAGGAGTGCAGGAATTCCTTATTTTTATTTACTTGCACGTGTGTGTTTGATTTTAGTTATTAAACTGTTTTTATCTCAACCCATAGGTTTCTCTCTTTTACTCTTCTGATTCTCTTTTCCATCTCACTGGTGGAGGGGTGTGTAAGTGTCTGCATGGTACTTAGTTTCTACCTGGGATTAAGCCATGACAATCTCTTTTCAACCAGCTCTTTTCCACGCATTGATGTAATATAATATTTATCTTTGTCACTTTAAAAGCATTTTCCTTCTTCTGTTACTCTTGAAGTATTTACCCCACGGGAGAGAGTAATCACATTATCCCTGCTGTAAGCCTGTACCAGTCCTGCACCAGTTGGCTTCTGGATTTGACTGGGAGCTGGAATTATTCCATAATATATTGCCTCTGGCTATGCAATTCCACATACCCCAAAGGGTGTAGCAGAGGGAAGGAGTAAAAGAACCAGACAAAACCAATTCAGGCCCAGGCTATCTAGAAATGATTAGGTCCTGGGAGGGACACAGCCTTGCCTTGAGATGGAGGACCAACTAATACACTATTTCAGCAGAACTTCTCTTTGAGACTACTGAATGTGCAGGTAAATGCTGAGACTGAGTATGGCCAGATGAGAGCAAAGGCTTGTCTTTACCCTCATCACTCCTGCATCAGCTCCTTGTGCTGAAATAATGAGCAATCCTTGTTCTGATGGAAAGGAGACACTTCAGCTGTAGATGATATTACAAGGAGGGGAAATATTTCCACCTTCCAAGAGCTGTGAATGTAAATGATAGTCTGAGCATTCACAAATTCATTCACTGAGAGACTGTGGCTGGCTTTTATCATCCCATTTAGCTACATCAGTCACGATTCTGAGATGCAGCCAGAGAAGTTCTTGGTTTATCTGAATATCTCCACTGAAATTCTTAAGGATTTATCCTTGACTTCTTACTTGAAATTTGGCTGGAGACTTTTTTCTATTCCATGTTCTGAATGTCCATTCATCATGAAATGGGCTCTAGGGACTTGCCTGTTATCTCTTTCTTAGTATTATTTCTTTCTATGATCTTCTCCATGGGAAATGTATTGTGGTTTTTTTTCTTTCTTTACCTTAGCTCTTCTTGTACTGAGCATTCTTGCTAGCAAAGGCAATGTCTCAGAAATATATCCCTTGTTCTGGGAGAAAGATTAATTTATCACTAAAATAGAGATGTACATAAGGCAGTAGCCCAGTATCTGTGGCTGGTTGAGTGAAGATGATGAGTCTGAGTACCCTTTCCCGTGAGGTTTCATCTGCCTCTGAATGTTGTGCCTCTGGCCTAATCCATACCATTAAAGGCGAGAACACGTAAAACTCCTCATTGTCCATGGCCAAACAATATAACCATCAGGTCACTGTCTGCTTTCTAGTTAGAGAGGTATAATTCCACTGAAGTCAGATTTACACCGGTATCAGTGAGAGCAAAATTAGGCTTCCCCTATAGTTGCTGTTAACCTTTATCAGTATCAGCCTGTAGTACTGAGCTGGTAGCATTAGCAAACACAAGGGTGATCTTCAATAACCATTCCCTCATTTATTTTTTGCTGATTTATCACTTCACTAATGACACAATGGATTTTCCCATTAGTTTATTATTATTATTTATTATTGGTATTAGTGTTATCCTGAAAGAAAATGAAAACAAAGAACTGACCTCATCTCAGCATAGCATATTATTTTCAGGCGTTCAGAAACACTGCACAGAATGGACAGTTTCCATTTCACCAATGTTCAATCACTGGCATTTGTCTTTTGTATCCCAGAGCAATTGCATAACTCTAATATTGACCTTAACCAGAGCCCTTTGTTTCTCACCCTAACAGCCAAAAGCATTAAAAATGCGTGTTTACTTAATTTGTCCTGGCATGCAGTGTAATTACAAGCAGTTTGTTTTCTCTGTTGTAAAATATGGGTTAGAGAAGAAATAAAGTAATGTGGAAAATTAACATTGTGATGTACTGTATAGTGGAATAACACTAAAAACGCTTAGCTGTGTTAGTACTGGAGGTGCTATTTGTGTTGTGTGCAAGAGCAATAAAGAATTAAATGCCTCCTTCTAAACTATATTTGCATGATTTTCAACTGCAGTAAAATTAATCTGAGCTGCCTCCAAGTACGAAAGAAAAAAAAATCAAAGTGCAAATGGAACTAGGCAGCACTCATGCAGCCTTTAAAGTTGTACTTTTATATTTTGTGAATTCCAACACACTGCTTAGTGATGTCTGGAATTGTTACAGAACTGGATGAGGCAAATACGTTTAAAGTTTCCTATGCCATGTCTAGCACTCACCAAAGCTGTACCTTTGGTTGACAGGACCTTTCCGATGTATCAGCAGGTCTCTGTTAATTCTTTCTGTGAAAGACTCACTTTGTCCTCTTTCCCTCCTTTATAAATCTACCCACTTTTTTCTGAAATACTGAGAGCTGTCCTGTAAAAGTATATAAATCACTTAAAGTAATTAGAGTTAGGAGAGTATTACTTGTTTGTACCAAAACAGCCAAGAGTAAAAAAACCACCTCTTTCTCATTCTTTTCCTATTGTTTTTTTTTAAAAACTTTTTTTTGTCTCCTCTTTCATATTTTCTGAGGGTATATTTAGATAATGAAGCAATATGAGTTTCATTTCCCAAAATTTCTGTATACTTGAGATGTAAAAAAAAAAGAAACAACTCAACAAAAACCCCACAAAACAAACAAACAAACAAACAATCAAACAAACAAAACCACAAAACCAACCAAACGAAAAAGCCCACCAAAACCCAAAGAAACAGGGGGAAAAAGCATAAACTTATCACTCCACTATGACAAAGAGGACTTTTACCCTCCTTTTTTCCTCAATAAATGTTTGCCTCCAGAGATATTTGTTAAAAAATAGATGAAAGCAAACATTTGTTTTTTGTTATTTCACGTTTTGTTTTTTTTTGGTGTAGAACTGCCCCATGCAAAGAAATACACTGTTTTGCTAGGGTGAGACATACACTCTCTTTTCACTTAGAGTTGCTCAGTGCCCTTGTTCTGGCCTCTGTGCAGAAGAGTTTAACCACTTTGGGAACTGACTCGTTTATATCTTTTAATAACAAGCTGGGATGAATCTGGAAGACATGAGAGCTTTTAACAGCAGTTGAGAAGAAATCCTGCTTTAGCTTACTGCAGGCTGAAGCTAGGAAAGTCATTAGATTAACCTCTCTTGACAGGTCAGGCTCAGCAAATATTCTTAAAAATAACTCTTCCAGTAATTTATGACCTTTGGGGAGCATAATCAATAGTGTTAAGAGCAGAGGCAGCCAGACAGCACTTCCTCGCAGGAGAAAGTTTCTTGTCTTTGTAATGTTTGCATTCTGTCTGCTTGTATGCAATGAGACTGACTTGCCAGTGATATCATACCCCTTTTACTCCACCAGTTTCGTAGACATACATTTTTATTGTCAATTTACCGTCGCCTCTGTTTCTCATACAGTATCTAGTTCCAACAAAACCAATGCACAAATGTGACTACAAAGTAAGGGGAAAATGCAGGGTTCATTTTCTTCCACATTCCCTCTAACCTCTCTGGATCATTTGAGGGAGAATGGTCTTCTGCCCCAGGATGTCGTAATACAAAGTCTTAAACATGTACTTCATTTTAATGCAGGATGAGTTACTCATAGTGCTTAATTAAATGTGTTCTTACATCCTCTAAGATCAGTGCCTAGGGAAATTTTTTTCTCAGTCTCTGTGCTTTTTTGTCATGTTGGATAAACTACACAAAATTTGATCATGCAAGTGACAACGACATTTCTGTATTTGTTATTCATTTAAATGCATTTTATTTCTGGTCATATTTCCTGTAGCTTTTTTTTTATAATAAAGAGCACTGCCCTGGCAATTCAAACATAGAGCTTTCCTTCAGGGTTCAGTATTGAAATACCATTTTCTGAAACTGGAGACCCTCAGGAGGATACATTGATTTCAGTGAGGCCTCACATTCACTGTGGTACAGTGCTCTAGGCAGATGGGCCTGCCCCAAGCAGGACTACTGCCCATCTTTCCCTGCAAGGACTTCCAGGCACATAGGAAAGGATACAGCATGTCACACTGTAATATGATACTGCACTTATTTTGACACCACCAGGAGAATTACTGGATGCTGGCTTTTCCAATGTCCTTGGAGTGGAACAACAGTTTTGAAACTCCAGAGAATAAAAATAATTTAGAAAGAAAATCATTCATGCTCATGCTCTCTGCAGAAGTGTATGCTCTCTACATACTTGAATACAGGCAGCTTTGTGTTTAATGCTATAGCTGAGGCAAGATACCACCTTTTCTCCACTGCTATAATGAAAACGAAAATGGCATCTTTTTTGTCCCCCTGCTTTCTGTCTGCAAGGTCGTGATACAGAGAGATACAAAGGCCAGATGGAGGCCAGTAGCTAGTGGTGTAATCCAAGGGTCAGTACAGGTTCCAGTCCAGTTAAACACCTTCATTAATGATCTGGATGACCAGAGTGTGCCCTAAGCAAGTTTTCAAATGGTGCAAAAGTGGGAGAAGTGCCTGATAGGCCAGAGGAGCGTGGTGCCATCCAGAGAGACCTCCACAGGCTGAAGAAATGGGCAGATAAGAAGCTCCTAAAGTTCAAAAAAAAGTGCAGGGTCCTGTGCCTGGGAGCAACAATCCTGGGCATGAGTATTTGCTGGGGGACATCCAGCTGGAAGGGAGCTCAGCAGAAAAAGATCTCGTGGTCCTGGTGGGCCTCAAGATGAACATGAGCCAGAGAAGTGCCCTTGCTGCAAAGAAGGCTGCTGGTACCTTGGACAACATTAATCTCAGAAAGATGGCTTGCTTAGCCTAGAGAAGAGAAGGCTCAGGGGGAGCCTATTGATATATATAAATGCCTGAAGGGAGAGTGCAAAAATAAGGAAACCAGACTTTTTCAGTAGTGTCCAGTGACAGGACCAGAGGCTCTGGGCACAAACTGAAGCACAAGAGATTTTGTCTGAATGTCAAAAACCACATTTTTTCTGTGAGGGTGGCTGAGCACTGGCATCTCTTCTCCAGAGAGGTTGTGGAGTCTTTATCCTTGGATATACCCAAAAGCCATCTGTACACAACCATGGAAATCTTGCTGTAGGTGGCTCTGTTTATACAGGAGTGTTGAACAAGTTGACCTCCAACTTCAACCATTCTGTGATTCTGCAATTCTGTGAACATGAAACTCTTGGAAGATTATGATGAGTGGAAATGGTGAACACATAGCTGTGCTCCAAATCTCCTTCCAGTAGAGTTTGTGGCACAAGATCTCTGTCATTTCCCATGGAGCACAGAAGTTTTCCTCTAGAAGCAGTGACATTGGTAGTCCTTACCACCAAAATTACTTCCTGGCTAGGCTTTACCATAATTTTACCTGGGATTTTCTCAAGATTTTCTCAATAGTACATGCCTGTATGCTCTTCATAGTCAGATTGATGATTCCCAAAAGCACCAGATCTGCTCCACAAGCATTACAGAGAGTCATCATGTTTGTATTAAATCCATGGCATAGTTGGTCTGAGTGTGCACGGAGGATACGATCAGGTTTCAAGATCTGTACTGCAGCTCAGCCAGAGCAATAGCTCTGTCTAGATGCTAGGACATCCTGGCACCTCTCCTGGCACCTATCTACTTACATTTATAAAAGTTTTGTAGTGTTAAAGACATGAAAAGTTTTGATAAACAATTTGCCTTTCATCTGGCACAATTTTTTCTAGAAGTTAAACATAAGTGATAAGGCAGTATTTTCAACATGTCATTGTTTTATGATGAGACATGGAATCTTGCAAATACGGTAATGATTTACAAGAGTCAACAAAATGAATTTAAAAATATATATTTTTAAATTATGATCCCTGGACTTTCCTAGAGTTTGTTTTCTTAATTGCCATCATTACAGATTGCATTGTCAGCAAGGCTGAAGATCAGTACCCCAAAAATCTGTAGTACACAACACAGCTTTAGACACCCATAAATAAAGACATATGTTTTATGACTGAAATAGAACATTATAATCATTTACTTTGAATGCCTGAATAATAATGAGCAAAATGTGTCACCCAGTAATTCCCATGTCACACTACTGAAGAACAATCAACCCATGCATAAAATTTTCCTGCCTTGAGTAGATTACAAAAGGAATCTACTTATTTTTAAGAAACACTGATAAAAAAAGGACTAAATGAAAAAATATTTTAAAAAGCCAGAGATTTTCCCTACTACATGATGGTAAAAGAATTATCTCTATATATATTTAACGTCAGATTAATTTTCATTAGTTTTCATTAAATGTAGTTAGATTTAAAAGAATAAACTCAAATAATTTGGCCAATAATTTAGCTTGTCATCTCTGGGCCTTGTGACTTCTGGCAAGTCTTAAGACTTCAGCTTTTACCAGATATGCAATAGTTTTTCTTAGTTTCTACTGCAGTGTATTTATAAGAACTGAAAAACAGAGCCCATATGCAAGCAGAAGAAGTAAACAAACAGGCACAGAAGTGCTATCTTTCTCCTTATATAATGATGTAGGGTGCAATTACATTTTATTATCCCTTGTGAGGGATTAGAGAAGTCAGTTGTGACTTCAGAGTTAGTCATATCATCATCCAAACATATGGTAACAACAAAAACATCAGTGTCATCTACTGTGTTCTGCAGTCCAAGGAATAACATTCTCTCCTTCCCTGTAATAAACTATAAGGCCGATGCTTCCTTTGTATTCCAGTCTAATGTATTTCCACATGTAGAATCGTGTGGTTTTTTGGTGGAACATTTGCAATACCAAATCCTAAAAAGTATCCACTCTGTAGGGCTGAAGTGAATATCATTAAAGTTTGTTCAGAAATTCTCTAGAGTATGGACATTTCCCCCCTTATTTTTGACACAAGGTTCATGAGATCTTTGGGTTTCCTTTGAAAATGTCCCCATCTTTCACAGTATGTACTCAACCTGTGGTTACCACCTTTGTCTGAGCTGTGCATCATGTGCACAGAACATTTGTCAGATACAGCACTGACCAGTGCAATTAAGCACATTTTCTTTGTTTCAAGACTCAAAATGTTCCCCCTTCCTCATTCCTCTGCCCAGATCTATATGCTAGAATGGTGTTGCATGGTGTGGAATCCTGTTGTCAGCTGGGGTCAGCTGTCTTGGCTCTGTCTCCTCTCAAATTCTCGGGAACTCACAGCCTCCTTGCTGGTGGGGTGTGGAGAGAAGCAGAAAGAGCCTTGATGCTGTGTAAGAATTGCTCAGCTATAAAAAAAAGCATTCCTGTGTTATCAACCTTGTGTTCAGCACAAATCCGAACCACAGCCCCATACAAGTTACTGTGAAGAAAATGAAATACACCACAGCCAAAATCACCACTCTTCCATATCTTCATGTATACTTAGTTGAATATATGTAGGCTAATATTTTCTAATGTTGAAATAACAGCAAATCTTAGATAATTAGAATGCAATTTTTTTAAATTGCCCAGTGTGGTATTACTAGCCTCACTTCTGCGGAACACATCTGCATGACTTCCATCAAAGACAGGGATTCTTAGTCTCATTCAGCACTGTGTTCATTGACAGTACTTTTCAACACACATTTTCAAAGAGACCTATGCAGTGCAAATTTATGATTCTGAAATTCAGTGCTGATAAGTTGCTACTAATTGACAATTTTTTTCATATTTAGCTGAAATAGTTGTATCACTTTCCTTTAGTGTGTTTTTGAAGAAATAATGAAAAAGAGTCTCTCAGGAAGATGTGGCATATGTTTCATGTCTCTCCACTGACTGATTGACAGGAAGCTTCCATGCCATCCTTGCTGATAAGTGCTTCAGTATTTGCTGGTGTTTTCTTTCCTGGCTACAAAAGCTCCAAAGAGAGTTTAGAAGTTGCTGGACTGTATTGTTTGTGTTTACAAGAGGACATACCACTGTCCGATGACAATGTTCACAGCTGGAGGTAAAGGACTGCAGGTGGGCAGTGGGAGATGTCAGGCTAGAAGAAAGAAGTCTAGACAATGCAATTAACTAGAGATAATTTTTTCACCTGATTTGTTTATTTATTTAGTTAGCTCTAGATAGAATATTGTATTTTGAAAGGAGGCAGCAGTTATTGATACTTTAACTTTTGTTTTCAGGATGCTTCTCCATTCCCAGTGTGTTCTCAAATGCATGAGGAAATCCTTTCAGCCTGTATTGAAATCAGTTACTTGTGCAAAGATTGACAATATTGAAACTATTTGATTTGAATGTCTTAATTTGAAAATAACCTGGAGGCACATATTAGACTTACTTTTCTTGTAAGCATTTGATTCACAGCTGCTGAAAAAGGTTTCATCATATCTGAAACTTGGGGCATCTGCTTTGTCATGTCAGAATGACAATTGGGTTGGATGCCAGGATGACAAGGAATAGCATGAAGCAATCCATCCAGCTGCATGGAAATTGTTTAAGTGCTTCTCTTTTAAACATAACAGTATCCATTGGAAAGAGAAAAATCTGTGCAGACCATGAAACAGATGTTATCTAATTCCCCTTCTTCTCTGAATGCCCATAGGTGCAAAAAACCTGTGGCTCTTCAGATCCTATTCTTTTGTATGGCAGTATTTTCAAAAGGAGAATAAGGTCTGCAGCGACCAACTGGAGTTTCTATTGTTCTATGCTGAGAGCAAAATGGAAAATAGGGGCACAGTTTGTAGCTTTTCTTTTCTCCTTACAAGTGTATATATGTTATTTTTGCAATACTTCCTTTGTAGGGACAGTGATCTCTTTCATTTTTGTGCTCATAAAACAACAATTGTTTTCATTCTATAAATCAATCTTGAAGCATTGTCACGTGCCACATTAATAGACGTATATTTTTTGTACATGAGACCTTTATTAATTAAGCCTGAAGAAATTGGGCAAATAGTAAGCAGGAAATGTCTGGTTTCATTAAGAAGAATGTCTTCAAAGATTTGAAGACTGTTTTGAACACCTGAGACAACTAAAATTTGCCTCCTGTCGTTTGAGTAGATACTAATTCTGTACCAAAACTCATTTTTGCAATGCAACCAAGTTTTAACATTATGGAGAGACCACACTGTTCTTAACTCAGGTTTAAATTATTCAAAAGGAATTTTTTCTTTTACCTTCCATTCAGCGTTGTAGCATGTTCCAGTTTTGATACATTGATTTTTTCCCAGAAGCGTATTCTCATGGTTTCTACTGCTGTTACTCAGAGTAACATTTTTTTTGTAGAGAGCACATGCAGATATAGCACAGACTGACATATCATTATCAACATTTTGTAGGCAAAATTGATGCCTCCTTGGCAAACCTATTTCTGATAAATTGGAAATCCCTCTTTTAAAGTATCTTCTCTGTTTGCTCAATGCATTCCAAACCATCAGCTATTTTTGACAGCATAGCTTTTCAAAAAGTTCCTGTTCAGACAGGTTCCTTTGTTACACATATAAAGTTCTCATTATGTTATCTGGATTTCTATTACAAGTTCTGAAGGGAATGTCCCTAGATATTTTCCCTGTAAGAAAGTAAATTATAATTGCATGTGACATTTCAAAGTTGAGGGGAAGTGTTACAGGTAAGAATTAAGATAGAGTTCTAGAATTCAACAAGAGAGTGAGCTTACCTCCCTCCTTAGCTATGTCTGCAATCAATCTGAAATAGTAGGCCTGAAAAAAAGGAAACCTCAAATTTGGAAGAGACTAGATTCACGTATTTCATAATTCCTTCAACTTCAGTGGCACATTCCAACATTGCAATGGACTAAAGACAAAAATCTTTCTGAATTACAATGTGTACTTGTTAAACTCTGACTTTGTGTGCACATCAACAGCTTTCTGAACACTGATGTCTCTTATTTATCTTTCCTCTTTCTTTTATGTAATGCTCATATATTTTAAATGACATAGATTAGTCACACAAGAATCAGTGGGACCTTACGAAACCCCAGCAGGGCAATAGGGTTTGCCCGGCTGGGCACACTGGTAACACATTGCAGGATGCTTACATTTTAGCAAAAATACAAAACGACATGTAATTGGAGTAATTTTCCTTTATAGTCTATTAACAAAAATATTATAGGCTTTCTTCTGTCTTTTAGAATGCCTTGCTCAATGCCTCATGACTCCCTTTGTTCATAGTCAATGCCTAATGGATTGCTTCCCTTATTGATTTTCCTTTCTATTACAGAATTGTAAAAATTATTCATTCTGGAAAAAAAAATCCATCATTTTTCTGTCAACTATCTTAGATTTATTGTACTTAACAGGTAACATGGATTTAAATGGAGGATTACAGGCTGTCCAGGCAAGTGGTTGAGTCACCAGCCCTGGAAGAATTTAAAAGATGTGTAGATGTGGTGCTTAGGAGCAAGGCTCAGTGGTGGATTCCCAGTGTTGAGTTTATAGTTGGGCCTGATGATCTGAAGGTCTTCTCCAATCAAAAGGAGAAGTGGCTGATGAGTGCTGCACAAATATAAGGTGGACAGGAATATTACAGTATCAATTTTATAGAGAATTTTGGTCAAATATTTTCTAAAATTTGACTGAAACAGAACAGTGGGCTAAGATTTCTTCTGGTTTTTAGTACATGATACATAAATGTACATGATACATAAAATTGCAGTTCTACATCCCTACAAGAACTGGTATAATGCTATGCTGCTGCAAAATAAAGTGGGGTTGTTTTAAACTGTGTATATGACTTGGATGGACTTTGATTTTACATTTGAAGATATTTAGCATGACTGAATATACAGTATCTCTTTCAGGTACAGTATTAATGTATTTGTGAAAACAAATAAAAATCTTGCAGATTTTGTCCAAAGAAAACTTTTTGTAGGGCTTGCTGCATTTCTGCTCTAGGTGATTTTCCAGGCTTAATCCACAGAATCCATGTGCACACAAGAATTTGCCTGCCCCAGGACTTTTGAAATAACAGAACTCTGTTTCTCTGACTAGCTGTTGTTTCTAATATGGTGTCAGCTCCTAAATTTATATCACAGATTATTTAGAACAGTTGAGATGCATCTTAACAATGTACAGAAAATACTGTGGGAGTAGCCATAATGTAATGTTCTCAAATTTTGGTTTGCTGATGAGGGACTATACATACCTGAAAAACATTTTGGGAGTAAATTCTCCTGGTAAACATTTCAAGTTTACCCAAGAGAGATTGCTCTTTCTCATTCGTGTTATGACTGATAACTTCAGAATAGAATTACAAGTTGTTTATGCTGCTGTGTCTTTTTTTTGCAACTCAAAAGATGAACTGGTATCTGAATGTGTGTATCTCATAAATAACTCCAGTTGTAGCCAGCAATTCTGAATATCAGATGTTCTTCTCCTGTTCCTTAGTCATTAGTAGGTATAAGCAATGTTTAATCAAGGTATAACTCAGTTGGTCGTTCAGAATAAACATAAGCATGGTGAATATTATTATTCCTGCCCTTGAAGAAGTGAAGTTTTATAACGTTAGGAGATAGATCAGCATAGAACTAGAACAGCAGACAGATCCTATAGCAGTCTTTAACAACGAAATTATATAGAGGCGTAATTAACTGGAACAAAATTGTACCTTGCAAACGCAAGGGAGAAAATTCAGTTTTGCTACAGGACAGACTTCTGTGAACCAGTCAACACACAGACAGTTTGTGTTCACTTCTGAGCATAAAGGCACACACTTGAGGCATGCAAGTGGAGATACATGTCTGAAAGAGGTGTATAAATTCAACATAGTAGGTCTGCAACACAACCAAAACCCACAGAAAACAAGAACAGCCACAATGACACTATTACAATTAAAATGTACAAATGGAATAAAAGTCCTTTAAGCTCTGAATGTCTAAAAATACAGATAATATACATTACTGATATCTTATTCAAATTATATTCTATCATTACTGAAGCTGGTAGAGACAATGTTTGAGAAGGAAAAGATGATAACAATACTTTCTTTATGTTTAAGCTTGTCTATGTTATAATGGGTTAAAAAACCCCCAAAAAACCCCAACCAACCAGCTAAAACCAAAAAAACCCCTTAAACCTGAGAACAGTAAATAACACTACAAGAATGAATATATGTAATTTAAAATAGGAATGAGTACTTTTTTCAGTACTTTCTTTGAAGCTGAATTTCCCAAGCTTTGACAGGTAGCAAGCAACTGCTAGTTGTCAAGAAGTTAGACTTGTAACCAAAGGTGGAAGGAACATATAGATAGCATTTCAACATACCAAGAAAAATTTTCCTCTAAATGTTTGAAACTAACTATAAGAATTGAAAAGGCAGGTGAAAATACAATCCATAATCCAAGATTTTTTCCAATAATCTTGTAAAATTTGTTATTAAATCTGTACTCTAGAGATCCTTGGAAAGACTCATAGGGCCTAGAACATCTAAGGAAATAATAGTAGAATTCTTTGTACAATTCCTTAGCTATATAGGTCCTTGAAGATCCAACTTCACTGTGTGACTTAGCTGAAAGTGAAAATCAGTAGTCCTTTCTCTGTGCTAGGATCATATTTAGAGGAATTTTCAGTGTCAGGAGTTAAAAAGAAAAGAATAGTTTTCTATCCTTGATCAATGACTACAATACCAATGAAAGGGTGAATACTGTAAATTTAGAGCTATGACAGTTGCTGAAGCATAAGAGATCAAATGAAAGAAGTAATATCAAATGTAACTCAGTAAGAAAAAACAAAATGCATCCTGTGAATGTAAACAGATATGATCGATCAATCATTTATGGTGCCGCTTGGTCTTCCTGAGGTTGTGGTTCTAGCAAGGTCAACAACTAGATCCAAGGGCCCTGATTATGAATCCTAGGTGTTCCTTTGCATTGCAGTACATCCAATGTGGATTGTAAAACATCTTGTTCTAACTATGTGTTTGAATTAGAAATGGATGGGTCTGTTGGAAGATGGTCCCCCCCACTTTGTCCTTTTATGACTTTCCCCACTGGGCACTGAGATGAGCAAAATGCATCTAAGTTTTACTCACTCAGCATCTGCCTGCTGGCATTCCAGCTTACACCATTTAATTTTTAACCCTATTTTTAGGGGTTTTTAACCCTGCACACCTTAAAGATTCTGCTTTGGATGAGAAGAAAACGTGTACTTCGTTACTCACACAACTCTTCCACAGATTGTTTTCAGGTAGAGCTTTGCTAAAAGGAAGATGAAAGCAACCCAAATACAGATTGAATCTGTAAAGAGGCCCTGTACTAAATGTCAGGTTTGAATAAATTGTAACTAGTCTCTTTAAAATTGGCTAACTGTATGATAGGATAGGCCTGT
Organism: Camarhynchus parvulus; assembly: GCF_901933205.1. Lineage (NCBI taxonomy): Eukaryota > Metazoa > Chordata > Aves > Passeriformes > Thraupidae > Camarhynchus > Camarhynchus parvulus. Next base: position 58,967,129 of record NC_044572.1, read on the forward strand.
GTCCACCTGCATAGATTATTTACTTTTCAGCATTTTTAGAAGTAATATCTTATTTCTCTTTCATGTAATATGCTTTAGTTTCATTTTTTTGATATGCAATAATATTGATACATTTATACTTTTTAGAGACTGTGTTTTGAATGGAATTGAAAGAAACAAAAGGAGACTTGAATGGACTAAATCAATGCAATAATGCATAAGCTGCAATGCAACCTCTTAGTAAAATATGTTTTCTAGAATATAGCTTAGTGAAAATGGAAGCACAAAGCTTAGAAAACCAAAAGTTCTCCATTCTTTTTCAGCTTTATTCTGTATTTCTTATTAAGAGTAAGATTATTTTGAGAAACTGTAGGCTGCCATTGCCCCTAAACAGTTCTTCTTCAACAAAAAAACAAAGGTCTTTGAACCAACATTAAATTACTAGGGGAAAAAAAAAAAGGAAAAGCTTTTCAAGTGCTTCTTTTCTTGACCCCCAAGAATGTGCTTCCTCTTAAATAAGAGTAACATTTTGGTCACAAGAAAGAATCCAGTATCAAATGATTAAAGCTGGTACATAAAATTTCAGAAGATAATGTCCATAACTTATATCCAACTCTGATACAATCTGCTTTCTATCAGAAGGAGAAAACCAATCCTGTTGAGGGGTTAGTCACGGATTTCTGGCTGTGTATGTGAATGAAAGTGGCCTCAAAGAGGTTCTTACAAGGACCATGGACAGTTCCATGGCTGGCGTGGCCGCTGTTCTGGAAGGTGCCGAGCACCAGCCCGCATAGCAGGAGATGGATTTCTTCAGGGACATGGTTCTCACCTTGGCCCCTCTGGTTATACACCCATGTCCACAAACAAAGGTTCACTGTCTTTTGTCTCATTACTCTATATTTTTCTACTCAACAATTAAAAAAAATTCTTCTTGCTTGTAGGTCTTTTTGTCATACTGTAATTTAATTTTCAGTCATTCATTATTCACTCTCTTAAAAGAATCCACTCTCACATGCAACTTGCTGATATCTCAGTGTGTCTATTGTCACTTTTCAGTTCTTTGGCATTTTCCAATTCCTAGACTGAGTACTTCCTGTGATAGTCATGGGATACTAGGTTCTCTTTCCTGTCCTGGCAATTCTCCCAACTACTGTGCTCCCCACCTATTCACCAGTAGGCTGAGGACACTTCATAGTGATTCATTCACTCGGTTCTTCTACTTTCTTGGTCATAAATATAAATTAACCACAGAATCACAGAGCTGACAAGGTTGGAAGAGACCTTTGAGATCATCCAGTCTAATCTTCCACCCAATACCACCATAATCACTCCTATACCATATCCTGGAGTGCTGCATCCAGAGACCTCTAGATAAGTCATCCCAATGCCTAGACACTTTTTCAGTGAAAATGCATTTTCTAATATCTAACCTGAACCTCCCCTAGCACAACTTAAACCCTCTTCCCCTTATCCTTTCACTTCAGACACGTCAAAAGATACAGACCCCCAGCTGGCTACACCCTCTTTTCAAGAAGTTGTAGAGTGGGATAAGGTCTCCCCTGAGCCTCCTTTGCTCCAGGTTAAACACCCCCAGCAACTTCTGACACTCCTCATAAGACATGCCTTGCCCCAGCTGATTGTCTCAACATATTTATTTGCTTCACCAATTCATAACAGCATTACTGCTATCATCTTAAAATATCCCATAAACGATTATTTTAATTTTTAAGCTTGGAATTCTGCTACTACTGTTATCACAAATTCTCTGCCCCACCAAGGGGAGGTAATAAGCATCAAGATGACTTATTGGAAGGAAATGGTGAAAAAAGCCCAAATTAATTTTTAAGTACAATGTTTAAAGAAATAAGGAAAAAACTGAGCTGGATGTAGAAGGCCATTTCTAGACAATTTCTGCTGTCCTGAAGAAGATATTTAAAATAATTGAACCTAGAAAAACTGGTAAGTGCACCTCATCTCATGGTCTGATTGTGCCTGCAAAGCAGAATAATAGGAGGGGAGGCAAGTGAGAGAGAAAAATGAAACAACCAAAAACTAAAGCTAAACCATATTAAAAGAAGAACAAGGGAATATTTTGCTTCACACAATTGTTAAGACAGCTTGCTGAAACTCCACAGAGGTTATTACCTTTTAACAGCCAGCCCACTATGCAGGAGGGGCTGGACAGAGTAAAACCCTATTACCCAGTTTTAGAGGGTATATCCATAAAGTCTGCATTGTCCGATGCATAGTCATAAGAGAAGTGGGATCTTCTCTGCCAGCTCATGTTAGGATCCAGTTCTTATGGTAGTCGAAGTCCTGAATTCTCCCTCACTTGGGATGATGGGGATTAAGAAAATATGACTGCATGCATCAGCATTACCAAACTCAGCCAAGTATTTAAGGACAGACTTAAAAAGTAGCACATGTGCTCTGTGAAGCCAGGACCTGCACAGGATTACACTTTTTTACAATTACATATTTATGCAGATTGAAATGCAATGTTACTCTGAAACAGCAGAGGAAGCACAGGATTTACCTGTGCCTCTACCCGTGTTCCACGAAAGCTGATTTTTGATATCCTGCTTGTAGTGGCAAATTGGAGTGTGACAAGCTGCAAAAAGGGCAATCTTTTAAATAATGTTGAAAAGGTCTTTGAAGGTAAAAACAGTGAACACAAGAAACCTTCTTTTCTTGTAACAGAAACTTATGCTTTCCTTTTCAGAAATAAACTGTAAAGCAAATCAGCTATTTTAAAAAGAACAAAGCGTTTTTTGTTTTTCCATATAGTAAAGGTTTGCTTTGCAATTGATATTTAATTTCTTTTTCCCCAGGAATTAATTTCAATTGTGGTTTACTGTGTGACCACATCAGCTCAACATTTTTGTACCTACAAATAAATATTTCATAGCAATATTTAATGAAAACACTACAGATAATTTAAAGGCATGTTAAAATGAATGTTCACAAAGTAAATAAATATTGCATAGTAAAATCAAGCCCTATCATGATATGGTTAATTATTTCTGACAAAAATTAATGTTTTTTTTTTTCTTACTTTCAATGTCTACTGGGTTTCCCATCACAATTGTGTATCATAAACTGAATTTTTTTTACCAGTGTTTAAACTATGTTTTAATCAACTTTGAAGTGAAAATTATCATAAGCAAAAACCTATTATCAAATACATCCTGTGTCTGGAAAGAGGGCTGGTCCTTTCATATCTGAAGCACAGGAAGAACTTTGTTAATTTAGAAAGGGAGAGGAGAAGTTAGAAAAAGATTGTTTTCTATCCAGATAAAATATAACTGGTGGATAAAAACTGAAGTCAGGTCAGAAGAAGCTGTTACAGAAAATGAGGACATTGCTTCAAGTTAACATTGTTTTGAAGTTCCAGTAATACCTCACTGTGTAAGCTCAGCCACCCTACAGGCCAGAGGAGTGCTTCAAAGCATGTTCTGAAGCATAATGGTGGCACAAATACAAGGATATGACATTAATTTTCTAAAGTTACAGAAATCTGAGACTGAAGGCAAAATTTTCAGCTGTAGGGACCCACAGCTTTTCATTCAGTCTTGGAAACAGGTAAGATGCTGAAAATGCTCATGGATTTTAGATCAGTGACCTTTTTCTTCTGAAATGCATCTGCATCTAGAGATTGGAATGTAAGCTGTCTTCTGTAAATCCAGGTCAAACTGTCTGGAGGTAGGCACCTCCAAACAGTGTCTGGAATCAGCAAATCCATTCTCCTCCAGGACTAATCAGAGACCTGGTGAATGTAGCAGTGCAAGCCAGGCCTCCTGAAGAGAGATGGAGAGCACAGTCAGAAGCAGGAAAGATCACCTCATGGACTGCTCTTCCAAATTTCTACAGCCCTTAGCTGTATATTCACAACTAGAATTTCCAAAAGATTTCATTTAAAGAAATGGATCTTTCTACTTACAGGCCACTGTCTGCTGGATCCTCACTTTCAAACTGATGCCTGTTTATCTTCACAAGCTACATTAATTGTCAACAGCAGTGTTCAGAAGTCTCAGTGGGATATATTTAATTGAAGGTATGCATACACTGGGGGGAGTGCAGCAGTTCATGCACCACTTTGTCATTTGTAGTGTGTCTTAGAAAAATAATCTTGACTTTCCTAAATCCCACTAATAAGAAGAAACATGACTAAGTTTTCGGTCATGAATAGGTTAACAACTGCAGTTTGATTTTCATTTTAAAAGAACTGTTCTTATGTAGCAGCGTTCACTGTCAGAACTCCCATGGTCTGGTATTCTCCTTTGTAATAAAATTTTTTAGCTGAAAATGCTGAGTGATACATGGTTTCCTAGGATGACTGTGGGGATTCATTGACCAGTGATGCAATGCCAAGTATAGCTATTTTCATATCCAGACTCCAGCTAAAGGTGGACAGAATTCCTTTTTTTAAATTTTTTGTTAATGGGAAAAGGCTACTTTCCCAATTTCTTCTAAATTTACATTAGCTAATGATATTTTAAGGAAAGATAAAATGCAGAATACAAGTTCTAAAGCAAAGTCTCACTATTAAAAAAAAAACAAACCAAAACTCAAACTCTCACCTATACAAAAAGCAAGTATTAATTACAGAAACTGTTTTCAGTCAGTTTTTTCAGTAGTCTTTATAAACAGCAGTGAAATTGCGATATTCTCATTAATATTTTGACTAATCATGTCATAGACCTGACCTGACCTATTACAAAAACTAAATTCAAAGGGATCCTTTTTCACCTATTTAATTTTGTATCACATCAAGATTTCTACATTGAAATTGTGGAAGTTTAGCTTTTAGATCTATTTTACCCTTTTTGATATTCACTTAGAGATGCACTCCTGTTTTCTGTGTTTATTGTTATTCCTAATTTTCTAGAATTGAATTTGAACTTTCTGGAAAGCATTATTTTGAATTAAAGTGTCTATAGTAGAGTAGATGAAATGAGGTAGGGAAAAGAACACGTACAAAAAAAAAAAAAGAAAGAAAAGCTCATGTTCTTTTAATCACATGCCTGGTTTGCTGAGACCTGGGTTAAAATCATTGAAGCTGGTGAGTCTTTACTGGAGGCCTGAGCAAGCACAGTAAAAAGCAGAATTTAAGAGCCATTTCAAGGAGCACTGTTACTGTGCAGTGGGTAGTTACAAAGTTTGGTGATGATTGTGTGTGCAAGTAATGCACCTGGGAATGAAAATATTCCTCTTCATGGCTGCGGCATTTCATAGTTCCTGTTTGGATTACCTGTCTCTGTTTTGTCTGTGAAATTGTTGAGACTAATGAGGAGCACCATATTTTTCTGGCCTCAAAACCAGCATATTGGATTGTTTGTAGATACCTTGTATGCAGCTATATATAGAAATGATCAAGAACTAAGCACTCACTTCACAGATAAAGTAAGCAGATTCTGTCCAAATATTCACTGTCTGCCAGGTCAGAAGAATTCTCCCTTTCAACAAATTTGATCAAGTCCAACAAGCTGTAAACAACCTTCAGATAGATTTTGCAGTTGATAGATATTCATATGTGCAGCCCTGAGTGAGACTAGGATATTTCTTGTAGTCTACATTGCTGCAAGTCACACACATGATGATTTAAGAGAAGGATGCTGTTTCCATCTTACTGATTTTTTGTCCTCTCTTCAAATTGCATAGGAAAAGAGCAATAGAAGGAAACTGAGGCAATATTCAGCAACATCAGTAGAAAATCTGGAACCCAATACTGCTGTCCTAACATTGAGGAGGTGGTAAATGTAAATCTTGTTATTTAATTGCTATTTTAGCACAATAAAGAGAACTGTACGTATTCTGCATCTCCTGCAGCATATTTGGTACAAGTAGGAATGTCTGGTAGCATTTAAAAATACAGTAACAGATACAAATTATGGTAATCTAAGACAGATCCAGACACAAGATAGTAGAATCATCTTCTTAATGTAGTCTCTGGAGTTTGGTTCCCATTTCTGTGTCACCCAAATATTTCACTAAGACTTCTGGAAACTTTATATCCAGAAAGTCCTGTTAGCATGGGTTTGGCAAAAATAAATAGATTTGATTCTTCTTCGTGGACATAAAAAATGTCATGCCAGAGGTTATTTTTTGTTTGGATTTGAGGTCAAAACAGAAGCCTCACTGCATCTGTTCCATGATGGCTACATTTGGGTCGAGGCAGACACAATGCTGACTGCCTCAGCAAATCAGAACTGCAGCTCCAGACTGCTCAGAGCTAACAGCTCCTCACTGGAATGTTACCACCTAGAAAAATGGGACATGGGCAGACTGCCTTCATGCTCTGGCAGTACTTAGATGCTGAAATAGTTCTCTAGGGACTGCTGTGGACAGACAGGCACAACAGAAGAGCCCTAAGGTTGAGTCCTAATGATCCAAGATGCATAATGTTGGGGTGCATTAATAATGGTATTACAGTCAGAATGGTTTTCTTAGCCTCAGATGCTGTGCCCATATGATGCTGTGTTTTGGATTTATGACTAGAACACTGACTGGCTGTTGCTGAGCAGGTTCTTGAATAGCACTGAAGTATTTTCTTTTTTCTTTCTTTTTTCTTTTTTATCTTTGCGTTTGAAGAATTCATGTGAATCTCTGGGCATGCTCCTGTTTTTTATAATCAGTCCATAAGATATCACCAGAAATTAAACCAATCAAGAATTTTTCCTAAAATATCTACAGTGCCTATTTACGTGGCAAAAGGGTTTCACCAGTTAATTGACTTGCACACACCTCTCCTTTGGAACAATCTTTTACTCACTGGGCAGGATTGTGCCTTATTAGCTCAGACTTGATTTTGGGGAATTGCAGGGAAGTATTACTATGTGAAGAGTTTTCCTCTGAGGACCAGTTGTGGAATAATGCGCGCCATGGAGCCACCTGAATGGTGAAGAGGCTTTCTGTGGGCTGGGGAGCATTTGAAGGGGTAGTCAGAAGCCCTGAACAGCTCTGAATAATTTGTGCCACTGCTGTGTCAACTCTTCATGCTGCAGATTAGGGGTATCTTTGTGCTGCTCAGGCCTGTGTGTTGGGGAAAGAAGGGTATGCTTATAAATTTTCTTCCTTTCCCATTTGGATGATCAGTGAGATAAAATTTGAGAACACAAGGGCAAAGTTTTCTGTTGAATGGCAAACAAGCAATTCAAACTCATTTGAAGATCCTATCATAAATCTATATAAATACTTTAAAATAATATTGGATATCATCTGCAACTTTGAAAGCAAAGGAGATTCGGGCAAAGTCATCACCATTTAAACCCAGATTCTGGATTTTTCTTTTCCCAGTAAAAACAACCAATACAGTATTAAATTTATATGTACACTTTGAGACAAAACCAGTGCACTCCAAATGCTCTTGCTGTAGTCTTATCTCAGCTGAGTTCTGTGGTGCATATGGCCCTCCACCAGAATATCTCACAACTCTGTACAATGTTTTATCTTTATAAAGAGATTATTTTGTAATCAGAAAATATGCTTATAGACCAGCTTGGCAAAACAAACGTACCTCCTGGTGGTGTATAACATTGCCCAGTATTAGGGGACTGTGATACTGCATATTTTCTTGCTGACCACATCATAAGGTTTACCAACCACATCTGGCTTCTGTCAAACCTTGGAAAACAGCAGCCTAGAAGGTTGCCTATGATTGCAACAGGGACCATGGAAACCAACTAAAGGGAAAGTTGACAATAACAGCAAGTCTGTTTCCATGTTTTCAGCATGAGGCCACTACCTTGTAATCACTCTAGTGACGAAGTTAGTTTTGCTAATGCTTTTAAGACTACAAGGGCAAGCAAGAACTCTTAGTTTGCTCAGTCCTGCCACCATTGGTATCACCTGGGCATCAGTGGCACCTACTCACCTGTCTATGTCCCTTACAGAAGTTCTCTACATCTGAAAGCCTATCAGAGAAAAATGGTTAGGATTAACAGAAATTGCTTATCTACACCCAATATTTTAATCAGTCTCCATGATTTCTGATCAAATTGGAAAAAAATCTGGCTCCTCTTGGGGAAAGTGTAAAGAAAACAGTCAAGCAGCTATAAGCTGAAGAGGAAAATCAGTGGGTAATGTTTCAGTGAGCAGCTCTTCAGAGCCCTGCCCTTCACTGACACCTATAGTTATCAAGGTGTACTTTGCTACTGGAATGTCAGGTGTCATTGACAGAACTTGAACATGTGAATAGGATGAAGAGCTCTCCGCAATGCATTTGGATTCCTTCCACCTGATCTACTCTGCTGTGCTATTATTTCATGGATAGTTTTCTTCTTCAGTACTTAGAAAAACACATGGAGCAAGTTAAACTCTGTGTAGCTCTGTAGAAATGTATAATTTAATGATTTGTTTGAAGTTGTATGAAAGGTATTTGCAAAGTACTAATATTTTTGGTGAATGTTTGTTTAGTATACCTTATCCTGATGGAATAAAAAGCATACAGGAAAAAAAAGAGTTTCAGCACATTGAGTGGTACAAAGAGAACCTAATTTAGCCGTTTTCTGCTGAGGAGAACAGTGCTGAGGAACAGAATGTAGCCTGTGATGAAGGTAACTCAAAAATGTTGAATTAAATGATTATAATATAAGTTGAAGTGATTTCTGCCCTCTTCCTACAAGTCTAAGAAATCTGAGTTCTTGATTATTAATTCATGGTTGGCAACAGGATGCAATTTAGGTATTTTTAAAATTTTCTATTTTCACCTTACTATCCTAGAAGAAGCATCCTTGCAGTATTGCTATTTTGTGCACAACAGACACAGCCAAATAACATTTCAGAAATGGAAGTACATAGCTGTAAATCAGCCCAAATATTGTACCTTGCTAAGACAGACACCAACACACGTTTAATGACCTGGCCTTTGCAAGAGGCTGTGACAGCATCCCAGCCCAAGCAGAATGAGTCTGAACATCTCTAATGCTGCAGTGCTAATGTTGGGCATGGGGACCTTACACATTTGGAGAATTTGCAGGAGTGCACAGTGTTGCTTATGAGCTCAGCTTTGTGTAGGGACAATGGAAGAAAAAATCCTCCAAAACTCAAATAATTTTCTGGTGTCAGGTTTTTTGTGAACCTAACGTTTGGGCATGATTTGCCAGAAGACCAACAATGGTCTCAGATTCCTTTTCCTCAGTCCTTCACAGCATCATACTTTGCTCCAGAAAACTCTTCTTTCATGTCTTCATAGTGTGGTATATTCTTCATGGCAAAATATCCATTGTATCTTTGTTATCTCACTTCTGTCTTCTGTCACTGTGATAGCTGGCTTTCTCTTTAGTGTATTGTAGTGGCATTTAGACTAGGAGGTTAAACTTCTTTAACAGGCTCCTCTGCAGCCCCTTTTCTATTTCTGAAAAAGTGCAGACATGTATTGGGACACTTTAAAATGATGTGCCAAACCATGCAAATTGAAGAATTTCAGGCAACACTGAAGGCACTGCTTCCCCTGATGAAGCAGATCTTTCTGACTCCTTTTGCATAGTCCAGAAGAAAACCCGAAACCCAGAGACAGCTGGTACCTTCTGCTTGCCATTTAAATAATCCCTGCTCAGATCCATTGGAGTTGGTAGATCAGACTTGCCAGTGACAAGACCAGGTAGCAATAACATGAAAAAAACCCAACCCACTTTGATACTGAAACATTTCAGAGCCCTTCAAGGATCAAACACTTCAATCTTATTTTGTCTACCTTCCCGCAGGTCTGTCAGATGCAGGGAGCCTCCTATCTGGCATCTCCCTGTCTGAGCAAGAAGCAGGTTAGAAGAAGTGGTGACCATTACTTGTGAAGCATTATGAGGATACCTCTTTGTCCATTCCAGTCCGATTCTTACCCTTCTTTCCCTGAACTGGCAGTTCATATTATACGTAAGCCAGGTTCTCAGAGAGCCATGGTGAAACAATACTAGACCAGCTGATTCTCTATCAGTTTCCAGCCCAGAGCTGCCCCCAATGTCTGTGTAACAGGTTCCAGTTCAAGTCACCATCCTCTTCTACTTTACCTATTTTCCCAATAGTGACAGAGAGAGTTTTTGGCTCTGATATATATGCCCAAGTAAATGCCATCTTTTAATGGCTTTCAAAGCATTCATGAGGAAGACCAATGAAATAATTCATTTGTATAATAAATGTAAGACTTTTTAATGAAAAACTTGCAGGGCATGCAAAATAACCTGTTTTTAAATGAAATAACTCTGTTCTTTTAAATTCCCTTTCCTAGCCAAGGCATAACAGGGGTTAGTGCACAGTATAGACTAATTGCCTACATAATTTCATTTTATGAAACAAAGTGCTTTAAAAAAATTATAGGGTTATATAAAAGCATGTGAAACCACTAAGTCAGCTTTGTTTTCAGCCTCATTCAACAGTGGCAGCACTTTAGATGGGGTGTGCACTGTAAACATTTTCTTGTGGAAAAAATGTGTCATAACTTTATGTTCTGGTACCTGCCCGCATGTTGATGATATACTCTCTTGTCCTACTATAATGTTTACTCTCAGGTTTTTTGCCCTTTCTTTCTTTGCAAGAGAAATTGTTTTGTCCTCCTAGCCCCTTTCAGTAAGTGAAGTCCCTCCCCGTCCCTGGCTTGGTGTCTCTCATCCTTGAACCTGTGTTGAGCCAATCATTTTTCTGGCAGCAAAGAGATGAAGAGAGCTTCTTCGGCGCTTCCCTCAGGTCATGAGCCAGAGCAGTCGAGGGAGAGCTGTGTGTATTGCTTCTCCAGGATCCTCTCTCAAATCCTTGGTGTCAGTAGTGTTAGGCTACAAGGCCAGCCCATAAAAGAAGTTTTACTACTGGCTGAGCAGCAATGTCTTTCTTTTTTTCCTTCCTGTTTTTCTGTCCCTCAAAATAAACAACAGGAAGGGAAAAAGTAGACAGCAGGTGGCAAAAATACAACGGGAGCTGCTGTTGCTGGGCTGTAACCTTACTTGGATTACCCTGTGTCAAAAATACATATCAGCCACTGAGGCTGAGTGGTGGCAGCTTTAACATGATGAGACCCCGATGACTTCAGACCTCCTATAAACTGCACAAAACAGAAGTCATGGTGGATATATAATCTTTTCATTGTTAAAAGAGAGCATTTCCACAGCAGGCAGGACACCAGGGTGCAAAACAGATCACAGAGGCCTAGATTTAGCTTCAAGATCTTAGCTCTTACAATACTGGTCTCCAGATAATACAGAAATAGATTTATAACATATATTTGCCCAACATGTTAGCGTGCTCTCCCTTAATTAAAAGAGCAGCCAACGCCCTGATAGCATCATATTGCTGGGACAAAACAAAATGATATTATCCACTCCGGCTCTTATCCCGGCTGCTGGGTACATAAAGTGGATTAAGAGGAGAGGGGGGAAGGGCAATTTTGAAAAATAGTGGTACAATAGCAAGCTTGTGATCTCACCTGATTGAATCTTATCAGCTCTTACCATCACTGTTGTGCTTTCTTTCCTTTTTCTTTCTTCCTCTCCCTCTTTTCTATAACTTATACTAAACAAAGAAGAAAAAAAATCTTGGTACTTGCTGTTACCTTTTTACCCATTCCAACATGGAAATTCAAAAGTTGTGACCTCAGAGGTCACAACTACCTGAAGAGGTAGCTAACACGGGAATTTAGAAGTCGCTCACAGTTATGTTCAGTGTATGATCAAGGTAAAGGGCAAAACACAGAAAATCTGATTATCATAACACGTTGCACAGTGAGAGGCAGACCTCACACAATGTAAAATCAATCCACCTAAATCTCTTTGTAGCCTGAGCTATTTCTGAGATGGGCAGCAGAGCTTTAGTGTGAGAAAGAGTGAACTCTGCGTGTGAATATGCATACACTGAATAACCCGCCTGCCTCGGGTGCTGTGCTCAGAAAGGTTAATTCTCTAATGCACGTGTATTTTACCTAAGCCCCTTTCTAAAAGTTTTGGGTTTTCATGTATATGATTAAAATTGTGGTTTGCAGTGCCAGAGCCAATTTCTTGTTCTGGAGGTGAGGCTGCAGCTTGCTGTGCTGCAAATGTCACCGGCGAGACGTTTGTTAGGGCTGCACTGCATGCCGGTTAATCTGTTTACTTATGCAATGGTGGAAATGTGACCTGGCTATTGTGGTGATTAACAGAGTCAAATATCCTCACATTAACTAGTGAGCTGGGCAATCAGGCTGGATTATTGTTACATTCAATTTAAATTACAGTGGCATGACAGGTCCTGAGGTATTTAGTAACGGATTTCACAGCACAGATATGCTTCATGTGTAATGAATAAACTCTGGAGAGCAACAAAAAGAAAAAAATTAAAATAAAAAGGTATTTTATGATCATTGTGAAAAAATTTATGGAGTGTAGCTGGCATGAAATTCTATAAAATGAACTGGCTCCAACCAGTCCAACAACAAAGCACACACTTTTCTTCCTGCTGCTTATGAATTATTATTACCGAGTCCTCCTATGTTTACTCATTAGCATTGAACCCTTTGCAAAACTGTGATTCAAAATTGAATTCTTCTTAATTGAAAATACCCCCAGTATGCTGGGAGAAAAAATGAAGGGGAAAAATGGCAGCAGCACCACAATAGGCGAGTTAGCTCTGTGATAGTCAGAGGGGGTGGCTGCTCTGAACTTGAATGTTATTCAGGATTCACAGTCGGACTATGAGAAGGAGAGAGCAGGTTGCATTCAAGTTGTTCTGCACACTGACATACATATAATTTAAATATTTAGCCACCGGTGTGCTGCTGCAGTGTGTTAGCCCACTAGCACCAGAGTGCATTAATCCTGCTCTCCCTGTGACTTGCTGACTTTGACCTGTTTTATGCTCTGTGACTGAATAACACATAGCACTTTGCTCGGGGAAAAAAAACCCCTAAACAAAACACACTATGATCTCAACACACATTGGTTTCAATTAACTTTTAACCATTTGATTGCACTAATTCTAGGCTGTTAGTTAGCTATTGCAGAGCTGGCTGTATTGATTTTGAACAGAACAAACTGAAGCACAAAACAAAGACTGAATTTTCACAAAATAATTTTCCTTCTTTCCATTTGTTTCATTACTTATTTGCAAATATTTTTGCAAAGGCTGTTTTGATACTCAGCAAAGTTCTGATGAGAAATAAAATACTTTATGATTTCAGCCTGTATTATCTAGCATTTATTGAAGCATAAGAGAATCATGCTACAGTACTGAACTGTTGAAAAATGTCTTATACTAAAAAGTATGGAAAGCTGCAAATAAGTGTCAGTGGTGAAAAGATTGTGGTTGGTGAGGTGTTCAAGGGCTGCTTGGTGGATCTTGACTAGGGAAGAACTAATGGAGCCTCACATGGAAATCCTGACTTTGTGATCTTGCATGTACCAATCATTTGAATGTAATATCAGAGAACTGAGAGTACAATGAAGCTTCCTTCATTTAATTGCAGTCTGGTGTGAGACCTTTAAAATCAGGGACCATTCTCTAAAAGGGAATGAGAGAACAGTGCGACATCTGTGCTGTGGCTTAAAAAGGAAGCTCATCCTGGTACAAGAATGCAGTGGCAAAAGAAAAATAGATTTTAGGCTCCAACATTTAACCTCAAGATGCTGAGTTCAGTTCCACCTTGGTCAGAATCACTAAGAGGCCTTCAAATCCACTCCTCTTTAAGCATCATTCTGAGTTCACCTTTGCATCTCCTGGGTGCTTCTCCATTGCAGGGTGTCACTGTTGGAGACCCTGTGCAGATGTGAGAATTAAAGAAGAGAACCATGAGGGAAACAGATGCTCACTGAAGCTAGTCTACTCTGGATGATTAAGAAAAAGTTATTTCTATCTCTAAACTTATTAGAAGTTCTTCATTTGGCATCTAGTAATTCCTTATTCTGCACAGTATTTTAAAGTACTAGTGGTAAAAATTTTCAAGGAGAATACCCTGAACTCTGGAATGTGTAATTACTGACCATGTAGTCCAGCAATTCCTGCAGTTCTCTAAGCTCCCACTAAACTGCAGAGGAGCAACAAGCACTACAAATATCTCTTGTGTAGCAACCTGCCTTTAGTAAAATGCAGCTTTTTCCACTGTCTGTGGAATATCAATGTGGAAATCAAGAGAAGATTGCATCTCTAAAACCCTCAGTTCTGCCAGACACGCTCTTTAGCTACAGTCATGTGCAGCTCCCCATCTGGCAAGATGCAGCTGCTGAGCTTTCTGCTACTGACTCCTGTATAAAACTCAACACCTGTCAAAGGGTTTTAGTATGGAGAAAGGTGTATTTTAAAAATATTTATTCAGAGGAAGTCAGCATGCTCTGGGCCACTGAAATTTTACACCTCATCAGTCTTAGTGTTGTAGTTATGGCTGTAAAATATTCCCCTCGCATTAGAATGTCCAGGCAAAGGAATTTAGCTAAGAGATGTTTGCTGCCCACTCCTCTCCAACCAGTTTGTGACAGCACACAGCTGAGTCTGAGGAGCTAAGTCCAGCATTCAGCTCAGTTTTTGCAGACAGTGATGAGAATGGGTCATTTTGCCATTTCACCCTTAGGCAGTCCCCGTTGCTGGAGACTTTTAGCATCCTCCATCCCTCTAACTGGCAAATGAGATAAAGTGGGAGGATACAGGATGATATGGTTCTCCTACCAATCAATAGCCTCAAAAGTATGCACAAGAGTCATCTGACCAGAGAGTCACTGCTGTGTAGGAGGCACAGATAGAGTGCCAAATAGCAGATGCTTATTGAAGATTCTAATGATTTTAGCTGGAGAATGGATCCCCAGGTCCCTTAATTCTGCAGACTCTTCTTTTTGGAAATAGCAATAAATAAATCTTATGCTTTCCCTCTGTTCAAACTTATCTTTAGGGCTTTTCTGCCTCCCCATGACATAAAATGATATGGTTCTACTATGCAAAACAAGAACATTAGGCATTATCTGGCCTCCTGTGTCCAGGACGTACTCACTCAACCCAGAACTATCCTGTCACACCAGTAAAGTTAGTAACCTCAGGTGACCAACGCATTAATACTTTATCTGTTTGAGTTGGCTGCGTATCACATCTACTGCCTATAGAAGACAATTTAAAATGGTTTGTGTAAGAAGCAGGAAACCTGTGAGAAAGATACACTAATACAGTAATCTAAATTATGCACAAAACATACAGGCATGGCATAGAAATATATTTTTGATCCCTATTTTAAATGACCTCTCTGCAGTAAATAGCACTGATCTTCCAAAAGGGAGACACACAAAGAACCCACAGCAGTCCCCTCATTTAGAGCCCAATGACTCACTTGGTTGACTGAGATAGTTGCTGAGATTGCATAAAGATAGATGGTTAAAGAAAATGATGGAAGTAAATTTTCAATGAAAACATAACCTTTTCCATCTTGCTATAAATTCTGTCTAGAGCATAAATCAGTATCAGTTACATGCTTTAAAACAGCAGCTCCCCAATTGGGAACACAATGCCCTCCCCCATGCACATTTTAAAGGACATGGCACTATGTAGAGAGAGCAATAATTTCCTGAAGATTCATGAGCAAGGTAATTTGACATACCTGGTGCTGCCCAAGCCCAAGTTTAAGTTACTATAAATAAAAAGGAAAGAGTTTGTCTTGGCTGCTGTGTGTGTGGTGCCGAGGCATTCAGGAGAGTCAGTTGCTGTGGGCATCCAGTTCATATGCTCTGAAGCATCACATTTCACTGGGATGCTTGACAACAGAAAAGTTTGCAAATGTTGTTCAGTATTTGGAAAGAGCCTGGAGTCACTGCAAACATTTGAGAAGGTGACAGTAATGTCTTTAAAGGGCTTCTTGTCTTAGCAAGGGTATTTCTTATCATTTATATAGTAAAACCATTCTTTGGATGTCAGCAGAATGGACTGACTGTTGGCTGAAGACTGACTTAGAGGGCTGCTTTGGTTTGGATTATATCCAATCGAGTCCATGGGAGGAGGAGTGGGGGTGGGGGAGGGGAAATTGCACCAGGTTGCTTAATTAATCCGGATGCTTTGCTCATTATACCTTGAACTTCCTCAGAGGACAGGAACAAACTAGCTTGCTCAGAGTAAAATGAGTATAACATCAACAAAAAGCAAAAGGGGGGTGTGGGGTGGAATTATTTAGAGTGGTGAGCCTGTATCTGAACAAACAAAAATGCAAGGCAAAATCTTCTTAGGTGAGTGTGAAATGTGAAAAGTAGACACACTGCTAAGGGTGTGCAAACATCTGCAGATGTATCTGTGTAGTGATATACATTACAACCCTGCCTATATGTGGTGAAGAATGAAGCAGAACCCTTTGCTGACACTTTTTGCCCTCAGAATCAGTCCAAGGAGGCAATGCTCAGACAATTACAGAGGTACAGGCTCTGCACCTCTGTATCCCTAGTGGCTATGCAAATTCTCCTACTACAAAAAAGTGGGGCTGCTGGACAGACAAATTGAACCTTCTTTCTTCTTCCCTGAGAGGATGAACGTTCTGTGGGCAGCCTGCTTTGGACCACCCATTCCCAAGCATGCCACAGAAGCTTGGGAATGGCTGACACAAAGCCTCCAAGATCAGCAAAGGTGTAGGTGATCCACTCTTCAGAGACACAAGATTTATTTAGAGATGGTGAGTGATTTTGTCTTAAAAAAACCCCAAAACCATGAGAGTGGATGGAGATGACAGCTACAAAAACAAAATCCATCGAATTTGCATGCATCTGCAATAGTAATTAAAGTTATTCCTGGGCATTAAAAGATTTGGCCATCAATAAGCAAAGTCCAGACCTCTTTTCTCTGACTCTTTGTATCAATGAAAGGACATGTCTGGACATCAGTCCTGCAGCACTTCCAAGAGCTGGATGTCAGATGTAGACAGATAATAGGGAATACCCATACCTGAACCAGCAAGTCCAGATTAGGTAAAGCAGATTAGAAAGCACTGTTTCTCTACAGCTGCCTGGGTCTTCCTATCTGTGTTTGACCTAGACTGCAGAGGCAAGAGACGGCAAACTAACATCAGAATACACTGGAGGAAAGGAAGGTAAGCCTCTATAGTGTATATATCTTACTTCAAAATAAGTTTAACAGAGGAATTTTCCTGAAAAAGGTGAAAAATTAGCCTGTCACCCCACTTTGCACTTTTACCCAGAAAATGCACACCTAGAGGACTATTGAAAACCACACAGCTTCAGACTACACTGTTTCCCTCATGGTGATTCAGAATGGGAAGTTGTGGGCATCCCCTCAGAAACTATAAAATGTGTGTTTAAGGATCAAAAATATCAGTAGATTTAGGAGGATTTGAATTTTCTTAGTTCCTGTCACTCTTTTCTGCTGATTGCTGCCAAAGAACTAATGAATATGAGTGGAAAATATAGCATGGGGCACACAAAGACGGATCAAATACAACCTTTTCTGTTGCAGCATCTTTCTCTGTGCAGCACATCTTGCACTTACATGGAAGAATGAAAATAATTAGCATGATGAGAGTTAGCCAACAAATGAGGACAACAAGAGGATTCTGTGTATCTGAGGCCTTCCAGCCATTTCATTGTCTGGGGCTGTGAGGGTTCCACATAGGCAGATGTCAACCACCAGCACAGCACCAGAAATGGGACAACATCCCTTTCACACAGACTGGCTGTTCACTTAAGGATCCTGTATTTACTGTACATCTGGTACTTTCCCCTCTCAGTTCCTTTTTGGTAGGTTTTTTTTCATATTCCACATTTCCTCAAGAGCACAGCACTAGCAATGAATTAGTATATTAATATATTAGTATAACATTAACAATTATGTATTGTATAACAATTAGCATATTAATATATTAGTATAACACAGCTGATTTCATTATTGGGGCCAGATTCTGCCTATTTTATCTGTGAATTTTGCCTTGAAGCCTTCACCAAAACCTTCTCACTGTTATCTTTTCTGAACAACAAAACCACTGAAAAACATCACACCTGAAGCAGTAGGAAACTACCAAGTCATGATCATTCCTCTCCAAGGCCAGCAATTAGTGTCAGTGTCCCTAAAATTTGTGAATAAGGTTCTCTGAAAATATTTGTGTAACTGTGACTCCAGTAGGATCAATTTTGATCATACGCTGATGTAAATCAGACTTGAGTGGAGTTGGTCCTGATTTACAATGAGGAGAGCCAAGACAAGCATACCTTTCTTTGTTTTATTTTGTTTCTTACTTTTTTTTCCTCTGCTGTAAACATTGATCTAACAGAGACTGTGGAACCATGAATTTCCCTCTATCTGCCCTAGGCTTAGGTGATTTCACTATTTTCACAACAAGTATCTTTTAAAATGATGAATAATGCTTCTTCCTTCAGTAATGCACCTTTCCTTTTCATTATGAGTAGCAAATAATTTGAGAGAAACCCACAAAGTGGGTTAGTGGGGCAACCCCCCACTACTGACCCCCGGGTAGTGGGGGGTCTCCATCCCCCTTCTCCCCAGCTGCAGACCTAACCCTGCACCCCAGGTACACTTGAAGCACCTCTCCATTAACAAAGGTCACACACAGATGGCTGCTGTGGGACACATCTTGCTCAGATGCCTGAGTGCAACAAGCAAACAGGGACAGTTCTCTGTGTTGTGGATAAGCATAGTGTGGAGGTTTGTGGCACAGAACTGCCTGCCTAAAACTGTTTTGAAAAAGCACCCTGCATATGGAATCCAGGGTTTTTAATACACTTAGAAGTGTAGAGAAGAAAGCTATGCTGTTGGGATCTATAAAACTTGCATATCAATATGGAAACTCCTTTTGCTATCTTTCAGTTTTCCACTTACAGAGCTGATTTTTTTACACACACACACTCAAACCTTTAGTCTGCAGTATTTTTATATTTACATATTACTATAGTGAATTTCATCATAGTATCTGATGCAGCTGAAGACAAACTTTGTCCTTCCTCAAAAGCCTGCATATTTCATTTTCTCCAGCCTTAATAAAAAAAATATTTTTCTACCCTTTAGTTTTTTCATCTCTCCTTCACTCCTTGCTCATTTTACCTGTGCTATGAGAATGCCATCCATGTGGCCCTAACATGAGAGCTTGGTAGGAATCCTGAAACAGTTTTGAGATGAACGAAAATGAATTTGTCCAGCCTCAGTTCTAGTGCTAATTAAATGTATTGAATGAGCAGTGCCTTTTGCTGTTAATAGATGAATGATCACCTTAGGAAACTCCTCTTTTACAAGCAGAGAAGAACATATTCCCTGAGGTTGCTGTGCCATTTTTAAAAAGTGATATTTAACATTGCTACAAGCAATTTGTTGTTTAAAAGAACTGATTAGCACAGTTGTTGTCCATCACAGTGTGCTATGCTCCCAGTGTTAAAACATTAGCCAAGTGCTATCCTATAACCATTAAACTACCTTCAGTTTCAATCAGTTTTCTAACACAGCCGGATTAAGAAAGTTCTGTTTACCCAAATGGGATAAGGTGACTGACCAGATGTTCTGATTTTAAAAGATCTGTTGGTGTCCTAGTGATTTCCGCTGGGACATTGAATTGTCCCAGATTTTCCTGCTGAGAGCTTGAGCAGCACAAAAGTTGCTTGCAAGGTAAAGCCCCTTTAGCCACTAAGGAGTTTGGAAAGAAGGATTAAAGAAGGATCCCCCTCCAAGTGTTGAAGATTCATCCAATGTGGTTCATATTATACATGAGTTATTATAAATAAGTGTGATGGTTTCCTTTGTTGGAGAAAAGCAATAACAACAACAACAAAAAAGGAAATGTGAAAACTCCCTACTCTGAGCCTAGAACAACTTAAGGAAAACAGGCTGCTTTTCCTGATGTAGATCTATTGCTCACACTACATGCAGAATGCTGTGGAATTCCTAATATACTTTGCTTGGTGGTGTTTTCTGTGTCTCTGTGTGTATAAGGGGCAAGGGAGGAGGGCAAGGGGGAAGGAAAAAGAGAAAGAGGGAGAAAAAGAAAGAGAGAGGAAATCCTCTTTGTCCTGTGAAGTGCATCACACAGACCTCCTGTGTTGTAATGTAAAACCTCCGGGGTGGCTAGAATGACCATATGCTGTGAATGCGAGCGCTGTGCCTGTTTAAATGTAAATTCACTCTGTATCAGAATAAAAGAATATCTGTTTAATATGGAATGAAGGCAGTTTGGCAGGATATGCACTACTTCAGGTAAGCCAGAATAAACAGTGCATTGATTAAAAGGAGCCCCCTATTCTGCACCTGTCATGTTCACCTCCTTTGCCACAAAGGCCTCACTGGTTTATTTACCTGTAGAACTGTTATAATATTTTGCTTTCTAAAGAGATTTGGAAGCCACCTGCCGTACCTTTGGCATTTCTTTAACAACAAAGCGCTCCAGGCTCAAGTGCAAGAGCCCATTGTTCTGCTCCACAACATGGAAAAGAAGATGAATCCAGAAGCACAGGATCCAAACAGAAATTATTATTGATTTAATCACATAATCAGCAGCAAACACTTCAGGCTAAGATAGCAAATCCATAACAGCCTGCCCACATAACCACCCTTACAAATTTACCAGCAAACCACTGCGCACACTTAGCAAACAAGAAGAGCAAGGGTCACCTTCACTTGGCGGCAAAATATTGACATTCCTAAAGCTTAAATATGTTTTGAGTTAAGTGTTATCAATCAGTGATAAGAGTTGAATGTCTGTTAAACATAACTACATTGGCAGAAGGATTATAGAATGCTTTCTTGCCATAATCTAGAAGCATCTTTCAGACAAAACTCTGCTTGAAATCAATTGTGCACAAGGAGCTGCCTGCTGAGACCCATTCAGTGACATACAAAGGAAGAGAGAGTCTCCCTGTGATCTTTAACCATAACCGGTTATCTAATGAGACCAGGGCTTTAATTTCTTTTCACATCAAACATAGAATCAATGCTCTGGATTCAACAATGTGTGTAAACAGGCCGTGAAGCCATCTCTTCAGATGGCAGCCAATTCAGCCTTCCAAGCCCCCTGGCATATTTATTTCAGTGAATCCCCCTTTAGTTCCAGGTAACTGCTTCCATCATGTTGCTGCTGGCTCCCTCTGCATGGATGGCAAGGAGAGCTCCCTCTTGTCAGACACCTTCCACTGGCAGTGTAAAACCTGGGCAGCTGACTCTTGTAGAAACACTGCAAAAAGTATTTTCAGGCTTCTTCTCTAATCATTTTAGCAATCCTGTCTGGATTTTAACAATTACTACAGGCAAAGGGTGTTACAGTTCATGTCCCCTTCATATCTTGCCATCAAATGGCAGGATGCTGCTTTCACTCAGACAAAACTGTAGTAACATCACTGTGGTTTACTTTAGAATTACGCTGGCATAACAGGTGACAACCTGGTGCAAATGTTTAGAGCAAACATCGGCTGGGAAAGCCTAGTGACATTCCAGAGAGGATTAAAATGTGGTTCAGCAAACTGATTCATTCAGCCCTTGTCCTGCTCTGGGATATTTACTAAGTGGGCTTTTTGTTTGAAAAGAGAGCATTTTAAAGCATCAGTGTTTATTCTTAAAGATTTTGAAATTTTATTCTGCACGTAAGAGGATGTGTAGTATGAAGACAACATCTCTGGCAGCCTGACCTAAATAAAGAAAAGCATTTTCCTAAATGTAATGCTGCTGCTGTCCTTTGTCTTTACCAAGGAAGGTGGATGGCCCTGTTGTATTGCTCTGGTGAGCAGAGCTCCACTACACCAACCTCTCTGCTGTGTTAGGCTGTGCCACTTTGCTGCCCACAGACTGTGCCTGCCCCCAGGCCTGCTGCTGCAGGACGTGTTGAAATCTCTGTGCTTTATTACTCTTGGCTTAAAGCACTCCTGCCACAGAAACTAGGGGAGCATGAGCTTCAGCCACCAACTTGGATTCCAACTGGTTCATCTATAACTCAGGGAGCTACGGGCACCATCTAGGACTGCATAAAAGCTCACCTGCCTTTGTATTTTCATGTAACACAATAGATTTCCAGTAACACATGATAGTCACACCTGAAAATAATACAGTAGCAAATCACTTGATAGAATACCTCAGAGTGTGCCTGGGAAAGCAGGAACTGGAAGTATCTATACATAAGAAAAGTGTTTTGGAACGAATCATGCTCTGCAGACAGATTCTGGGCTTTGATTTCTGAAACAGATTTGAGAGTTCAGATTTTTTTTAGCTGGAAAACACCAGTCAGTGAGCAGATATTTAAGGAGGGATAAAATCAGATTTTCTCCTCCCTGCACTTTTCCTCAAGACTCATGGTTTTGCTCACTAGTCAAAGCTGCTTTGACTACACCAATGCTCCAGAACAGGGTAGGAGAGGGAGCCCAGCTGCTCAACACTGAACTGTTTTAACCAAAGAGGAGTAGAGAAGCTGCAAAAGCAGTATTGTCTGCTTTGGTTGTGAATGATGGTGTGAACAGAGGTTGATTCTGCTGGACCTGGATCCCAGTGGGGAGGCACCTCCGAGTGAGGTAAAGGAGAGAGTCAAGTGGGGGATTTACAAGGCTGGGAGAAGAAACCTGTGTGATTGCAAGTGGCCCAAAAGACTAAGCTCAGAAGCAATTCAGATCCTTGCTCCTTTTGTTAGTGCAGCTCCTGCTACCATGGTGGTGAGCAGGCTTCTTCACAGTATGATTGCATAAATAGACCAACATCAGTTTAAACAGTGCAGGGGAGAAATCTGAACGGACCACTAAAAAAGACACAAAACACAAAACAAAATCCAGACCTCTGTGCACTTACCAAATGTCTAAAAATGGCTGTGGTGACACACCTAGTAGAAAGCAGGAGTAATTTTAGATGGCTTGTAACAAGAAAAGCCCAACACATACCAAAAAATACCACCCTCCCCCAAAAAATAACTGCAGCAAACCAAAGAACACCTGAAAACAAATAGAATTTATCTTAAGTTCTCTTTTTTGGCTCTTTTTTGGGGAGTGTGGGGCTGAGAGGGGAAGAAAAGACAGATTTCTAATATGCTGCTCTACTATATTTGTATGAAGCTAGTCACAAATGTATTTCAGATTCCTTCCCTCACTGATTTTTTTCAAAATTTAACTGGACGAGGCTGTAGGCAACATGATCTTACTTTAAATTTACATCTGTTTTGAACAGGATATTGGACTAAAGATATTCTAGAGTTCCTTCTTAATTCCAATTGTTTTATGATTCCATGATTTTTCCCGGCAAGATGTTGACACAAAAAGGACAACTCTGCCTTCAGGAAGGATGATGCAGTGTCAAACACAGGCAAAAAGAGATGCACTTTTTGCAGAACTTTAGGGGCATCACTCAGAAAAATGTTTACTAATGTGCTGAGCTCTCAGTGCATCAATGAAGGAACAGCATTAACCATGTAACTCAGAAGGTCTCACAGTACTTCAGCAAATTTGTGCCCAGATGCTTACATATTAGGGAGATGCAGAATGGGGAGATTACTATTAACATGTGACCTTAGGAGAAGCTTCATGGTGCCAAAAAAATGGAAGACGAAATGATAAGAGAGGGGAAAAGAAACAAGAATCAAGATCTAGGAAAAATGTAAGAATAGAACAACAAGTTCTTTTCTCTGGACTTATAGTTCCAGACCAAACAATTATGTTGAAAAACCAGAAGACATTCAAGTGCACATCTCCAGGACACACTTTAGCAGAGAAGCAAAAGGCTCCTTTGTGTATCTTTGAAATATGTTCCAGTAGATGTTCGGGTGGGAAGGAAGCAATACATGATACTGATACCAGGTTATGGAAATAAAGCTGTATATTACAACAGAGTATTTTTCTATATATTCATTTCATTAAAAAATCTTTTCTATTGATTCTCTAATTAACCTAACAACTA
The DNA here is from genome assembly GCF_901933205.1 of Camarhynchus parvulus. Taxonomy (NCBI): domain Eukaryota; kingdom Metazoa; phylum Chordata; class Aves; order Passeriformes; family Thraupidae; genus Camarhynchus; species Camarhynchus parvulus. The sequence continues at coordinate 58,990,895 of NC_044572.1, forward strand.
TAAAGACAATTACAAACAAATATAGACATAAATCAAATAGATACTGTATAAACAACTGAACTTAATTTAGCTGGCCCATAGAAATCATTATGCAAGAATACCTGACATGGCATATGCCCAAGTAATGGAGAATCTGAAAGATAACTATTGAAAGAGAATAATGAATCTAAAAAAAAAAAAAATTAATCCAAACACAAATATGTCAAATACCTGTAAACTGGCATAATATGACGAAGGCCAAGCTTGATTATTTAATATAGAGCTCTAAATCCATACTTGGACATATTAATAAGAGTTTTATTTTACAGATGTGTTAATCATTTATAACCCCCTTGATAAGGGAGGATCAAGCCTTACCTTCACAAATACAGAGCTAAAAATAACACTACCTACTCAAATAAATCTGTTCATGGGATAAATTAACCTATTTATTGAAAAGTGTACACAGAATTATATCAGCTATTTGTTTTCCACTGGTGGTTCTTTCTATGGCTGAAAAAAAATTGCTGTATCTGATTTCTAGTGTTTAGATATGTTATGTGAGAAATGCCTCTGAAGAAATCAGCATTAAGATTTCCTCTCAGAATGAGATCTGGGCTCTGTGTTCCCTCAGCTGCAGCAGATGGATGAAAATAGTTGTAAATAAAATAATAATGTGGACTTAATATTTTAAAGATTTTTTCTCCTACATTGCTGGAAAAAAAACAGTGTTCATTTACTCATGGAATAATCTGGCAGGTAACTTCATTAGGTCTTCTTACCATTAGGGCTATATTAACATAATATACCATTAAATTGCATGTCTTATTTTTACTCAACCATTTTTGCCATTATTTTGCCAAAACAATTTTTGCCATTATTTTAACTTTCTTAAACTTAAATTGTATTATGTATGCAGAGAAAGAATGCACACTGGTACAAACCTGAGAAAACCAAATGGCAAGTTCTAATGTCAAGTCAGTTGTAAGGGCAAAGCTTAGAAAACCTCAGGACAAATTGCCTTTTTTTAAATTTTTTTTTAGATAAGTTCAGTTGTAGATGCTCTGCATTTTGCACATCTGACAGTACATGCATGAATGGCCTAAATTTCCTGATTTTCATTAACTTTACAATTTTCTATTGAAGAAAATGGTGGTCTGCGCTGAGCCTGTTCAGGGAACACTTTTATGGTTTGCCCAACTTCTTTCTAAACATGACTTTTAATGTCTGTTTCAGTTTTCACTCCTGTAGATTGAGGGGTTCATAGTACTTATTTTTCGAGGGATAGTGGATGAACTTGAAACAGAAATAAGTGCTATGCATGTGAGCTGTACTTCTGCAAACTAATGCACATTGAGTTGGATGATTTGCCAAAATGTGAAGTGTTTTGACATGGGAATTGTGAGTAGTGAACTAGAGCTCTGGTGGGTGTTATCAGAATAAAATGCAAAATAAAAATTAGAAATTCCTTTGCCTTGGTCAGCAGTTCAAGGTGTTTTGGGAAAATGGACATTTCCTAAGCTCTGCCTATGAGGCAGTATAGCAGCAAGCAGAAAGGCTGGAAAAATGTGTGAACAGCTACATCAACGCAGGAAAACCTATTCCCTATCATGCACATATTTTTATGCAAAATAGGCCAGCAAAATACATGCAGACAAATGCATGAAGTTAGCAAATGCTCGTATGCCTGTAAATCAAGATCTATAAGAAAAAGAAACTCAAAGAACCGAAGGTTTTGCTGAGTATCTTAAAAGTGCTGAAAGAGCCATATATATCTCTTATCTACCTGACTCAATTGTTTGCATGTCTACAGGCACCCCCTGTGATTAACCAACATAAAACCATCGTACAAATAGATATGTTTTTTTCCCTAATGCATATAGCAAATGGATGAGATTTTAATTTAAATAGATTTGTCTACAAATCAAACCATTCTTAGGAATGGGTTAGAGAAGGATTTCTTTTGTCTTACACTTGACAAATTTTTTTCAAAAAGGATCCCCAAAAACTTTCAGATTTGGTAGTTTTCTTACTCAAGATATCATATCTTTAGAGAATGTGGAAAGATGTTAAGAAGTTGATCTCACAGTACTGAAAGAGGCTGTGACCCCATCACCAGGACATCTGAAGTCTCCTGTCTGTGATGAACTGGGAAAGCTGGAATTTTTCTCAACTTTAAAATTAATATCATTTTCCTACCTCCCATGGTGCATGCTAGTTCATTGTAGATTTTTAGAATTGCTGGTTTTGATCCCCTAAGAGTATAGTAAAATGAATCAAACAACACCAAACATTACAAAGGTTGCACAGAACTCTTAAAAGAAATAACGTTTGCTGTTGCCAATTCAAGCTACTTTAAAGTGCTAATTCAGAGAATATGGCAACAACTTTTTTCAAAATAGTCAGGAAACCTGGGAGCAATTCTGGTAATGTTATGGTTCTATATGAAGATGCCAGCAGATATCCCACTTAGTGTTTTCCCTAAACCTCTTAAAACTCCATATTTTCAAACTTAGGAAAAAAGAATCTAACTCATAAACAAAACCCTAAACCTAATATTTGCCATTTTTTAATGGCTGGGGCTTTTTAATTTAAATTTTATTTGCATGCTTTAAGTTGAAAAAGTAGGCAAAAAACTTGCCCTGATGTTATGCTGCTGTGTAATAGACCTTGGTTAAGTTACACAACTATTTTAAAAAATGGGAGTCAAGAAAACTGCAAATCAACAGTCAAAATGTTAGTAAGAGAGGATCATAAAATCAATTTACAATATAAAGATTCAGTACATACTATAATTCGTTAAATATAAAATGGGACTAGGAAAATTAAAAGCTATTGCAGGTTAGCATGGAAGGGTCAGAATTTGATTTTTAGTCTGTATTGTGTCCATGGATTTTAGTAAAGTGCATTAAAATTTATTAAAAGTGACCTGTAGCATTTTCTTTTAAAGGCCTGATGAGACCTCTGGGATACAAAGATAATATCATTATCAATGGTCCAACTGACTTTTTGCAACAGCCTTTGACAGTACATAAATAAAGAGAAATGAATACAATTATCTCTGCTTCAGATTTGCAAAGCAAGTAGAAGTAGTTAGTGCTGGTGAAATTATTTATAGCAAATAGTTTGATTTTTGTTTAATTTAGCATGCTGATAGATTACTCTCAGATGGGCTCAGATGTATATATATATGTGTGTGTGTGTGCATGTGTGTATGTATATATATATATATTTATATGATACTACTTGCCACTGGCTACTTTTGGATGAAATATGGGATTTATCACATGGATTTTCTCCCAAATTTACAGTCTTTACTCACATAGTCCTCAGATTTTTCATGCTCACGAAAAATTCTTTGAATAAATAATTGTTTGTACAAGTCTTCATGCAGAACAAAATTAAAGAGATCATGAATATTGATAGCAACAAATGTGTTTATTTTATTCCAACAATTGCCTGCAATTTTTGTTTTGCTTCACAATATTCATTCAGCTGCAGTAGACAGGAATATGGCACATTCCTTTTCTTGGCAAGACTGCGAGAATTGAGGGAAAGAAGCTTATCTGTCTCTAAAACATTTTAGGACCTTCAGCTAGTTTAAAGCTCGATCCAGGAGGTACAGAATCCTTCCTGTGGAATGCTGAGTACAACATTGTCACTGGCTTTTGGGTCTATGGGTACTCAGTACCTTCCAGGAGATGCTTCATGGCAATTTGTTTTATATTAACATTTACAAACAATCTGAGATTGCAATGTTGTCAGAATGTGAATGGCTTGTAAATACTTGTTGAAAGATATATGCTAGCATGGAATTTTCCAGGCCCATGGAAATACTGGCCTCTTAGTAAAATGCAGGATTAGACCCTGTCACCACTCATTTTCAGCCAAGGTTTACAAACATGGATACAGAGAATACATCCTTCACAAAGGGGACAAGAAAATTCATTCAAACTTTATTACAAAAACAGCACTTTTGGATGTGAGAGGCAAAGAACTCCCACCAAAATTAAAGGGATTTGATTATGAGGTAGGAAATTGTTCTCCAGTCTCTGTTCCCTTAATATCAGTGTTTCCTATGATGGCTTAGTATATTTGAGACAAGCCTATCACTGCTGTGTTTAGGATAAGGAAAGAAAAAAGTGATCTGTGAATATGAGATATCTCATTGCTGAGAGATATAGTAGATGGAAAAAATATTATTATGGAATCTGCTAGATGGTATATATAAAGGTAAGTCTGTTTCTAATATTTTTGCATTAATGAGCATATTCGTCTTCAAATGTACCTATTTAACTAATTTAATTTCATTTGTAAAAATGTAGCTCTCTGAAATTGTCAGTGATATGATAAAGCTAATTAAGACATGCATGGTGTTAACAGTTTCATTAGAGGAGATAATATTGCACAAGAAAAATAAGAAATCATTATGATGAATGCCTCAACATTACATTACATGTTAATGAAGTGTAAATGATCTAATTATTTTTGAAAGAATACAGATTCGATTAAACTGTCGGAATTAAATTGGAAAGGACAGCCTATTGTACTTTTTATGTACAGACAAGTTAGCGTTAATTAGGCACAATCTACAGGAACAAATGAGGCACAACCCTCGGTGAACAATCATGTATCCGTTGCTCAAGGCAGGTTTCATAAAGAAATATATTAGGGAAAAAATTGTAAGTCAATTAAATACAGTGCTTTAGCAGTGGGAGGGAAAATGAGCAAAATCTCTGTTCCCTCCCCCTACATTTTGAGTGTTTATAATGCAATCATTCTGCCTGTTCTGCTCCATCACTAATTTCATAAATACTAATTTTGCTGATGAGACATTTTGATTGGTTTGCCATCTACTTTCCACAAATTACTTTCTGGAGGCAGCATGGATTTTGGATGGAATTCTTTTTCTTTGGGCTCTGTTCTCTGCTCTGACCTAAGGTAAGGTAAGGATAAAATGAAACTAGTAGGCCTTCAGGTGAGGAAGAAAATATTACTCAACCACTGACTTCACCTGGATGTTCCTAAGGGACTGATAGTTATCATGTGAAATTTAGCCTAAATCAAACCTAATTTTAGTCTCTTTATGCTACTTTATGCTACATTTTCTCCCTGTTTTAAGAGCCCTCTAAAGACCCACATGCAACTCTAAACATGGTATTAAAATGCTTTGAGGAAACAAAATACATACTTGATTAGTTCAGGCTGATTCAAAAGTCCTGGAGACCCTGGATATATCAGTGAGGCTCTTGTATAACAGGATGTTTCATTCCAATTACGTTGAGCTTCAAGGTTTTCCAGCCTTGCACATTTAGGAACAGGAGGCACACCAGCCTACTGACTCTTCATCTAGTTAAGGGAGAATTAAAAAGGAAAAAATAAACCTGCTGATATTGTTATCAGTCAGCTACCCTCAAAAATCAGTTGACCCCCATAAAGCCCAAGTGCATAAAGCAGAGCTGAACAAGCTGTTATTGCACATAAACTGATGTTGCTCTACGCATTGTTACCTGTATAACTTGTTTGTAGCAGAGAAGAAATCATAAGCCTACCCATCCTTATCCCCACACACTCCCTCTCCTTCCCCTCCTCCTTTTCTAAATTAATCTACCTTAGCAACCTTCCTAATCCACAGTTTACAAAGCATCTTGTGACAAGGAGTTCTAGAGCTCCACAAACTACATTTTTAGTAGTCATTTACATGTACACATCCATGTGACATACACTAGAAGTTTGTTCATGTCAAAGGTTATTCAGAATAACTTTACTCCAAAGATTAACATAATACAAATGAAATTATATGATTGAACACACAATTTTTCAGGAATTTTAATTCTATATATAACACCCTTTAAAAATGAAAAATGGGTTATTATACTTGTTCCTGATTTTTTCAGCTGGATCTCACTGCTGAGAAAGGATGAGGTGTGTCTTCCTATTGGCCCAGAGTACCAGGAGAGCACTGGACATCTGCTGATGACCTGGAGTACCTATTTTGCAATATCCAAAGGTACATGTTTTATGGAAGGAGAGAGCCTTGCAGACTCAGATGGAACATTCCTTGGCAGTTGTGTGGATGAGTGGCAAAGCGCACTGATGTGTGCTGAGATGTCATTCTGAACAGATCAGATGCATCTTGTGGCTCTGGGCTATGCTTGCTATGTCAAGGCTAATCTCCTCAACCTGACCACATAAATAAAGGTAGGACCAAACTTTCTGCAGTTAAAATACTGCAGTGTTAATGACTGTTTCCATCTGGTTTCAGTTATTCATAAAATAAAAAGCATAATAAATTCTATAAAATAAAATGCACCTAAAAGCATAATCAGGGATAAAACCCTATAGGCTGGGTAGTAGACATCTTTGTTGGAGTCTTCATCACTAATATGTATATAATCAGTACCATAAAACATAAAATACAGCATTTTGCCAGGAACTTATAAAGATATTGAGGATTATTCTCTTGTTACCCCAAGCAGATAAGCGGATAATAAATTTCAGGTAATATTTGTTAATCTTATGGACTACATAGTCATGTTTCAGCTTTTTGAAATTACTTTTGCCCATAATTATTTCTTCTCTCTATTGCTATTCACATCTTAAGGTTTGATATGCAATAGTGAGTCACATTTTTTTTCTCACAGTTCCTACTGAGTCCACCCAAATTATGTCATTTTATTAAAAGAGAACTGCACAGGCAGATCAGGGGATCACTTCCAGAGTGCAATACTCAGAAGGACTAACCACACCCATGCAATTTGTGAAAAACAAGCCACAAAAGAAGGGTTGGATCCTGGGTTCAATGTAAACACTAGGGAAATCAACCTTTGCACATCAGTTCTGAGACAACAGAAGTGCCACAGTCCTTTGCTCAGTGTTAGGAGGCAGATGGATTTAATCTGGTGCTCTCTTTTTACAAGCTGTCCTTCTGGATCACACAGAGCTGAGGAGGTACCTTTGCACCAGAATCCTATGGGACTGGAGGTGGCTTCCTGCAGCACCTGCCTTTCAATGGCATCATCCAGTCTTACATGTCATCATGCTACCATGAAGGCAGATACCAAAAAAAGCTTTGTTTCTTTCTACCCATCATACCAACAGAAATCCATTCAACCACAAGCCTACCCTCTCTGGTGTCTATGCCATCTGCTAGTTTCTGTTGTAAATTTATTCTTAGGTGGGATATGCCCATTGGTTCTGTGTCAACATTGTCCTTAAGCTTTAAGAACTGTTCTCCTGCTAGTGTTTATCTTTCTGATCCATTTACAGAGACAATACTTTCCCTGCTCAGCTTTGTTTTGCCTGTCTAAACATAGCTGGTTCTTCTATCTCTTTTCCTGAAGTGGGAATCTCCATTCTCCCAGTGACATAATGATCCTTCCAGGTACATCTTCTAGTCTGAGCTCATTTTTTTCAGACAGGGGTGATAACAACTGAACACAGCATTCTTGGTGAATTCTTGGTTATACAATAAGAACTTTGAATAACATTGCTAAATTTATTAATGTTGATTTTCCATTAATTTTTCTCATATCCAGTTTTGGACCTCTGTTAGATTAGGTTCTATTAGGTTACCCAAAATGCTGCAAAAAAAGGGGAAGAACAGAGAAAAAAGCACAAAGCTACAAAAGCACCCAACATGCTTATTGTCTGGATGTCAAAATCTTAGAATCAACTGCTCCTACTGTGCTTTACTAAATGCTAATATAGATAATATAACCTAAGACATGAAAACTTCAGCAATGGTTGGGATCTGAGATTATGTTTCCCTTTTGACTACTAGTTTCTAATGTGCTAGTTGCTGTAAAGCTTCTGCCCCATTCATCATCATATTCTGCTGCAAATGCATAGATACTATAATAAACTGTCATTGTAAGTATTTATTTCTTACCCTTTCATTTTTTCATGTATTGTTGTCATAATGGTAATTAAATTTATTGTCATTATCATTTGAAGTATAATATGGGCTAACTAACTCAAGAGAGTAAGTTACATTTTTCAGATTGATTTTATTAATCCAACACATTCATTAATTCCCTGGGTGAAACATAATATGTTAACTAAGCATTTATTTTATAAATATACAAATAAAATACTAAAAAAACATTACTCAAAACTACTTATCCTGAAATATCAGGATTCATCCAACAGCTTTTAAAACATTTTAAAATTTGATACAAATAATTAAAAATTAATATAATCCAACATTTTCAGGTTTCTAAGGGAGTATCATGTATCTGGGAGGACAGTTTGAGACCAACAATACCACAAACATCACGCACATTGAAATGAAGAATAAAACACTTTTTTTTCCATGTAGTACTGAAAAAAATCTAGCAGCATTAAGTCTACATATACAGTTATTCAAATGGAGATGTGAAAAGTACTATATGTATTCATTTCAGGCTACTAATAGAAACTTCCAATAATTTAAGAAATAATTACTGTTCTACTTTCATATACATGTCCACAACTTGATTTCAAATGAATAGTGGGAATATACTAAATGTAACAGTGAAAATTAATTTTAATTAATTAAAATTAATTTTCTAGATATTAATTGCCTTTATGCAGTGCAACATTTTTGAAGAGATCCAAACAATCTATCATTGCATTTAGATTTATTGCCAAATATGGCTTGTTTAATAGCAATGGAAATTGCAGAATTGGATATACAAAAGTTCACCCATGTTTATGAAATAACTTGCTATATGAGATCAGGTCCAGCTAGATGTATCACCCTATGTATTTTAGGAGCATATGCTTAATTTAATGGGAGTACTCATGTTTCCTAGGTGATTTGAGCCTTTTCCATTTTCCGTTGCTTTGTTGGAAGTTTGTACATTCCATAGCCAAAACCAGTGTTTCTTGAAAAAGTATGAGATACATTTAAAGCAGACTGAAAGAACTTACAGAGCAGAATCTGAAGAGAACTGCAATAAATATGTATCTTTTGCTTACAAATATTTACAGAAGCATCAGGTTTCTTCACCCAGAGTAACTTTTTTGCAACACTTCTGTATTCTAACACTCCCCATTAATGAGACATGGAATCCACAAGCAATGTGATACGAAAGCATCAGCCACTTAATGAATTGCAATGTATTTGATTAAACTATATGAGTAATTTGCATGTAGTAGGAAGTAATGACCATCCCATTTGATGTGCATTAGTGTTCCAATTTCTCCTCACTGCCTCTATTTTGTCTGCAGTAAAAGCCCAGCCACATTTTGCAGGAAACCAGCTTGCTTTCCTACCACATTTGTCAAAAGAGCCAAACTCCTGCAGGCCCTTTGCTAGAATGGACAATTTCAGGAGCTATAGTGACAATGAATAAAGAGGTCAAAGTACTTGACTGGATTTATGGTACATTAAGAGACTGCTGCAGCCATGGTGGTGGAATTAGGGCAGCCATTTAACTCAGCTACAGGGACCAAGATCCCAAGGTGAACATTTTGAGGTGAGTTGCAAAGTGTCTACAAAATATCTCTACAATCCACATGCTGTAATCTTTCTCAGCTTGGAGACTTCTAATAGGGTTAGTAGTAAAACTCTAATAAGATGATGGCCCTATATGGTATGTACTTTGAATCCCTTGAGAGCTTTTTACTTATCTCTAAGACATTCCCGCAAGTGTAATTTTGAAAACCTCCAGTGTGGTAATAATGATTCCTCATGAACTATGATACTATTATATATACTCTGTAAGCTTTTAATATAACAGTCTCCACCTAAATGGATTTTCTCAATGGAAAACAGATTTATTTTTAACTTTATGACTTCTTATACTGTAATTTGATAACTATAATGCCAATAGGTTAATCATATTGATGAAGTACCCAGAGAGACTGTATTTAACACCGCTTACCCTGTGGAAAAGTAACCTGATTTACTGGAAACCTTTTCACCTTTAGTGGCAGGGGAATAACTGCTAGTTTGGCCCTGTGTTCAAACATATAATTCCATAGGCTGGCATGTAACCCAAAGGCAATATTACCACTGAAGGATTGATCTGAATTAACAAGCTTTAAAAAGGGGGAGGGGAGAGAGTACATGGAGAGGGAAAAGCTGGGAGAGACAAAGAGAGTTCTGTGGCAGGCGAGTACACACTTGGTATCTTTCTTTGTATATGAAATTCTCTTTCAGATTGTTGTTTGGGCAAATTATTTCTGCTATGGAATCAAGATAATTGCTAGCTCCTTTGTAAGTTTTCTGAATTCACATGGAGGATATTAGCTGAGATTTTTATTTGTAAAGACCTGCACAAGATGAATGAAATGTTACTTAGTGCATATATGTAGACTAACAAACAATTTCCTTCAGGAAAATAAAGGATCACTAGTAAATTTCCTTCTTCTGAAGCATACAGCTGCAAGCAATTTTTTCAGTAGCCTTACCATGTATCTGGAGAACTTTAAGAGATCAAACAGAATGCAAAGGTGGCCTTCATTGCATCAGTTCCCTGTCTCTTTATGAATGCTCTTCCTTGCAGCAGAAGTCTTAAACTCAGCACTGCTCTTTGGTATGCCCATGCTCACCAAAATACATGATTACAGGAGCTGTAATCCCTGCATATTACCAGCCACTGGATTGTAGGATTGCCAAAAACTGAAAAGGGTAGTCTGAAGTATCTCTCTCCTGGACGCAAATCGTAGATCAAAATAAATTTACTCTTCATTACCTAAGACATACTTTCTCTGGGAGATAGCCATCCTTGTAACACTGCCTGTACCTGAATTTTCAGACATTGGGGAAATAGGTACTCTATTAAATGATAGTAAATAAACTGAGCTGAAATCATGGGTATAACTGAGAGACAGAAGAAAATTATAGTAAGTGCTTATAAAGAACTTAATTACTCTAAAAATTCTTCTTAAGCTGCTTTTGTGTCTTATGTCTGTCTTCTGATGAGAAAATGAAAATCAACACAAATAAGAGAGCAGACAACATGGACGTTCTTCTTCAGAGGTGTACCAGACATCTAGCTTGTAGGACAGATCTCCCAGAGATGTTGGGAATGAAGGCAGCATGATATCTGGAGTGACACTGCTGGTGCTCAGCACTACAGTGCTGTGGCCTGAAGTCCTCATAAGGAATTAAACCTCATACCATGCTGAACTCTACTTGCTACAAGCTGTAATGCTTTAGTTTGAGGCTTACTGAGGATTCAGAGGAGGGCAACCTGGACTGGAGAGTGGTAGGGATGTAAGGAGTTAACTTTTTTAAGCAGGTAGGCAAGAGCAGTTTATAGTGCTGACGGATGGCTAAATGCCATAGCACCACTCTTGATTTATTTGCTTCTCTTATGCAGCCTTGAATTTCAGAGGGAGACATGAGGCTTAATTTAGCTAAAGGAAGAGCACATTTGGGACTTCTGCAGCTCAGTTGTTTCCTTGATCTGCAGAAAAAGGCAGAGGAGCTGTGGGGGGCAGCATTGTCAAGTGCACCCACCAGTGCTATCAGTGCAATTTTTATTTCAGCATAATTGAAAGAAGACAATTATGACTCATTCAGTTAAATATAAGATATGGAAAGGGCAACATAAATACACGGAAATAATAATGGAGTATTGCATTTCAGATGAAAGAAGAGAGCTGATCTATTGCCAACACTTATGATATGAATCATAAATTTTGCAATAGTTGACACTCCTTTAGTAGCCTCTGTTATGGAAGTAATGCAAGAACACTGGGGATTTTCTGGTTTTGTTTCATCTGTAGCAGCTTTGCAGATTTATTATGGAAATGAACTTGGAAAATATGAGCCCTGCAGAAGGCAAACAATAAAAGAAATGAAGAAATTTATTCATTTTCCAAAGCTTATTACTGTTACTTCAGCCCTGGAATTCTGAAATTTGGCCTTGCAAATGTTTGGGAATGGACAAACCTTGTGATAAAGAAAATAAAAGATAAGGAATAGAAGACAGATAAAGAAAAAAAAAACCACAGGTAGATGTCACACCTCTGAAGCCAACAAAGATATTTTAATATAGCAAAGCATTTGAGGAATGTATTAGGCCTGGAGACCCTGGTCCTGTATTTGCTGTCCACTATACCAAACACTCTATTCTCAAGGAAAAAAACACAGTTTCCTCATAGATTTTACCATCTAACTGTAGAGCAAGAATCTAATATGTTGATGTAAGCAAAATAAGGGGGTGTGAAGCACAAAGGAATGCTGAGGTAGTCATGGACAGCATAAGCAACCATGGTCCAGAATGACTGTCAGGCACCTAATTCTCAGGGTTTTTCTTAGGAATTTTTCTCTGAGTTACATCAGCTCTGTTTTTGTCACAGTCCCTCTTTCCTGACTCCTTTTGATTTTTCCAAGTAACAAACTGCAATCTTTGCTGTATTTCAGGGGAAACAAACAAGTGTATATGTAAAATATATTTGGAAATGGATTTGCAGTACTACTTGAGGTCTCACTGAGTTGAGTCCTTCATCAGAAAATAATTTAGAGAAGTGATTACTACACATGTTCACTGGGGCCCTCAACATGGACCTATTCCTAATAATTAGTAGTAACAAAAGCAATACATAGTAAAAAAGAACAGCATTCTACTTGCATAATGGATTAAGGTTTTATTTTTCTAAATTAGCTTCAGATTCACATTTAATGTTTTTTCTTTTTTAAATAATTTGATGGGGTAAAATGCAATATATATTTCTGGTGATTCTAAATATGATTCAGTTTTCACCTGGGGCAGACAGGCATTGATTGTTTCATGCCTTTGCTGCCTGTTCCACAATGGTCCTCTTGAAACTCCTGGTATTGTCTCTGTTATTTGCCAATATCAGTTCCCAAATCTCAGAGAGCTTTAGGGTAAACAGCACACCCCAAGGGCAAGTCAGGACAGCACCAGAGAGGAGATATCACCTTTTTTAGATGTCTCAGGATGAACCTGAGTTCCTTTTCCAATATTTGGATTCAGTGTCATGGTTTTAGCCAGCAGCCCCTGTTCAGTCCACAAGATTGACATATTCTGCCTCTCAGTGATAACAGACATACTCAGTGTGCAAAGCTGAACATGAATTTCCTTTTGTCCTGAGAGGATTTTTTAATTTCTAAGGAAGCAGAGAGTTTTTTCATTCTGCTGAGTTTTTATTTAAAAACTAGTAACGTCTGAGAAACAAATTCAAAAAGGACTAGTGCTAATGGGGAATATAAGGTCTGAAGCTCTGGTATTTTTAAAGATGGAAAAAGTGAAATGGTAATGGCAAAGGTGAAAGAGGAAAGAATAAAATCTCATTCAGAGTGAAAGGACAGAAATATCCAAAGTCACTAGTTTTTAGAAATCTCTAGACTCATCCTCCATGTCCAGTGCAATGGGGGCTGCTAAGTATAAGCTTTTGCTGCTATGAGAGAATGTGTGACCAGGCAGATCTGCACTTTACTGTCACTGTGTTTCTCTAGAATCTCTGCTCTAGAAAGGAGACTTTCAATGCAGAAATTGGATGCAAAACTTGAGGTTTTATTGCAGATGTAATAAAAGAGTGCTCATGGAATAGTAACAACCCAGAAACATATGACCCAGAATTACTGGTAGTACACTTAGAGAAGTACTTTAAGAAGTGTTTCATTCACTGTTTGACTGGTAGTTGGGAAAGTAGAATTTTTTTTAAAAGGAGGAAATGTGCTGTGGTAAATTGCTTCATCCCTGCTGTGCTGATGGATACCTTGTCTCTTGCTATTGACTGTAGTGGTTGTGGCTCTAGAATAGGGCTTACCAAATTATTTACAGTGAAATTAAAAATCCCCTAAAATTCAAACACTTTGAATCCCATTTCAGCTTTATGAAATTGACTTATTTCACAAATAACAAAATGTTATTTATTTTTTAACTTTCAGAATTAACACCAAAACCCAAGTGAAAACTATGTGACACTCACATAGGCTTCAGTACTCTTGCAGATGTCTGCTTTGCAGTGGGAGATATTTGTGCTCTAAAATGCAAAAGTTCATTTAAATTTAAAATATTTTAATATAATGCAGTGATTTCAGTCCTAGTGTTCAAGTACCAATTAATGCAAAATCAGGTTTGTTAAATTAAATCTGTGCCACAATGCCAACTGTATTCCATAACATTTTATATATGCTTCTGGATGGCAGACAAGTTTGCTTTCTTCAGTCACCTGCCAAATATGACTTCTAGCTTGTTTATGTGCAAGTGCAGGCAGGTGGTAGGGATATCAGCCACTTGGGAAAGTCACAGGTTTTGGGAAATCCTGTGACCTGAGGTCAAGCCAAGAGTACAGAAAGTGAAGAAGAAATAGGAGACGACATGATGTCACATCAAAACTGTTTTGTCAACAGCAGTTTTGTGGAAAGGCCCAGTGCTAAGGACTGGTTTGAAAAGTTCCAAGGGTTTGTTGAAGATCATTTATTGGGCAAACACAAAAGGAAAAAGGAACAGGAGGACCTGTCCCATACAGAGAAGCTGCAAAACCACTGCAGAACAGCAGATGAAAATATCTCAATGCAACTATTCTGAAACAAACATGTACTGTAACCCAGTAATGAAGTACAGCTGAATAAGAAGTGGTTGATGTTGTCTCTAGATAAATTTCATCCCATACTACTGCCCTGTATGCTTTGAGTTCGACCAAATCACCTTTCTGTCGTAAGACGTGCATAGACATCTATAGATAGTGCCCCAGTGGCATCATGGTGAACACCCATGTGGTTTGCTGGGCCTGCATGAGACCTTCATGCTACATTTTATATTGTTGAGTAAGTGGATTCAGTGTAATTAACTTTGGAAAGCATTTAAGGCATTATATAGCACCTGACAGTACATGATGAGGAGCATTCTTAATTTCCTCACTGGCTTATGGAGAGCAAACACCACTTACCGCTGTGGCTGCTGTCCTGTCAGGTGGTGTTTCAGTACAATCCACAAAGGTGGAGTTATGCCAGCAGCGATGGTGAAATCCTCTTGGCAACCTGGGCTGAAAGGCAAGAGTGGTAGTATTTTAGCACATCACCTTTTTCAACTGGGGGCACTTTATTCCTGCTAATAACAAGGAACAGAAGGCATCACTAACATTGAGTCAGGCAGCATTCTACACTGGTACAACAGCCATGCAGCTAGATGTTGGGCACAGAGAATGCTCACGTTGAAAAGAGAATGCTCATGTTGAAAAAGAGACCCACTAAACACAGGGTATTCATGTTTCAGTCTTTGCTCAATACCAGTTTTATTTACTTATTATGAGGCATGGATGGCTCTTCAAAGGACTGCTGCTATTACCTGTAAACATCTAGAACACATTTCTCAGGGAAAACATTTATTGATGCCTCTTTTATCAGAAATGTCACAAGAATAAAATAATTTTCCACCACGAGTTGGCTAAAATACAAGCATCATGACAGAAGCCAATAATTCAATGTAAGATATTGATGGTCACACACGCCGCTTTCCATTTTGAAAAGCAGCATCATTCTGTGAGGTGCATGAACAGCCCATCCATCATTTCTAGCACATTAGGGATCCCTGCTATGTCACAGAATCTCTTTTTGATGTGCTATCACTGTGGTTGGCTACATAGCAAATTACTATATTTAGTGTACTGCCTAACCAAATCAGCTGTTGCCGGTGTGAAAATTGGAATGTTATTTCCTCCTCAATCCCTGCTAGGTTACAGCTAAATGTCTGGAGAGCACAACTGACAGAACAGAACAATTGCCCAGCATAACAGTACAGAACGTGAACACTGAGATATATAAAGACCCACATGATGTGCTCCACAAGTTAACACACACTTAATTGCCTTTTAATTTCCTACTGAGTTTTCAGGTGTATCCAGCAGCGCCAGTTGCAGCGTCTTATGAAGGCCACTCTAGAAGAGACATGCTCATAAGCACATCTCTTTCATTCTGCAATTGCCTTTACTTCTCTTTTTCTCCATTTTGCTAGCTGTGGCTCTAGCTATCTGCTGTGTTTGATTTGTGTTCTGGCATCCTCTCACTGAACAACAATAATCAATTTTTCTCACTCAAATGAAGTGGCTACTTATCTAACAGACTTAAATGTGCTTATTCCAAATGGAAGCATCTGTTCTGATTCAGGCACAATGGTTCTGATTTATCTGAAGTGTTCAGCTATCCTTACCTTTACTTTTTATAAGCACATATATTAATCCATTTCCTCCATTCTCCTCATACCATACTCTTTCCAGTTGTTCAGCAGGTACAGGTACCATTTGAGCTTCTGGCATTCTTCATGGGCTGGATGTTCTTCCAGTTCATTAAACAAGCAGCACCTCTCTGCCAATCACTGCAAGGACATGATGCAGAAGGAAAAAATCCTAAACATGGTGGAAACCTGCAGACAGGAGACACCAAGGAGGGAAGAGGCGCCAGTCTTATTATACATTCTTAATATGGATACAAATAACTAATGAACTGTAATGAACTGGTATGTGATTGGGTACAGCAGAACTTCCTCCTTTTCTCTGTTTCAATGTGTTTCTTACATTTACCTTTATTTTAACTGGTTGATTTTTTTTTCCCAGTATCTGTTTCCATTTCAGAAAAGAAGGAATTTTCATCAAAGACTAATTTTGGGGTAGGTTAAGTAATTATCTTCCTGAAGGTGCTCTAAATGTTTTTGTAGAAGATTAAGGACTGAATCAAACATGTATTTAATTTAAAAATTTCCTCAGAAAATATTCAGTAAATGTCATCCATGAAGTTATTTGAGGAAAACATTTCCTCATTCAACCCTAATACAGACATCTTGGTTTTTATCTCTTATCCGTCTGCTCTTTTCTGCTGGTGAAAAGGAAAAAAAATTATGGTGACTTTAAAATGTAGATTTCTCTTTAGCAGCTGAGTACTTCATCTCATTAAATTCTCAGAGGGATAAAGTTGGAAACATATTTTCATTTTAATGTTTCTCTTCTTTACCCTTTCTGTAATTGTTCCATTTGAAAAACTATGTCAGCTTTTGGTATTCAAACTCCAAGTCTTGCAGAAGAATCCTACAGTGATGAATACTGGATGAATGCCTGCAGTGCTAGAATATGCAGTTATTAAGTTGGATATGAAGAACCTACCTGATCCAGCAACTTTTGTGGTACAAACTGAGATATATTTCAAATGGAGTTCAGTTGAAAACTGTACTGTTGAGCCTTTTTACCTGCATAACGTGAAAGTAAAGGCTATTCATAAATGTCACTTAACTTAAAATTCTCTAGGACAACAGAAACATGGAGATAAATCTTAGGTCACTGTAGCACTTATGGAAGGTAGCATAGTCCTGGGGCTCTGCAGTGAGAACCCTCCTGTCCATCTGAAGTCAAATAGAAGT
Source organism: Camarhynchus parvulus (assembly GCF_901933205.1). Lineage (NCBI taxonomy): Eukaryota > Metazoa > Chordata > Aves > Passeriformes > Thraupidae > Camarhynchus > Camarhynchus parvulus. The sequence continues at coordinate 59,008,189 of NC_044572.1, forward strand.
CAAAGAGTCTTGGCCCTTCATTAAATTGGACCAGAATAAGAAAGGGATTGAATTAGTGCTTTATCATCATTGAATCTCCAAAGATTTACACTACAGTACACATAAGGCACAGCTGCTTGCTTCTGTTAGTCAACAGTTAGGGAACAAACACCTTATGAAGCACAGTTTCCAATCCATTAGTAAGGCATAGGAATATGCAAAATCTTTATTTGGGTAAGAAAAAACCCAGATGTTTAAGGACTTCACACTTTTCCTTTTACAGCGTAATTAACCTGTGTCTTTTAGCTCACATGGCACAGAGCTAAACAGAAAGACCACAAAACAGGAACTGAACCATAGAAGTTGTCACTAAGGGCATGGCAACTTCAGAGGTACTTCATTTATGCAGTGCTCTTCACACTGAGGCTGTCTTTCCCTGTGTCTCTTTTCTTTTCCACCTGGAGCAACACCAAACAAACAACTGAAAGACTGCACAGTTGGCCAGGGGTGAAGCAGAGGTTCGTGCAGGCTGTGTCTGTTCTCCAGCTGTACTGTGATCTTAATGGTGCTTTGGGGTAATGCTCTGGGTTTTTCTTTTTTCCACAAGGTAATGATATCTCCAAATAAGCAGGGAATATGATTCAGAACCTTCATGCAAATACAGTGTTCTCTGGGCTTAGGAGACATGTAGTAATGAAAATTGAGGCAAAAAATGGAGAAGCTCAAATATTGCTTCTTGAAATACATGTTCTTCCTCTCCTAGTGTATGTCTTTCTTCCCAGACAGTGCTATGACCCAGCATGGCAGAGCAGGGTTAATGAAAGGACAGAAAATAATGTGAGAGTGTCTGATCCACCACAGATTAGCAATGTGTTTCTTTTTCCTCACCCAAAGGGAGACAAAAACAGAAAAAAGTCAGAAAAAAATGATGCCATGATCTGACACAAGAGATATCAGTTGTTTGGAAGAAGATTTGAAAAATATAAGGAAGCAAGACAAAAAATCATTGATGCATTTACCTACTTTAGTTTTATTTTTCAAGCACTCTGCTGATTTTTTTAGTAGATGAACAAATTTTTAACCCCCCCTAAAAGAAGAATCCTACACAGGTTTCTTCCCCCTGATTCCTTTGTCTTCCAAATCACACTTCATTTCATTAAGTATACTCTTTTCATTAGAACATATACAGAAACTAACACTGTCCAGAGATACTATCTTAATCCTGAGGTCAGCTCTGCCATGTTATTTCTTCAGGGTTTATTTTCCTGACTGTAATGCCACTCTAATATTGCTACCTGGTATGCTACGGCTGCATTAAGTTCAAAAGCTTGTTTTGTTTCTCTCTCAGTGTCAGCTCATGTCAGGATGCAAGAGTTCTGCTTCTTCTCCCTCTTTTATCTTTCTTGTGAAAAACAGAGATAGCACTTTATCAACTCTTTTTTTTTTTTGGTTGGGATAATACATCAAAAATTGTAAGATACCCATATTCTTCAACCTATAAGCATACCCAAAGTAGGTAACCTATCAGTGCAACAAAACTATCATTTACACTACTCCACTTCAACAATATTTAGTCACAGATTTGCTGTTGTACAACAGGAAAAGAAAACAAGACAGTTGTTTACACTGTCACCTTTGTGAAAACAACAGGCAGTGCACAGGAAAGGTTTTCTACAGGTATGATTGTGGGAGCACAGCCCTACCCAGGCCATAATACTGCCAACACTCACATTCTCTTAAATGAAATATTCTTCCACTGGGTTTTTGTTGCCTCTTCTCTTTCCATTTCTGTTATATCCTCCTAAATTTTAACTACCCCATGACTAAAGTCAGATTTGAAAGTGAATGAACAAAAAAAAAAATTGACTCATGAGTTCATTCCGCTTTCCAAAAAGACAGCATTGCTGGGTAACCAGACTTCTTGTATGCACAGTAGTACTGAATAATCATGGGTATTCTTACTTCTGTTAATGAATTTTGCAGTATTTGCTCTAAAATTCCTTTGGGAAAGGAAGATACTTCCCTTTGGACCCCCACATACGAGTTATTGAAATCCTAATTTTTGTAACTGTACATTTCTGAAAAAATCCACTTGCATGATAGTATTATGATAGATGAAACTTGATATGAGATAATAATAGTTTTGAAAAACTTCACATATGCAGCATGCTGACAGTAGTACTGCTACTGGGTGTGTGGGAAGTGCCTGTATGTACACTATCAAAATTTTCTGGTGTCTGCATCTGCATAAACATTTAGAGCACCAAATCAGAAAGAGCTGCCAAACAGTAAATGGCAGAGCAGAGACATGAACTGTGCAGAAGAGGCATGTGATGCAGAGCACTAGAGAAATGTGTTGGTTACACTACAATGGCAACTGTCCTGCCCTGAGGTTGTGTGATAAAAGAATTTGACTTCCTGAAAGTCACAGTTTAGATGAAAGGGATGCTAGGGAGAAGTGGGAAATTCTTAAAAATTGCACCAATGCAGACTACGCTGCTTTGTCTAGTTCAATGTTGTGAAACATTGCTGATTTGGACTTCTTAAGTTTGACTGAATTTTCTCAAGAAATGCTTCATATGCTTGGATTTATTTGACTCAGTGCATCCATCCAGCTGTTCCAGATCTTTCTGCAGAGCCCTTCTACCTTCCAACAGATTGACACGCACTCCCAGCTTAGAAGAGCAGCTATGGAGCAATGACAGTTGGTGATCTGCTGAAGGGGAACAATAGTTGGTGGAGGTTTTGGTTCTACCACGCACAGGAGAGAGGGTAGTGATGCCCTGTAAGAATTTGTCAGCTGGTCTTCTTTTCCTCAGCCAGAGAAACATCACAGGTTCTACTATATCTGTAACTGCCTCATACCACGGAGAGGACAGGATGGACCCTAAAGTAAATAAGGGCCTGCACTAACTATTAAAAGCATGCAAATTCTGCAATGATTTATGCAGTACATTCTTCAAAGATAAGAAAGCAACTAAGCCTATTATACCTATTGATGGTATAAATATTGAATGACATTAATGTTCCTTACATATCCATTTTTTCCAATAATTCTCCACCAGAAAAGGTAAAAAGGTAGGTTCTAATTAGATCTTACTTCTGTCTGCATAAAAAGCTAAAAAGGCTTTGTCTGAAACCCCTTGTATATGATTCTCTTCTCACACCCCTGAAAAATGTAGTTTTGGGAGCTGCAGTTGAAGCTCCTTATGTCTTTTGCTACCAGCTGGAAGATCAGCCTGCACTGCAGCATGGTCTTTGTCTTTTGCATAAAGCCTACACTACTGTTTGCCTGGGAAATTCATTTATTAGAAGATACTGAAGGCAGAAGGTATTCCAGCTACCATCAAACTGCTATCATACACTGAGATTCCCAAACCAGACATTTTTTTATTTTAAGATAGAGTCTTGATCTAGGACCAAAAGCTTTTGCTTTCCAAGTGTTTGGTTTTCACCCAAAATACCAGATTTATTGACAGAAAAAGATATTTTTCTAGTGACATGTTGTCCAGTGGTGAAACAACTTTTCAACCTCAAAGTAAAACATGCCTGGCAAATTTCTAATAAAACCCTAACCAACAGCAATGTGTCTTTGCTGGGATGTTCACCTTGGTCTAGCCTAAGGGATGCTATTAAAGAGTTGAATTCCTTCCAGCTTAGATATCTGAGGAAGTTGTGGACCAGGGTCTGTAACTTGCCCTCTCTTTTTCTTCCTTCCTTTCTTCAAAGACCTACAGGGAATGCAGGGAATGCAGTTGTCTGCACCTTACAATTTTGCTGAATGGTTGTAGAACAGCTTTGGCTCTCCTAGCAAGAGTCGTAATAGGACCGGGGGACAGATCTGGGACTTTCTGACCGCCTTTCTTTCCTGAGAGCTCTTGTGGGTCTGGCTGGAGCCACAGTACATTGCTTGCTAAGGTGAAATTCTGACTCCGTGAAAGCAAATGGCAAAATTCCAGTAACTTCACTCCAGCCAGAACTTCATCCTGTGCATCTAGCCCACAACTTAGCAGAGAGCAACTTTACCTATGCCAGTGTGTGTCCTCCCCATCCCAATCGGATGTTTAACATGTAGCACCTGGCATTTCCTTCTGCTGCTGTGTTTGTTATCAGAAACACTTCAGTATTTTGGCAGTTGGGGTCAGTTTTGTTTCTAGTTTACTGCTTAGCAGCCAAACTGAGCCTGTCAGAAAGGTGTGCTTTATTAGGATTTTGTAACCAGGTACATTTTGTGATTTAGCATTAGTTTGGTCATTTGGGTCAGTGCTCATACATAGACGCATCAAATGGTGCATCTGAAAGTTCATCTCTTGTAACTCAGGTCACAGGCTATCTCCCCACCCCAGAAATGACAAGCACCATTGCAGAGGGATGCTCAAAAAATGATGATGCAAGGGTAAAAGAACAACAACTTGATCAGAGTTAAGCACAAGAAGTATGTTATCAAGGCCACAAACTCCCAAATAGCTTTGAAATGAAGTTTCCTAAAGTCATTAAAGACTAAAGTACCCAGAGCTTCTTTTGTTGGAGTCCTGAATCAAAAAGAAAAGAAAAGAAAAAAACAAAACAAAAACCCCAACAACAACTCCCTCCCCACAAAGTTCAGAGTAGAAAAATTAACCCTGGGAAAATCTGGAAAGCCTGAGATTATACCAGACATTCATCCTCAAGCTGATTTTTTTGTACAATCCTGTGTTGTGCTCAAAACAAAAATCTGAGAATACTCCTTAAAGCGGAAAACAAAGCTCTGCTCCAGCCATACATCTGTGAGTTTTGAAACAAAGGTTTGTTTGTGTGCCTCAATCACTCTTGCCTATGAAAGCAGACACTTACTTGAAAAACTTTTCAGGGAAACACTCTAAACCAACATCCTGGTATAAATTTGCAAAATGCAATACAGGCCTGATTGTCTTTGGAGAGGATGCAGGCCGCATACGAATAGCTCTTTCTGAAACGTAATGTTCTTTGCATGGCTCAGTGGCTAATGTACAATAAATCAACAAAAGAGCGCTTCAAGAAAGCTATTGGGCAGCAGCAAGGCCACTGTTATTTTATCTTTTTACAGTATTTAATTGGAAGTTTTTTCCTGAAACTTTACCCAACCTTCAAATTACTAGAGTCTGTATAAGAAGAGATTGATAAGATGAATTTTTTTTTCACTTTTTTTTTTTCCATCTCCTTACAAGAGAGCAAGTTTTTGCCGAGGGAGAATAAAGTTACAAGTGTCTAGCATTTTGCTGAGGGAGAATGAAATTAGATGCTGAATGGAGCGGATAGGAAAGGCTGGGAAAATGCAAAGTTGGCAGTCATACCAGGTCAGTCTAGAGCTCCCACTGTCCTTCTACTGCACCAGGTGTCCGCTGCATTCAAATGATACTATTATTCATAGACTGAAGCAGAGTATTAAAACTCCCCCCAAAAATAATTTGCAACTGAATAAAGATATAATCCTGGAAATATAACTCTCCATTAAGGGTCCCCATTAGCAACACAAGAGCCCCATTGTAAAGGAGTTATGTATATTTATCAAGTTAAAAAAAAAACACAACAACAACAAAAAAAACTTCTCTCAGTGCTTACATGTTAATAGAAAACTTTTATAGCCCTAGTCTCGGAACTAGTAATGCATAAAATGTAAAGCATCTATTATTCTTTGGCAAACTATTTAACATTTGACAGGGAATTGCTAAAACTTGAATAGTGTTCTAGCAAAGGATCGGATAATGTGATCTCTGCTAACTAAGGGGCTGCCACGGAGCAGGCGAGGGAAGTGAGACTTCATATTTTAATAGTTTGCATTTTAGCAAGCTGCTTTAAAGAAGGTTTTTGCTGACTTCTCCTTTCTCTTGTAGAAAAATGGGTCCTTTCGTTTGCAGATGGTATCTGGTGCATAGGAGCTTACTATGCTCCACTAGAAATAGGAATGCTGGAGGTCCAGGGAGATTTCTCTCCCTGCCACCGGGTTCCTTGTCTAGCCCCCGCCCCCCTAAATCTTAAGTCCTGTTCTCACCCTCCCACCCCAGCCCTCCCTTCAGATGTCTCATTCTGCAGAGGGGCGTGATTTGAATTACCCTTCCCAAGGAAATGAATGCTGAAAGGTAAACTCCTTAATGAAGTGCACATGAAGCCTTTGCCTATCGCTCTGGGAAATGAACCCTTAAAAGGCAGAAGTTAACCACCTGATAGATTCAGGAGGAAGGTTTCCCACCTACAAGCTTTTCTTCACCGTGAAAAAACATATCTTCAGTGGAAACAACAGAGACACTAACAGCAGTCAGGGAAGATTTCAGCAAAATTCAGCATTTTACAGCATATCCTGTTGGAAAGTGCAGAAATCATTAGCAGCCCCTTTCAAACCATGCCTGACAACAGGTTATTTCAGGAGAGAAATGCATTCAAATAAGCCTCCATCACCTGATGGTTGTATGGTAGTGCCTTATTTGAATGTTATAAATTCTGGAAGATTTTACAGAAACATGAAGAAATATACAGATAGAAACAAAATGTTAAAATGTGAATTGAAGTCTGCCTTACCCAGGAAACTCTCCCTCTCTCTCACTAGCTCTTTTATAGTCACCTGTGAATCCTTTTTAGTATTGGTATGAGCCTAGCAGCAAAAACCACCACCATATGAGAGCTGAAAATCCTTACTTATCAATAATTGTTTCTAATACACAAGAATGCACAAAAATACTACATTTTTAGAGCTACACTGTGTCATTCTATAAGGAACAGAGAAGAAAGCATACGAAGCAGACAGACTAACATGGAATCAATGTTTTCAAAAACAGAAAAAAATGCATGTTTTTCTTCTAGCCCCCTAATTAAAAAAGATAAAGCCCTGTTCTTTTCACATACATGGGCTTAGCCTTCTTGGGAGAGAGACAAGCAGGTCTTTCGGAAGACCAAAAAAAAATATGCCAAAATTCTATGTAAGTGGCCACAATCATGGCCCTTAACATTTGAATAGTGTGAACAGCAGAGCCTGAAACACAGGGTGTGTAAGTGCATATTAATTTACTTATTTAATGTTGCTGTTGCAGCTGGGCATGAAATAGACCCCTCATTCTTAACAAGGCACAATGCTTTCAAGGATAAGCAGAGGGTACACTCACCTTGGGGAGACTTGCCTAGTTTTTGGATTCCCTGCTGAACTTTGCAGTAAAATAAGAAAATGTCATCCTTTAATAAGAGAATAAACCACTGTTTTTTTTTCAGTCTGGATTCAATCCTGTTGTACTGGCCTGCTGAGGATAACTGTCCCTCACTGTCAGTGCATAATTTTCTACTAGAGCTGTTATTTTGTGGCCATTCTCATCCCTTGTCAATGGAGTGTCTTACAATTTTGTATGGACAAAAAGTGTTTTGTTGAAACAAAAGTTGAAAGTGTTGGTGATTCAGTTGTTTAAGCAGTGTTGAGAATTTAGACATGAAATCTCAGCATTGTGACACACTGGTTCCTTTTGGAAAACAGGGACCATGGCAACATTGGCTGTGTATATGTTAAAGGGGTACAGAGGAAGAAGAGAAGAAAGAGGGGGAGAAGGGGGCAGGAGGCCCAGACCATCAGGCTTTGCAATGTACTTATATTTTCAAATATATTTAATTGCAATTAATATATAAAGAAGTCTGTGTTGGGCTGAGCTAGCAATACTGTTCCTTTAATTCAGCCAGTGCATTTGTACATATTAAAAACATTACACAGCAGGGGCTATAATTTCACATGCTGCCATCTCTAGACCACGACAGCAAAACACAAAAGAGACAGCATGTATGCTGTACCCCTGCATGTCATGTAAAACAAGGAGACTGCCTGTAGTATGTGTATGTGCACTGAGATCCAAATGCAGCTCTTCTGAAATTTTAATGCTCTCATAAAAATAAACAAACTTCAGCAATATACAACATGATTCCAATTAGTAGCTCGATCAGAATAACTTGGCATTGTCTACTGGCTTTATACCAGGCAGGCAGTGAGATGTCAGACGGAGGAGTCCATTCTCCTCTCGGTGTGTGATCAACTCCCATTACTGGTAATGGAAGCCACATACACATAAGGGAATAATATACCCCTTCATGAGAAAAGCTCTCCTGGGTGAACCGAAGGTGTATAATGTTGTGGGTGTTTTTCATTCCCTGTCTCTACTATTGTGTTTCTCCTCAGCCCATTCAAATTATTTCATATGGACAAGTGGCACACAGTGTTTGGTCCTGTTTTCATTAAATCAATAGCAGAACTCAATTTTGCCTCAGTGTAAGCCGAGCTGGGTCCAGAGGTATCCTTTGCTTCATTTTTCAGAATTATTCCTTACTTTCAGAAATAATTATCAGCCTTTTACCCTCTTCTTTGCCTTTGGCTGCAGATTTAAATATATTTTAACTCTCAGATCAGATTTCTTATGTAAATAAGACCTAGAGGGTTCCAGATTTACAGAAATGCTACTCCCGGAAGACATTAGCACTGTGTATGAACTTCCTCTGTAAACATTTTGGGCATTCCTAATTATCTCTAACCTCAAGATTTCTTCTGTCATAGTGTTTTCATAAATTTGCCAAGCAGAGGACAAGTAGGGGAGACAAGAACATAAAATCCAAATGACAAGACAAGTGATGAGACTGGTAGAATCTCCTGGTTGACTGGACAGATGTACTAGAAAAAGAAAGGAACCAAAACGTGTAGTCATGAGTGTCATCAAAGCTACACTGCTCATGATTTCAAGCATTTCCTGCTTGCTTTCCATGCAATATACACTTTAAGCACATGAAGCACAATCACGAACAATATTATATCTTATTTGCAAGTTGTCTCAAAAGCCATGTGACATAAAAGTTGATTTGAAAACTGTAAAATAGCCGACTGATATCCCTTGAATTCTCTAAAACTGCAAGGCTTTGTCTACATTAAAAAGGCAATAGCAAATCTGCAAAGCAACGGAGCTGATGGTGAGGAACGTGTGTTTGTGGGACTTTTTTTCAGAGTAACTCTAACCTGGTCCCAGAGACTAAAAGCCTGAGATGGTCTGATAGATAATTATGGTTCTCTAATAAAATGTTTTAGATATCAAAATTTTGTCCTTGAGTCCAGTAGCAGTTTCAATGGTTATAATTCTTTACCTAATAGATTTCAGTGCTCTTTATATCTTCTTCAGCATGTGCAATTGCTGTTTTCAATGTATCTTTCTTTCCTTGATTTTTGTTTCCTCAGCTTCCAGTTACCTGTAGGCCTTTACAACAGCTGGGGAACTCAGATTCTTCCAGGCCTGCTGGCCCAAGGTGAATCTTCCAAAACAGAAAGGTATTTTAATTTTTGTACTATTGTGATAGGGTAAAACATCCAATTAAGTTCACACTACTGATATGAAAGAGAGCTCGATGCGCCTTCCATAAGCACATCATGTCCAAAACACTAGTTTTGCTTACTAAAACAGCAGCAGAAAAATCAGGCAAACAAATCAGGTTTCTAGTTTCATGGAATGTCAGTATTTTAAATACTCTTTTTAAAAAACAAATTTCATTAGCATGGAAAAAGTAGTACTCATTATCCCCTTTTGTCATACACATTGTCATTTGCACTGAACCTTTTTAAAATTTTATTTCATAGCACTAGAGCTATCAGATCACACCAACCTTCTTTGAAATGAAGAACTGAAACTGCATCATACCTGATATGAAAAATATGGCTTTTCCCTGTCAGCCACTTCTGAATCCTCTCAGCAGGCTTGCCTCTGACCATGATTGAAATGGGCCACCTGAAATAGAGTATAGAGTTAGTTCAAACTACATTGGGGTTAAGGGGAATTTGCAAGTGGTATTCCTACCAAAGGTCAAGCTCTCCTGTCTCCACCTACCAATTAGTTTTCCAAAAGCACTGAAGACATATAAGACTTGCTTCAGAAGAGCAAAGTTCCCACGGCACAAACAGCAAAGGAATGATCAAAAGTCATGCTGGATGCTGCAAAACCAAATGTGTGTTTTTTAGAGATAGAAGGAAGCATCTTCTGAGCTCTGTTTCATGAGCGTAACCAGAATCCGGTTGTAGTAATCCAGCTGATGTCTGGTTTTCACAGAGTGGCAGATTCCATGAACTGAAGGGAAATAAATTTCTGTGTAGAAGATTTTGAGCATAGTTCACATTTTTTGAATAGTCCCTGTGAAAGTTTGGCATTTGAGTTGAAATACATTCAGAAAAATTATTCCAACATTGATTTTTCTGTCCAGAAAATTGAAATTCTGAATGTGTGTGTGTGTGTAAAGTAAATTTTAAAAGCCTTTCACAAGTAGCATATTCCTACTTCAGTGGTTTCCCCATATACATATAAAACCCCCAAATATTTTCTGGTTCACACTCCTAAAGCTTAAAATGTACATGGAACATCTTGAGACAGCTCTTAGACAAGGATGCATAAAATCAGTGAGAACTAGAGTAGCTAGTACAAGCACTTTACTTGTTCACTGGACATCAGGCAGATGTGGGGATAAAACTGTCAAGTCTGAAAACACAAAGAGAAATATTGCTATTTTCTATTATTCACATTCTTCCCATGAGCTGTTTGCTCAGTTGCCATGGCATAGGCGGTGAGATTTTATAATTTTTCCCCTGTCTGCCATGTGCTCATACAACAATGTGAATTTAATCAGTCCAGACAGTTGGTTGTGTTTTGTCCATGTGAGTGGAATAAAACTTTTCTCACCAGCTAAACCCACAAAGTATCTAAAAGCCATAAATAATCAGTAACTCCTATGACTTGCACCTGCTTGCTTTATTTGACCAAGGATACAGAAAGGCTCATATAATGAACAGTGTTCCCAAGCATTAATCACCTCTGATTGCTTATAAAAATCAAAGTAGATGTTATGTTTAAAATTTCAGATGTATTATTTTAGTTTCTTTCCTGTAGCTAGATTTTAGTCAGGTCAATGTTGCAGCCTTATCTCCCTCAGTGAAATTATTCTTGTTTTAAAAATATTTGACAGGGAAAAGGACAAGGTCTGGGCAGCAAATAAATTTCTAGTCACCTATTAATCATAACAGATGTATTCTTGTAGTACATCCTAATCAGCAAAAGGAAGTGGGAAAGATTAAAAAAAAAAAAAAAGGCTGGAGAGAAACTATAAAGCACTGCGCTGCAAGAGAGATCTCTGCCAAGCTTATGCAGAACCAAGTACAAGTATGTGCCAGCTTGTACAAAACAATACAACTTTATTTTGTATAGCGTCTTTCATCCAAAGTGTATCCCAAGACCACTTTACAGGAGTTAAACAATACAGTTACAGAGATAAATAATACCAGAGGGAGAGCAAAATTAACAGATATGTGCAAGTCAGAAAAGATATATTTTCAACAGAGATTTGAAATGAGAGCTTTATAGGAACACTGGAGTGTTTTAGTTTTAGCATTTTTCTAAACAGAGCTTAGCAATGTCTATAGATACAAATCAGAGAGAAAGTGGTAAATGCCAGGAAATTCAAAGGTACGGCTTCATTAAGTCCTGCAGGTTCAAAATTAAATTAAGCCAAAATCAAAAGCCAACAGAACAGTTTAAAAATTAAGACAGCCTCTCAATCTTTACACTTTTGGCATTATGCCATTCGTTCAGCTCTATAATATTTTTGTTAGTTGGCTTCCTTAAATGGAAAAAAAAATAGAGGAAAAGTAAAATAATGGAGCCAAGAACTGACTACCCTGTGCTGTAAATATGGTGCAGCTTCACGAATAACAAAAAGTGTACATTGGAGAGCAAAATTTGACCCAAAGTATTTTTTGTGGAATCTGGCAAGAAAATGATGTTGTCTGTCTGGTAACCAGGGCTCTAATCCTCTGGGGGAGCCCTGGCGGGTACAGAACTTGCCTATTCAGTTTTTCTGAATTAATCAGAGCCTTGCTTGCCCACCAGTTCTGATTTTTTTATGCTTAATAACTGCAGGAGAAGGATATTGAGAGGAAGGCAGAGTGCATCAGCCTCATGGAGGGTCTATAGGGCACAGACGTACATGGGCACTTGTCTCTTGGTGGGGCTAGGGATGATGTGGCAGATCCCTTTGTGGTTAGATAGAAAGCCTTTTAAGGAATGGGCAGAATTCAAAGATTAAAAAAGAAAAAAGATCAATTACCTCTTGAGTAGACCAAACCAACATCAATCTACAAGAGAGCCTAAAAAGTATTATGGTTTCAGTGGCTGTCTTGAAAACCTAAGAGAAATTTTTCTTCTGACTGAAACAGGCTTTCTCTGATGTACCTGAGAACATGGATGCTTGTAAAGGGTGTTGATTCCACCATGTCCTGAAATATTCTCAGCAAAACTAATGTTTTAAATAATAGTGCTCAATTCATCAGTGGCATAAGTGATGAGTGCAAGTGAGCCAGAAGAGCCAAACCTACCTCTCAAAGTGCATTGACTTCCCCCAGGTCACATGCAGTGAGAATGCAGGGGTGGTTTGCAGTATGTGTATCAAAAACTGACCTGCAGCTGTAAAGGAAAGGACATAGCAATTTCAGAGGGTACCAGAAGAGGAAAAAACCCTAACACAAACCAACTTCATTTTTTTATTGATTGCTGCCTTACTGAACACCAGTTTCAACAGGAATTGCCAAATTTGCCATTGTCACAGTATCAAAAGGTCTTTATATGTTAATACTCACACCTGTTTTCTAGCCTCTAGAGAGCAGGTCATTTGGCACTATTATTTTTGCCACAGTAAATATTTTACAAAATATGATCACTTATTTCTTGAGACAATATCCCAGAGTTCTTCACCTGATCCTGTAGCCAAGGCTTAATATTTGTTCATATTACAACTCCCCACTTTTTCTGAGAGCCCTTCCCTCTATCCATATGCTTCTTGTAGGTTTTCAGTGAATGATGACTCTGTATAAATCATTGTGCTGCTTCACATGGAAAACTCTTATTTGCTGAGCTCATGACATTTTCTGCATGTAGCAGTGGGAGCCAGCTGCTGTTGAGAACTGTATACAAAGGGCACATAAATTGTTGGGTGTCATGGAAAAATTTATGCACAGGCTACATGTTTTTCAATGCAAGTTTCTAAGTGCTTTGTAAGGATGCAGAAAACAAGCAAGTGTCTGTAAAAGTCTCCACCTTAGCCCTTGCTCATCTTGAAGCAGCAATAGGGATGAAGACCATCTTCATGAAGCTTTGTACAGCTTCCCAGTTTTACAGGATGGGTTTATAACATGCTTGGGAAAAAAGTTTCTCTTTCTGTTTCCAGAGTTTTACATCTTCAATTTAAAATTGCATTCTCTGAAATTGAATATAATCTGAAATGAAAATAAATCAAACAAAACCTCCAACAATCTAATAACATGGAGAGCAGAACAATTCCACCATGATATTGTGCAAAACAATTCAGGGTACAAAATACAGTTGAAGTCCTATGAACCCCAGCAGCTCTGTCTCCTCTGAGAACTTTTGGAGATTTTCCTTACGTTACTAGACTTCACTTTTTTTTTTTTTTTTTTTTATTGTAAACTTGCCATTTGAGCAACCTTTATTTTTGTACCTTTGCTACTCAATGTAATAAATGATCTTATTCTCTTCTGGCTCTGCTCTTGGTTGTAACTTCTCAGATAACTCCTTTTCCTTCAGGGGAATTTCCAGAGTTAAAATCTGCCAGGAGTAAAACAGCTTTTTGATGAAACATGAGTGAAACATGAGTAGATCTGATGTCTTATTTACGTTGAGTTCTTAAGTACTGGTGTTTGGCTGTATGGACCCCAGCATGCAGCATGATTACCAGCGAAACCACTGTAACCAACTTCACAGTGACTGCTGCAGCTTCTTAACTGATTCAGCCAGCCCATCTGTCTCAAAAAGGTGTGATGCTGTGCCCTTGGGGTAGGTGAGGAGTTCATATTGTGTGCAAGAACTTTGTCCAAGTAAGTAATACAGCTGTGTCAAAGTTTAAAAAAAGTCATATACTGAACAAGTCCAGTAATGGAACAGAGGAGGTTTTATTATGAGCCAGGATAGCCAAGTTATAGGTAACATTCTCCCAGTGACGACTATAAACCTTAATTCAGCCTTAATTCTGGCATCATACAACAACCTTTCCCTTGAAGTAGCCTTAGCATTTAATTAGAAATGATAGTAAATAAAAAGTTACTAATTTTTTTCTCCCTCTCTCTATGCATTTGTGCATCTGTGCATATATTTACATAAAAGGTATCGTATAAAAGTTAGCCTCAGAGTATTTGTCAGTACAGGATGTGAGTAAAGATAATTCTGTCACTTCAGAGGTTTCTTGAAATGAGCAAGTCAAGATTATAAAAACCCCATCAACTTTAACCTTCATCATGCTTTGGTCTTGCTTTTGAAAGTACCTAATATTTTCTGGCCATACCCCCTATGTTATTTAAATGCTGGTAATCTTGTTCATGGCAATTTCAATAAGCCACAGCAGACATATAATGCTTCCTCTTTTAATAGGTGCAAAGTGAGTTATTGTCACAAAGCATATATATGAAAAAAAGGATGTGAAAAGAGAATCCTGCCTAATCTCTGTAATAAGGGCTTGTGAGGGTGCTAACATGGTCACCTGAATTATGCATGTCTATTGTGTTCAAATATCATAAATCGATGCATGAATACCCTCCAAATCATTTTCAGTTCATGAACATTTATATACAGAGCTCTTGAGCACTGCAAAGACAATTAGTCATATTTGTATGCCGGAATTAATTGAGAGTGAGATGCGGGAGGCAGAAAGAGAGAACAAAGAATGCTTTTTGTCAGTTCTTCCAACTGACAGGGATAATTAGATATATGAAATTGAAATTCCTCAGCAGGGGGTTTCTGTTGACAATGAATTTTCTTTTGATTCCATTCTGTTATTCTTTTATGCTGTCATCTGTGGCAATTTGTTATTCAGCTTGAAGCTTAAAAAAGCAAAGCATTCCGCTTTTATGAGTAGATGATGTCAGTTTGTACACTGCTGGGAAATAGATATTAAATGTAATCTTTAAACTAAAAAAAAAAGAGAGAGGAAAATAAAATCAGTTAAAGAGACAGTGCTCTGTTTACACAGTTCTTAGAATAAAACTTTTGTGAGAGACAGAACTCGCTTTGATGTTTTTTAAAGTTGCTTGGGCTGTGTTAATGTCTCAGCTGCAGTGCAAGTCTGAGACACGGTGTGTGGTGGAGTAAGGATGCATGACTGGAAATGCCTCCTTAATACTATTTTCAAAATGCTGGACTCTGTATTGGCAGACACCCCTGGAGTATATTAAGTCCAGTACTTTAGTCCAGATGCAGGCAGTATTTGTTCACATCCCCAAATCCAAGTCCTGACCAAAACGAAATGACAAATAAGAAATATTCTTCCTCACCGGCACCAGTGCTTCTGGTCTTGATTTGATATCTGGGACCCTATTTTTGCACAGTGACAGTAACTAGGGCAGATGCAGAATCTAGCTCTAGGCTTTAAAAATAAGCATGGCGATAAGGCAATCACTTTTTCCACTGCTTGAGGCAGCATCTCATCCTCTCACCTTCTTCAGTTCACAAAGATGAACTGAATGTATGAGCATCATGAAAGCTTTAAAAAAAGGTTACCTGAAGTATCTGCCCACAAAATATTTGTATTTATGGTCAGAAATTTGCATGTTTACTTATTGTCTCCTCTCTGTGATTTGGCAGCACACATTCATGCAAGAAACTTATCACACAGGCACACTCTCTACTTTATAAGCCTGGCACATACATATAGCCTTAATATATATAGAAACACATATAGAACCTTGCCCAGATTTTTTGGCAAGGTTTGTTACAAACATTGCACAGAATCTAGAGTATGAAAAACCCATACTGTTCTGCTTTCACCTTCCCCTTTTCACTTGTGCTCTCCTGGCTTTCTTTTGCCTTTTTCCCTTCTCCAAAACCCCATGTTATTTGGCATTTGTTATATTTCAGACTGCAATTTCTCCTGTAACAGGCATCTTGGTGACTGTGGCTTTATTATATTTTATTCTTTTTTTTTGTTTTGTTACTAAAGCAAAAAAGAGCACGCAGAGTGTTATGATGTAGTATATATTCCAGTGAACCACTGTGAGCGTAACTATACCATACGGCATATCATTAACCATAGCAATATTTAACACATATGCATTATCGCCTCTGCACCCTCAGAGCATTCTTTGCAGTTGCATTTTGTCTCATACTTTATGGAAGAAGGCCCTGTTTAAGAAGTTGCACAATCTTACAAATGAAAATAGCTGAGAATATGGTTTGAGGCACATCTTCTCACAGAGGCATGAGTGTCCCCACAGTATCCCAGCAGTGACCTAGAAGATGCACCCCATATAAAAATATTAGGCTCTATTCAGTCTTTTGCTCTCTCTGTTGAGACTCATTAAGGATGCTGTTTGTGATGGCAGTTTCTGTAACCTGGCACATTTCCACTGGGAAATGCATTGATGCCATCAAGTGACTTCATGAAGATAAATTTATTTAGTCACTACTGACCTTTGATGAATTTGAACTGGTTACTCAGACTTTAAAGACTCTATTCTTTTGCTGTTCCTACCATCTAAATAGCAGTACAAGCACTGTATTTGCAAGCTTTTTAGCCTGTTACTCATCTCAGCCTCAGTTATGTTTGGTATATCCTCTACCTTCATACAGGTTTAAAAAAAAAAGTAGATAGAATCATCTACAGTGTTTTACAGGAAAGTTTTTGTTCACTTCAGTAAGCCAGATGGAAGCAATTTCTATTACACAGAGGACACCATGTATCTCAGCCTTCTTGTTCAGGTTTGTTCACTGAGGACATATTTAGTATGCAGTGAAGTGCAGAGAATTTGTCTCTGTTTCATGCCCCTGAGGCCTGCTCCACGCCAACCCAAGATCTCTTGGGATTCAGCAGGAGTGTGTGAGGGTGGACTGGTGGAGTCAAGAAGAATACCTCTGGAGTGTCATGGGGCAACCAGGCAAGAGTCAGAGGCTTCCTCCAGTATTTGCATGCTTTACTGGTCTAAGTTCAAAATTATTATTCTTTTTTTCTCTTGAGTAAGAAAATTAAGTAGAGCACAAAATCAGGCCTCAAGTGTACCTTTTAGCATTGACAGAAGACTTACATCCACAATGAGCATTTCTTAAAATGAAACATGTTTTTAGGGGATGAACAAGAACCAGATGTGTTAATATTTGTTGGCTTTCAAAGATCATCAGTGACCATCAAAGCATCAAACCTCCACTATACTCTGAAGACCTAAACATAAAATGTACTTATTTCATAACTAGGAGGTTCTAGTATTTTTTTATTAAATCAGTGTATGAAGCAGAAGTAAATTTTCAAAGAAGACATAAAGAAACTAATTTTTTGTCAAAAATAGTGTATATGGTTTATTCTGAAAAACTACACATCACCTACTGTGAAGATTGTAAATTTGTAAAACATATCTTGAAGCATTGGTGAAACTTATGCATTTCAGAATTTTTCCCTGTATCTTGTACTGAATTTTGCTTTCAAAAAATATTAGCCCTTTGTAAGATAAAGGTTTGGTAGGGATCCTAACATGGTTTAATTTCTTGCTTTTTAAAGGCCTTCCCTCTTTTATGTTAACTGGAGAGAGTCAATGCCAACGAATAGCCTAGATTTCAGTTATGAGCAATGTTTGTGATTACTGACTGACAGATATTTGTTTTACCTGTATATAATGTAATTCAGTCCATAACTTGTTTGATAACTGTGGCCAGTGCTTGGGATTTAAAAAACCCTTTCTCTCTTCTTCAGAGAAGATTCAGTCTATCAGAACTGTACTCTTTCATCTGTGTTTTGCTTTGTAAAATGAACTATGTAGCCAGAACAGATGCTCATATGATCTTTCTCAATAGCAAATTAAATTACTATTGCATGGCCGCTCTGCCACAAAAGAAGGGAAGTTATTATTTGAAGCCTTCCTTCTCACAACCAAATATCATTTTGTAAGTCAATTGGTAAAGTACACAGCATTATATGACACTCTAGCTTATCAAAAGAAAAGGGTCACACAGATTTTCCATCCACATTTTCTAAAAGGTAAATGTCTATGACTAAAAATAAACTGGTGAAGCTTGCTCCTGAAGTTTATTTTATAGGAAAAAAGTACCATATGAAAAGCTTAATTTTTTTTTTTGCTTTTACTGTGGATGCAGTGAGAAACCCTGATCGCAGCTGCAAATACTGAATTACTTTAAGTTCAGGAAAGTGATTGCCTTTTGCCAGATAAATAATCCCATCTCTTTTAGATGGCCAGCTTCATTCCTAAACTGCTTTCCTCTGTCATTCTCATTCTTGTCGCAGCACGTTTCCCTGGCTGGGAAGAGAAGCAGTGCCTGACTGGGTACTGGCAAGAGCTCAAGAGCTGAGGCTCATCCCCTTCAGAGAGTTTCTCACACTGCATTGGCCCAACACTTCAGCAAGTGGCTTGGGGTGCAAAATCAAGGGGTTTTGAACCTCTTCAGCTTCTCAGCAGGTGCTGGGGTGATTGTATCAGCAAGGATTAAGGGCTGCTCTCTTCCGATCGCCCCTTGTCAGCCTGAATGCACACAGTGCAGTTAGGATGCCATCGTCATTACCAGGATTCCTCATTCCCTGTTGGGACTCTTCTTTGGGGAGAAGGATGTCAGCTACTTTAGCTTTTCCCATTGAGTCCTGTGTCCAACTTACCTCCAGCATGAGATGATGATAATGATTCATGCCTTCCCCCCAGAGAAGCTGAGGAGACTTCAGAGGAATGAACACTTGCTCTTTGGATAGCACCAACATGTGTTGACCACTCTGGCAGAATTACAGCAGCACTGTACCTGCATGACCTGTTTGTGAAAGAAAAGGGTTCATTTACCACTGTATCAATCCCTTCAGCCTTCATTAACAATGCACCTCTGGAAACTAATTCTGGGATTATTTAAATTGTTTCTCCTTAAAGTTTGTTTCTTTGTGTGACTACTGAGAGATAACATTCATCTGAATGTTTTCTCTGAAGCTAAACATTTCTGTTTAGTTTCATTATTGCAACCATTTTCATAGTTCTGAACTTAGTCCTTACATTGGCAGATAAGTACAGGCTAACCCTCTTCCCATGTCTCTTTTAGTTAAATTCTAACTGCTTGCCTTTTCTCTATATGATCTACCAATCCTCATTAGGACAAATCGTGTCTCTTCAGCATGAACTGTGAAACACACTGAACACTTCTTTTAACAAAAGGAAAAAAAAAAGGTGCAGGAGCCTTATTTTCCTTTCATCCTGATGAGATTTGTGCCAGATGCTGTGTTTCATAAAGTAAACACCCAGGCATGTCTTCTAACTTCATAATTATGTGCATATATTCTCCACATAATAAAACTAGAATAAAATCACTACTCACCCACAAGTAGTAAATCAAGCAAATGGTGAATTAAGTTTGCTTGATGAATGTTGCTCTTTATAAAATTAAGCTGTTTACAATGCGTGGTTCATCTTCCTTTACATGTTTAATGATTTTATTGCTTAGTATTTGTTCTATTATTCCATTATTGTTCTATTATTGTGCAAGGAAGAAAGAAGTTATGCTTCTGTGCTGTGACTGCTAAAATACCTCTTCTTTCTGTTTCTTTTAACCATAGGCATTTGCTAGTTTCCCCTCAATTACAAGTGTAAAATTCATGAAATGTCACTCTTATATGGCCATTGTACTTTTTCCTGTAAAGAGATGTAAATGGATGAGTTCTGATATACTGATTTTTGCTCTCCAAAGAAAACTGTGTTATGGAAAATGTGGAATGAGGAAAATTTTGCTTTGTTTTCCTTTTTTTTTTTTTTTCAATATCAACCAGCCAAAGTATTTGCAGAAAAGTACTTTGGTATTTTTCTATTTCAAACTTTTTTACTTTGAAACACCTGAATGACACCTTCAGCTTCAAGAACAGCTGAGATATATTGCTTCAAATTTAAAATAGACAATTTCAATTATACTTTTTCCACTTCTCCTTGGCTCAGAGCCTTGCCCAGTCAGTGGAGTATGCCTGCACAGTGGAGTGTGCATGAAGCATCCTACACTTAGTAGCAGTATCTGGAACCAGCAGAGTGAAAGGAGAGGTTTCTACCTTGTGGGGTAAGCAAAATTTCAGCAGGACAAGGAATTGGCACTCATAAATCAGAGAAAAGAAAAGCAATTAATGAAGGCTAAAAAAATAGGTGGTGACTTTTGCTTGGGGAAGGAGGAGAGGAACTCTTGCGGGAGCTGGGATGAATACACTGGTATGTCTGAAAATTCCAGGTGGAAAAGTGAAGACATTTCCTGGACACTGAGATGGTCTGGGTTTGGGAGAAAACAGGATAGTAGTCCAGGCAAGACAGACTCCAGGATTGCTAGGAGGTGAACCCCACAACCCAAAAGGTGCTGCCACTTGGATGAAAAAGAGGGCCTGTGGGATCAGAGGATGGCAGAACAGCAGGTGACACATCCTTCTTTGGGATCTCTTCTTGGAGCTGTAGGGGCAGCCCCTCCCTACCACTCTCCTCTCTTTTTTCTGGCCAGAGTCTGGCTACAGTGGGTTGATGACGGCTTTCAGATAAATGAAAGCAAAGTTGTGACAGCTGGCAATTTTCTGCCGTTCAGTTTGTGATGTCTGTTAGTAACTCACCCTTAGGCCTCTTTTTTTTCACTGCACCCAGTAGAATTTTACACACAGCATCAAGTGCAGTCCTGTGCAAAAGACAGGGTAGAACACAAGTTTCTAATATTTTTAAGTTTTACATGTGCCATCCATATATTGCTGCATTTCACCTCATCAGAAAGGAGAGTCTTTAAAAGTTGAAGAGAATCAGAATTGAAATAATCTGCAGAAGTTTCTAAGTTTCTTCTGTGACCAAAACCTATTATTCTTCCTACAAATGCACAGGGTTTATATATTAGCAAGCAATTATGCTGCTTTTAAAAATGCCTGGAAACACTTTTAGAAACAGAAAATATGCAAGTTATGGTAGCCTACGGCTGGCATTAACTTGCACAATGATAATTTATATTTTATGCGTGTTTTATTTTTATACACCTGCTTTTCTTTGCAATTCATAAAGAAACCATATTGATATCAAAGGAAATGCTTTGTCACAGAATTTTTAATCCTAACTGAGAGGTTCCCATCAGTGCCTTCTAATCTTTTAATCTTCTGTGATGTCAAAGTTAATTTCAAGGGGGAGGGAAATATAAAAATTAAAGTTTTATGATGGGACAGCAGCAGTCTGGCAAACCTGAATAACAGCTGAATAATAGCCAAGAAGTGGCAGTGCTTGGGCTTTTCCTTGCTTTGGCTCTTTGTTTGTATTGTCTGAGGTTTGAGAAGTTCATAAAGGGCTCTCAATCAGGTGAACCAGTTTCCCTCAGTGTTCTCGCTGGAGGCTGGTTCTTGCTGTGGTCTCTGTCCCTCTGGGCATGTTTGATTTTTCTCTGGTGTAATCCCCCATGCAACTTGGAGGTGCCATTTTGGGCAAGCCCTTTGCAGCTCTCCTCACAACCCTGAAGACAGTCAATGGTGAGTGCCAGGGGGATGGAGGGAGATGGGAATCAAGAGTCAATCATCAAACGGTCCCGGGCACAGCCAGGGAACCTCTGGATTTCTTAATTTCCATAAGGCAGCAGAGCCTGTTGCCTGTTTACACAGAGGGTTTACAGAGAGCCTGAGCTCTGGTTTCAGGCACCCTTTGGCAGACCTGTGGATCCCTGCCCTATTGGGGTCTGTACAGCAGGGTAGGGTTGGGGGCTCTCCCAGCCCCTGCCCCAGGGTTATCTGGCAGGGCAGGTGCCAGCAGATGTTAATTTTCAGATGGCCTGGCGCGGCCGCGTCACCTCCGAGGCCCCGCTCCCCAAGGCAGCAGTGCTGTGCTCTCAGTTCCCTCATGTGTGACCCAGCAGCCTGTATCATCTTACAGGGACTGAATAGGAGACTGAAGGGCAGGCTGTGTGGTCACTGTTTTCAATATCCCTCCTGCTAGCCATTACATCATCCAGCTACTCTCTAAGAGGATTTTCAGCAGGCTTGGCTTCGTTATTAAAATAGTAATTAATTTTTTCCTCTTCACAAAACCCAAGGACCTTCAAATGGAGGCCTCAGGAGCGAGGGCAGCTTCCTTTTGAAAGTGGCCTTTCTGGAAGCCATAATCGGCTCTCCAACTTTACAGTACACATGTTCCCCAGTAAATGTGATTAAAGAGCCACACAAAAAACCCCTTGCAGAAAATTAATTCAGTTTCCAGAATAAAAAGTTTGATAAAGTTGTGCAATGCTCCAATGACAACACATAATAGAAGTGCAGAGTTTTATCCTCTTGAAGGATAAATGAGCGGCCAGAAAGGTCTGGTAGTTCCCAGAGTAAAAACATCTGCTACAGCTAATTCACTTTAGCTTTTGATTGTAAAATTCATTAGCCATATCAGGCAGCTGTAGTTTCAAACATGTTGCTAGGAAGTACAGTTTTATAGGCTGGGATGCCGTTTGTTCTCCCCAGCAGTGGCGGGGTAGCCTGAGTGCCCGGTGAAACGCAACCTCCTGCCTCCCCAAAATAAGGGCTGGAGTGGCGGGGGAGAGGGGGAGGGAGGCTGGGCAGGAAGCGCAGGGCTGGAGGCAAAGAGGTGCCAAGTGCTGTCAGGGCCACGCTGGCTGCTCCTGCACGTCACCAGAGCAGCAGCAGCTGAAGGCTCCAGCCTTCCTGCACGACTGGGAAGGAGAGGGCTTTGTGAATTGGGAAGTGAACATGAATTTCACTGCTGTCTTCTATGACACCTTTTAGCAGGCCTTATTAAGTATACATGTTGAGGTGTGTGTTATGCAAAAGTGTTTTAACATGCTTAGATGAAGATATAAATCCCAAGGGGATTTAAAAATACACACAGACACATGCATATATACGTGTGCATATGTGTTTTTTCTGAATTTGAAAGTACATATTTATTCCTATTCCTCTAATGATTAATTTATATTATTTATCCTTGTATCACTTATATTTATTTAGAGTAAGCAGGGAAAAAACAAGATAAAACTGCATTTTCTAGGTGTTTTACTCTTCCAAGTAAATCCTGGTAGAAGATTATTTTAAATTGCTCACTAAATCTGAAAATGAAGTTATAATATTAAGTATGTCACTCCAGGCTTCTGACCAGCATCCTGTAAGGTTTTTTGATGCACACTGATCACAGCTGTTGTAACTCATGCGGAATATCCCCTGTTGCTTGGGTTGAGTTTCAGAAATCAGCTAAAATGAAGCGGCAGTTGGGGACATGGAAACTGTGCTTTTATGTTCATAAAAAATTATTAAGCTGACAACCATTGCCATTCCTTGAGAGATGGAAAAAATATTGAGATGATTATGACCCACAAGACTGGTGATAACCAACAAGTGTAGGTTTTTGATGGGCAGAAAAATTTCCCAAACACCTGTGAAACCATGCCTGATATTATTTCTGTAAAAATACTGTTCCTCAAGTAAGATGAGCAAACTGACACCTATGTACCCACTGCTCCATTTTCACAGTCACAATGAATTATGAAGTCCTGTCATCTTCAACAAGTAAGGGTGCAGGCATAGTCAGCTTGGTGATGATAAATTCACTTTGATTAAAGCTGATTCCAGTACAACAACTTTTGTTAACTGAGAAGGATAGATGTTGATACTTTTCTCCATTGTTACATAAATATAGGAGAATTGTTCTAAATAATCTTTCTCTAAGCTTTCCTTATCATGATGTCTTGATATTTTCTCATTATTGGAAACCTTCAAAGCTTCACTGATAAACAAGGGTCCAACAAGGATCAATATTTTCTATGGGAAGATGTTGATACTGGTGTAAATACACTATCCAGATGCACACCTTATAGTGGACAAGCCTAAAACTTTAATGCTACCTCTTTCTTCTTATCATATTGTACCTATCTTTGATTTCTAGAACATTACAGAAAAGTTTCAAATATGTCTAGATGACAAATAGCTGCTGCCTCTAAATTTGTTTTATTCATGTGATTGGCAATGTGTGCTCAAATGAACTGACAACTTCATCATTGCTCTCAAAAACTGCAGGATGAATTAAAACTGAGCCAGAGAGGCACATTTATAGCTAATCTACATTGACATTTCTTCACTGAACAAATATCAATGAAGAAATATCAATGAAGCCATAGCAATTAATACCTACTCAGTGCATGTCCTAAGGTTTACAAAACATCTCTTTTTTGGTTAATTTTTAAAACAGATAATTAAAAATGCAGGGTTATTTTACTTGCAGTCTTCTACTAGAATATTACTTCTAAACAAGGACATTGGTGGCTTTCACATAAATAAAGGTTTCTTTCTTTTTGTACTCCATCTGTCCAACCACACCTTGTCCTCCAAGACAAAGCAGAGCATTGCATACATTCGGATAGGCTGATGTGACACACTTTTATTGGAGTCTGTGTTCTCAGATCTGTCCTGTGCACCACTCAAGCCACTCTTGGTGACTCTTTACAAGATCATGAAGCAGATGGTCCGAGAAGATTTGCTATGGCACGTAAAAGACAAGTGGCTGATGCCATAATGGCATTACTAAAGGCAAATGAATCTAGATCAGTCCAGTGGCCTTCTGAGATAGAGAGAAAGCAATTGTCCCAGACATGAGCAGAAACTGGGACAAAACTGCTTTCAGAGCAGCCCTGTAGACAAAGACCTGGGAATTCTTGTGGATGAAAAGCTGGCCATGAGCAACCAGTGTGCACTTGCAGCCTAGAAATCTAGCTGCATCCTGGGTTGCATTCAAAGCTATGTGTGCAGCATTGGAATATTTACCAATATAGCTGGACGGGACGTGCCTGGGCTTGTCTGGCCCTTGCTGCTTGACCAAAAGGCGGCAACTGCGGTGTTTTCATCTCAGAGACACCTTTGGCTAGCTGGATGCTGCAGCTGGGCACTTGGAGGCAAGTCCAGGCATGCAGGAGCTCAGGTTTACCTCTGACAGAAAAGCTTTAAGGCAATGGTGAAGGAAAAGGAGTCGGTTCTGATGGAGGGTTTTGATCCAGAGCTTTATTCCTGGCCCACAGGCCTCTGAATCCAGCAACTGCTCCAACAGAACTCTCGAACTGCGTGGTTGCTGTTCCTTTTAACCCCGGCGAGAGGGGGAGGGAAGGGGTAGGAAGCCCACCAACCAGATACATAATAGGAGGTCTCAAGGGACAAAGGACACCTGGATGGCCCAATGTCCTCCAGGGGTGGAGGGCATCTTTTGAACTCTGCCAATCACTCGATGCCCTTCTGGAATGCCAGGACTGACAGAGAGCGCTCAGCAGTGGTCAAGGTGTGGAAAGGAGGGATGATTGACACATCTGGCAGGGAGTTATCAGGGAGGGACCTGGGGTATCTGAGGCAAACCATGACATCACAACGCCACAGTGCAGCAGAGAAACGGAGGAGATTCTGTCCCTCTTCTCTCCTCTGGTGAGACCCCACCTGGAGTACTTCATTCAGGAACTTTATACACAAGCAGCTAAAGACAGGATAAGGGGCAGCAATGGTTTAAACTGAAGGAAGGCAGGTTTGGATTTGATGTTAGGAAGAAATTCTTTACTGTGAAGGTGGTGAGACACAGGAACAGGTTGCCCAGAGAGGTGGTGGCTGCCCCATCCCTGGAAGTGTTCAAGGCTGAGTTGGATGGGGCCCTGAGCAACCTGATTTGGTGAGTGACATCTGTGTTCATGGCAGGTGGGCTGGATGTAGATGATGTTTAAATTCCCTTCAAACCCCAACCATTCTATGGTTCTATGATTCTACAATCAGGTGGCATGGGCATCCACAAAAGTTTTGTTGTCGCATGGGAATCACAGCGTGAAAATGAACAGATGTTGCGAGGCACTTCTTATGACTTATTATTCATATTGCAGCAATTCCAAGAGACCATATTCCAACGGGGCTGGATGGAGAACATCCAGTCACTAAATACTTCCCTAGAGTGCAATGGAAGAGCAGTAAGTATCTATGTAAAATGAAGTCTGCTGTATTCAGCACACCTTGAGAGTATTTATGTATTCTGGAGCACATCTCTGCCTTTGGAAGTATCAGTAAGAGAGACACTAACTCTGGTCCTATTTTCTGTGAATCGTTCTTTTTAAAAGCTACATTGGAAAGTGCTCTTGTGATGAGCCTACCAAAGCTGATTTCTTTTTTCCGGGCAAGTGGCAACCTCTTCCCACATGCTGCTGTAGTTTTCCTGGCCAGGGTGGAGGGCTGCACTTTACTTGTTCCTACAGAATTATATCGACTTTGACTCCTGATCCTATGGCTCTGAAAATCCACTGAATGTTAAAGTAAGAAGAGGTTATGTTAGGAATAGCACCAGAAGAAAAGCAAATAAATGAACTTGATCCTTTCACAAGCTTGTGAATTTAAAGAAAGACCAACAGAAAGACTAATTCTTATTTTACCAACTGAGCAAGTTTGGAAGAAGTTCTTTTGGACACAAAGTGTATTCATTTTAGAGAAAAAATAATAATGAAAAAGCTTTAAATAAGGTTCAGATTGTTGACTGGGATTCCTTTATTTTACTCCAGTTCTCCCCCTTTTACAGGGAACAAATATTTTGAATAGAACAAGGTTGTGGTCTCAAAACTGAGGGTCAGCATAATATAAGTGAACAGTGAGATTGTGCTGATGACAGAAAGTTTGCTGCTGAATTTATTTAATCAGCTAGGTCCCTTAAAATAATGCATATACCTGCTCCCTGCAATTAACTGCATACTATTATTGAAGATGATTCTTCTTCTTCCCCTGACAATTTGAGAAAATATACACAATGATGAGCATCAGAAAAATGTCAAACAGGACAATAACCTGCACAGAGCAAAACCAGACTTTCAGACCAAGTGGATTACAAAATGAATAATCTATCTAATTCTTATGATATTTTTGTCTAAAAATACTCAGGCACTAAAATGAAAACCAAAATAAGTTTGTGATATTTATAATTGAAAAGCAGTGGAAACTGTGATTTATGACATGAATCTGCATTCATTTTTGTTATCTATTTGAAATTAGAAAGCCAAATTTGAATTATTTATCACCATACAAATCAAATTTTCAATTTCAGATTTCTGTAGGTTTACCAGTAAGAAGCTGCACAGATTTTACATCTAATTTGCACAGAAAAAAAGAATGTAACAAAAACAAACCATATCTTTAATAATAAATATTGGGCTCTTTAATAATTAAATGTTTGGGCTCTGAAGAAAGTTGAGGGGTGATAATATCAATGACCCACTGCACATTTCTCTGTAACATAAATGCTTACACACTCTTGCAATTTCTTTGAAAAGCATATTGCATCATGCCTATGACAAAACATATCTTGCTAAGTAAAAACAAGCTCATGTCTGCAAATAAATGTGTATGTGAAAATAACATCACACCTGAGTATAATAACTAAAAGAGCAACACAATTTTTTCCCTACAGTATGTAACTGAAAGTATCAATTTTCTTTTTTCAAAGCTTTTTCCATAGGGTACCACAGCATTATGGCCCAAACCCCTTAGCTTAATTTTACTTGCTGAGAGTAAACAGAAAATCTTCCCCATCCTGACTCTTTTTTGTCCCTGGTGATTTTAAAGAGCGCACTTTTTCTTCTTAAATACGATATAAAGTCTGTATTATTTACTGTGGAAGTTTCCACTATTGAAATAATGATTG
The DNA here is from genome assembly GCF_901933205.1 of Camarhynchus parvulus. NCBI lineage: Eukaryota > Metazoa > Chordata > Aves > Passeriformes > Thraupidae > Camarhynchus > Camarhynchus parvulus. The sequence goes on from NC_044572.1 coordinate 59,035,844, forward strand.
CTAATATAATTGAGTGAGAACATTCTGTTTCCTAATAGACAGAGGTCCTGTGCAACCTTGCACATTTAAACAAAATGATTACCAGCAATCACCTACTTGAAATTCCTCCAAGGGTTTTTGTGTGGAGGGTATGAATACACGGGAACAAAGACAAAATACACATTTTGTTCTATTTTAGTAGTTCTACTTAGATTTGAACTGGGAAGCTGCAGAACTGGGAACGATCATTTTGTTCCATTTTTCTGAGTTTGACTAAATAAGTTAATTGCCCTAAGATGGAGATCTTGGGACTTACTTGCATGAACTGTGGCAACACAGTACGTGAGTTGCACACACAAGTAACTACAGAATCTTTGCGAGACACACAGACAAAATGAAACAGTTGGGAATAATTATGCAAGAGTATCTAAGCATTTTAAAAGTCTCCTTTTGTCTGGGAGACTAATGCATGCTCAGGTGGCTAGAATGGGCACTATCCAAATACTCTAGGACTTCATAAATGTTGTCTGGGCAGGGACTGCGGAGCTTGCTATGATGCATTTGGGTGTCCAGAAATGAAATAAGGAATTATGGTATTGCAGGGTATGCTGGAAACGGGGTGCAATCCTTTGAGAAGACCCCTCAAATTGCAAGGGGTTAGGGCAGTTTAGGAATGCTTTCATAAGTACATGTGCCAGCTGGAAGTAAAATTTTGAGTTATAACAGCAGTGTCTTAGTTAATATTATTGTATCATTCTTTTGCTTCCACCATGTACTTTCAACAGCAATACATTTAAACAAAGATTTAACTTGGATTGATGTTGCTGGAATCTGAGCATATGCTTAAGCCAATAACTCATGTTAAATCAAGGTAAATTTTCTCTTTGCTTCAAGGCTGCCCAATCCTGATCTTTCCTTATACCCTTTACCAACAGCTGATAGCACCCCTGTTCCCTGCTACTTCAGCCTAAGAGAGATAATTGTGCTCCTGAAAGTTGTACCTATGTCGAACATTTTGAAGCATGCTGTTTTTGTTTGTTGTTGTTGGGGTTGTTTTTTGTTTTGTTTTTGTTTTTTTCTTTTTTTTTCTTTTAATTGATTGGTGATACATTTTAATTTCCACATCTGGGAAAAGTACCCCTAGTTGCATTGTATCCTTTCTCCCTGCATGTGCTTATCCCTTTGGCTCTCCCATAAGTAGCTAGCATTCAGCCTGTCACAGGTACATGAGGCTAATAGTTCAATCACTGGGGAGAAGGGGGGGAGGAAGATGAAAGGGCAGGAAATGGCTGTCATGGCCCCAAAGGAAATATTTGTAGGAAAAGGAGCACAACAGCAAATAAAGTGCTAATTAATGTCCAATTCCAGCACTGATATACGGACCACAGCAGTAGGCAAAACCCAGCCTTCTGTTCCGCTGCCTGCTGAAGAGCTTTTGTGTTGTAGCTCTATGCAAGCATGTATCTGCAAGTTTTGAATTTATAAAATTTTCCAAACCCCTCCTCTCTATATGTTTTGTGTTTAACCAAGTTTTCATTTTCACTTTTTTAATGGATTTTAGAAAAAATCTAGTTTGTCTATGCTGGTGCTGACTTGTTCTGTACATCCTGAATTTATAGTAGCAAACACTCTAACTGGAAACTCTGGGAGGTGGAACAAGGGCTTATCTGATAAGATGAATAACAGAAAAAAAAGAAAGGTTATGAGAAGATTACACCCTCCCAGGCTTCATGAGCCTTTCATGGGAAAAACTGGACTTCACTCTCGAATTTGGGGATCTGAAAAATACAGTGGCACTTACGGTATTAATTTACTGGCTTTGTCCAGCAGAAGGCATTGAGAGTGAACCTTCTGTCGGGGAGCATAATAGCAAAAGCAGCACTGTTTTAATGAAACACAGCAACTGGTACTTGGAACTGGCTAAATCTGTTGTTAAAGAACAAACATGAAAGAAAAAATTCACAAAGGAATGTCATGATGATCAATTATTTCTGGTGTTTAGTATCTAAGAATCACATCTTAAGGTAAAATGTTTCTTGCTGATGACTGAATGCCAGAAATAATAATCTGACATTAAGCTTTTGTGAATCTGACCAAATGAAAGCCTAAAAAAAGGGAAATTATGGAGCAGAATACATTTGTTTCAGTGGTGCTTTTAGAATATAAATGAGTGAAATATTACTCATTATCCCATAATCATAAAAAGAACACCATGGTTATTAAAAAGAAAAAAAAGAAAGCCCTAAAACAACCCCAGTCAAATATAGTTAAGGATATTTTATCAACTGAGAGAAAACAAGAAACTTCAGAACCAGAATGGAAAGAAGAGTTTGGCTTTTCAATGTTTCCCATGGCAGCTTTACATGGACACAGAGTGGGACATTACTTACAGCACAGCACATATTTTGACTCCTAGGTTGAAGGCAGCTGGAATATCAGCTGACCCCATTGGCTCATGACAGGGGGACAAGGGAGAGGCTCTCAATGAGAGATGCTTTCTATGGGGGAGTCATTTTCACAATTATAAATCTCAGCAATGATCAAAAGACAGCTATGGAAATAATTTTCATTCCACAAGTATTTCAGAGGCTTTATGTGTCCCTGATCCACACTATCAGACTGGGCTGAGATCAAATTGTTTGATGTGAGCCAAAACCTGTGCATTGTTCTGGCACGCCATGCCAGGATCCGACCGGCAGAGCCTGTGTCTCTCCCTTTGATTGCAGGCCTTGCCAAGTGCAGTGTTGGCATGGTTGGAGGTCCCTGCTCTCACTGGGACAATCCTTCTGTTCCCACCCCTGCACTTGTGGTCCTGCTGGAAAGTGCCTGCCTGGGAGCCTGGTATGATCCATGGCTCTTGCCTCTGCTGCCTTGGTAGAAAATGAAACCACTGCAGGATGCAGCTGCTGGAGTCTTAATGGGGTTCTGCGATAATGCTTCGCTATGCTAAGTTTCTGTCTCAAGAAAGTGTCTACAGAAGAATGGTAACAACCTTTTCCCCAGTTTTTGCTGTGCATGATGAAGATGGCAAGTTTTAAATCCAGATTTAAATTTAGATTTAAATCTAGATTAAAATTTAATCTTCTCTAGTTGTATAGCTATAAAGATATTGTTTTCATGCAGCGCAATATGTTTATAATCCTGCTGTCAGTCGATACTTGAAAGCATTCTTGCAGATCTGATTTTTCCCAGTCTTACATATTAAGTCACAATTTTTTCCTGTGTGTATGATACAGTTTTGTTTAATTTTTTTTTTTTTCAGGTGTGAAGGACTGCAAAACTTCAAATCCCTTGGGACCAATTACGTCACATGCTGTAAACATTACCTATTCAAAATCATACTATCACATTCTGGCCTTTGACTAATGTTTATCAGGTTGCTTTGCATAAACACCTTCCAAGTTCCCACAGCTCTGGAAAATTAAAATTTTTATTTATTCTCTTACTATTTCCTGAAGTCAATATTCAGTTCCTTCAGGTAAGTGACATTTTCACGGATGTAACCAATGGGAGAAATTGGACCTTTGTATTTGTAACAACATAAAAAAGATGCAGAATTTAGTGCACAGCCTTCTACACCTCCCCCCCACCTCCAAAGAAAAGGGCACTATCTTTAAGATCAGGAGTATAATTAAGAACATTTGATCCTTTCCCTCCTTTGAAGATACAAGCTACTTTCTTTTTTTTTCTCTTGTTTTAATCTTGCAAGTTAAAAAAAAAAAGACCTGCATAGCACTCTGGTAAAGTAGATGAGAATTTCCACCTTTGAAGAATGACTGCAATTCTAGTGAGGAGCCTTTTGAAATTGTCTCCATTTGAATTATTGCTTTGATACTGGGAGGGGCTTTTCAAAGGATAAATAGAGAGGTTCAATAAACTTCATTTCCCAATGTCAAATGTATTGATAAAATCGCATTGAAAGTCATGGGAGATATGAAATTGCTTTCTCAGACTATGGACATGTCTCTGATGGTTCCTCCTTGGATAAGAATTCCCACAAGCTGGATAAACACACATGTGTTCAGCTTAGCTGGGCTAGTAAAAACAGTGCTCATGTGAATGCTCCCATATTGCATCAGGCATTGGCAAAGTATTTGGACAAACACATCAACAGACAAGATAGCTGGGATGGAGAAGAGCACATTTTCTTTTAGAGCATCAAGCAAAGTTTACGGGCTTCAAAGGACTTAGACCAATTACAAAACAAAGATTATTTATTTCTGCAAGTGGAATTTGCTCAATTGTACATGAAATGTTTGTTACTTGAGCAGACTCAGAAAAAGTAGGACAATAGATGTATATTTGGTATAACATACCATTGAAGCTGGTCTGTTTCCAAAGCCTGACTGGACGTTGGCAAGCCACATTTCTTCAGTGACTTACAACATTCAGGACAGGCATAGGAAACAAGAGATTTCCTGTTTTCCCAATGCGCTTTAATAGTTTCTTTGCTTGTGCTGAATTCACTTTTACTTTGGAAATTTTTACATAAGAGCTGAGATTTGTCTATTTTAACAAGAATTTTGACAAGGCTGAGCCTGATTTGGCTGCACTGTAAACACTGAGGATTTGGCAGAGAAAGATAACAATGTGATAGTTTTAAATAATTCAGCCAAATAATTTTTTCACATGCAGTTTTTCTGCAATTAAAAATGCAAAAGCAAAGTAGAAAATGTCTTCATATTTAAGGAATTTTTTCCAAAGGTATGATTGATTTTTTACATTATTATTATTATGGCCCATTATAAAATTATTTCTACTTACTGAATTATTATGAAATTTAATCTTTACATTGTTGTTCATTATAGCACTCAGAGGCTTCAATTAGGTTCAGGGTACCATGTGGCTTAATGGCTCAGCAAGCTTTCATGCTCCCAGTATTGGACCTTTTTACAACATTGACAATAAAAGGTAATTTAAAGAACAGGGGTTACAAAAAGCCTTTCAAGCACAGAAAGAAAGCAAGAGATATTGGATCTGAATACTTAGTCCAGGTTTACTTTATTTTTAAATGATGGCTGAATCAGTTATAACAACAAATAGATTATCATAAAGGATAGATACCTGCCCAAAGACAGGAATAGCATTATTCTAGCATTTGAAAACATCAAAACTTCCAGAAAGTTACAGTATCTCATCGCAAAGAGTTGTGGAAACAGCCACAGAGAGTGAGAAGACTGAACAGCAGATACAAAACAGAATTAGGGCAGACTCCAAGTCTCTTAATCCCAGGCTGTGCCCACTTTGCCCCTCTCCTCACTGCATGTAGAGAGAGCAGTCGTTAGTGTGAGATGCAATCAAACAAGTCATTTCAGGAGAGGGACATTATGCTGCTTTTAGTATGGAAGTACCATGTAAATGATTATGTGGCAAAAGAGGGAGCATGTCATACAATAGAATATTTCTGATGCCTTAAACAAACAAAATCTTTTACGTCTACATTTTTCTCTTTTACCACCATTATAAAGGTGTAAATTACCCGTTGATATTCACGCTATTGTCAGAATATAAATTCACCATGGAAAGGAATGTTTTTATACAGCTTTACTTCTCTGAGATGTGGCTTCATCAGCATAATTGGATGGCATTTTTATGTGCTGTATCTGAACTGTACTGTGTCACGGAGCCTTTTGAAGGAGCAGAGACTCATTACTTGGTTTTATTTCCTGAGGGTAATGTTTCTGAAATTATGTGTGAATCTCAAGGCATTGCATCCTCATTGGAGATGAAGACACAATATCGACTTTCTGTGGGATCATGCTCCATCACCTACCTAAAACTTGCTCCAGCAACCTGCCTAATCCAGGGCTGGATTCCATCAGACCAGGCTATCTCCTGGCTCTCTGTAAAGTAGTGGTGTGAACCCTCCTGCCTCTGGAGAGCCTAGTGCACTTGATAGTTTAACACCTTTCTTAGGTGAGGAAGTATTATCAGTTATGTCACAGAAGAGAAAAAAAGGCACAGGATGCAGAGTCTTAATTCCATGACAATTTAAATATTTTTAACTCTCTTAAGTCATTCCAATATTGACTAAATAACTCAGTTTGTGTTTGGTACCCCACTGTATCAGCAAATGTATATAAACAGATGTGTGTGAATCTGTACTGTTAAATGGTTGCTGAGCCAGCAGTTCTCAAGGTACTGCCTAATCCTTCACGTGTCCTCATACACCTTTGAAAAGTAGTAAGGTTTCCTTCCTCCCCAACAGATGTACCTCTTTCATGAGACATAAAAAGTGATTTTAGATACTATTAAAATTGTTGGACAGGCTTTTTTTTTACTCTCAGATATCATAGCTGGTAAAAACATATGAAGCATCACTTGCTTTATCGGTGTTGGGAAGCTGGTCTAATGCTACAAGCCATTTTCCCATTAAGTTCAACCTACAGTAGAACCTGTTTCTTTTTCCATTGAATGCTCTATTTCAACAACTGTTTGTGAAGGCAACAGTGTGGTGCAGGGTAAATAATTTAAAGAGCTAATATGAAATGTATGTTCAGTCATTTGATTCTGAGAATATGGGAGAAAACTGGAGGTTGTTCCTTTACAAATCGAGTTTTGCCATGAATTATCTACATTTAAAATTTTGTTTCTTGTGATGGGAAAAAAATAAATTGGGAAAAGCTCAAATAAGATGTATTTCAAATTTTAAAAAAAACCTTTAAAATATTGTGGCATTTGTTGCACTTTTTAATTATGCAGAAAAAAATGGCATTATAAAGGAGAATTATGACAGTAAGTTTGAGCATTGCAAAGTTACAAGTGATAATATAATGGCTACTATTTTATTTTAGTGCCCTCACATGGTGCAGCCCTTTATTATCCAAATGAATATTACACCCCCATAGGTTCTTCACTTCAGAGCAGTGCACAGACCCAAATGAGTCAGGCTGGGTGATGGAGGGGTTGCTAAAAACTGGATCCCTGCACCACTGATTGCAGAAGTTGGAAGGTTTGCATGCATTGCAGGATTTTGTGAAGTGACTCCCTTTGGGTGCAGCTAAGGTAAGAAATTCAGTCTTTTATTTATGATGGTGAGGAAGGGACCTGTAAGAAGAAGGTATCTGAGGGCTGCCTTGAGATTTAGACTTTTCCTACCTGTGTTGCAGAGTTTCTACGGGCTCAAACCATTTCACTGCTCGCTAAGAATAAGTATTTTATGTATGACTTGTGAGGTTTGGGATCCTAGCGGGCATCATACCATGCCATACATAGAAATATCTACGCACACCCACAGCTGAAATCTGTGGCGCTGCCAGCCCATGAAAAGCCCTTGGAGGGCTAAATAATTGCTTTCAAAATGCAACATTACATGCAAATGCAATAATCCACCTGTTAATGAAAGACCCACCAGAGTTGCTACAGGTTGTAACATATCTTAATAACTGTCTGATGAAACTGGATGGTATTCCAGAGGAAAGTAGGTAATATACAACAAAGATTTGTAGATGAAGAGGTGAGGAACTAATAAGCTCATCCAAAACAGGATTGCTACCTGAATAGCAACTGTAAAAGGTTCAGCGAAGGACTGTCTCTCTTCATGAGAGAAAGGAAAACTACTAAACAGAAGTAAAATGAGAGAAATAGAATTTTTGGTAAAGTAAAGCCACAGACTTGATATCCAAAAAGTTTGTGTGGGAAAAGCAAACAAGCCATCTAACAAAGCAAATAAATGTCTAATTTTTTGTACATTTATTGCACTATTGTGTGTTTAGAGAAATGAAACATTTGAATGCTATCAGTCTGCTGGGAGAAATTCCTACATGGTGTACAAAGTACTTTAGACTGGCAAGTTAGATGGACAGTTTTTGGAGATCAAAGACTCAGAAGTGAGAAGTCACACAGAAGAACCTGATTTGAACTTTGGTAAATTCAACAAAATTTTCAAAGGTGATGAGCGTAACTTCGAGAAAGTTTGAAGTTTAGGAAAAGAAACAAGGCAGGCAGAAAGAGATCAGCAAACCAAAGGAGCAAACATGTAGAAGATTCTTAGCTACAGAACTACAAACATAGTGTTAATGATAGCCAGGGCCTCAGGAATGCCTTAGTTTTGGATACATGTGTGTAAGAGACAAAACCATCCTGCAAATAATTCTAGAAAACCTGAAACATTGCTAAAAAGAAACAAGATGCATATACCTGCATGTTGAAGAAGTAAAGTCAAAGAAATCCTTTACATGAGAGAAACCTGAAAATGAGAGAGAGATGACTGTTGCTTCCTCCTGGCCAGAAAACCAGTGATGAAGAAGCTGATGTTTCAGGTAATGCTGTTGACACTTTGGAGAGTTACAAGACAGTAGAGATTATTTAAGAAATTGCTGCTGTCTTTTTACTTATAAGTTGTTTCTTCTTATTTTAGTTCATGTTCTTGTAACTCTCAACCCAGAGCTTTCCTTAATCACCATCCAAGTAGTGATAGGATGATAACATTTACCCTCTTTGGGTAAATGTTACCTCATTGGGTTAACTATTGCACATACATACATGTTTGGATCTATCATCAGTTGGATTATTTGTCTCCCCTGTTCTACAAGAAAGCCACTGCAGATTCTTACTCATCTGCTTAGAAACTTCCTTTTAATTTTCTGCTACTTCTTTTTCCCTACAATCACTTCAATCTATTTTTACCAACGTTTCTTTGCATACATTGTTCTTCCCTCTACCATAAGTCCATAAGTCTTTCCCTTTGTGTGGTTTATAAATGTTTTGATTTATTAAATGATATTTATTGTTGTAACCACACTAATAAATAAATAATCTAGCATCTGACTGTCTGTTCCAAACAAAAGGTTTTTCCCAAATCCAGGGCACAAAATTCCAGCTCCAGCACTGGAGTTATGACAGGAACAATTCAATTACAATCAAATTTTTAGGCAACTGCTGTTTTTTCCTCCCTGTTTGCTACAACTGAAAAATCTAATATTTTTCATAAGTAACCTGTATAGGAATAGAAGTGGTCACAACACCAAGCCTGCCTCCTCTGGGAGGCATATCAAAGACCTTATAGAAGTCTAGATATGTGACATCTATAGCCCTCCCCTAGTACACTGATGCAGTCACTCCATCATCAAAAGCCACTAGGTTGGTCAGGCAGGACTCGCCCTCAGTAAAGCTGTGCCAACTGTCCCAGATCACCTTCCTGTCCTCCATGGGCATAACTTCTAGGAGGATCTCTATCATACTGTACCACTGACATGGCCATGAGATTTGAGCACATCAGTGGATAAATTGCAACTCCAAAATCACAGCTGACCAACAGCTTAGAAATGGACATTCTGGCAGTAGTTGTCTGTGGGTAAGTGAATTGCAAAATGCAGAAGGAATAGCACAGGGACAGCCATTTTAATCTCTGCTCCCAAAATGACACTGCTAACTTATTAAAAATGAGATGCCCAAGCACACCTCTCTTTCTTGGTCCCACTATTGTCCAGTATGATAATTTTTGACAAAATACGGTTCTCATTAAGCTTTGTTTACTGCTGAAAAGCTCTGTGAATTGACGTCTGGAATGCTAGCCACAGAAAAAAATTATTACTAGGACTGCAGGACAGGGTTGTTTTTTTTTTTCTCATCATGTGGCTATAAATGCCAGTTAGACTTTGGCAATTCAGAACCTTCATTGTGGCTTTTCCTCATCTGCATGCAAATTAGCTTCTTAAATATAATGTTCCTCCAATTTCCTCTCTAGACCTCTTAAGGGAAGCTTGTTATGATGCTTTTAATGCAAGTGTTATCATGTATTGGTTTCTCAGAAAATCCATCCTCTATTCTTGTCCTCCTCTTTCTGCCACTCCCCAAGATGAACTCATCCGTAAAAGTGTAGATTGTGGTTTAAAAGATAAATGGAAAGCTGTGGGTGTCCAGGGCAGCCAACTTCATCTGTAGGAATGTGATTAGACTCAGCCAGTGGAAAGTGCAACTACTTAATGCTTCCTAACCTATGAAAGGATAGTGAGCTCCTAGGAGACGTCAATCATGTTTGGAGTAGGTTAAAAAAAAAGAAAAAAAAAGATTACAATTCAAAGGGTTAAAACAGAGTTGACTTCTGAATCCTTTCTTCCTTTTCCCTGGGTTAATGACAGTGGGGACTGTATAAGTTATGACTGATGGCATCACTTCAGCTTGTTTTCACAGTCTGCCAGTGGCCAGGAAAGTATGGAGCAATAATATTGCAGTATTTATTCGAAGACAATAAGCAGTCATTGCTGAACTAGGGAAGCTGGGCCATGTTTATCTTCATGGATTTAGTCAGCTGGGAGATGAATAAGAGCCAAACTTGAACAAGCAAACATTTGCCTTCTTCTCCACAATGCAGCTATTTCACTTTACATGGCTGAAGACATAAATCTTTCTTCAGTGGCAAGCAAACGGCTTCAGATACATGGCACTAGCTAGGCATCACAGGACATCAACTGAATACTTGTGACCCTGAGTGTTCATGAAAACAACCACAATCCATCTTAAAACAAAAAATGGCAACAATCTTATAGTGCTTCAGCAGCAAACAATAAAGAGCTGTAATTTCTTCTGTGAACTGGTCTCTGACTAAATATCAGCTGTAAAAATTACTTCCTATCTATTGTTCTGCTCACAAAAGGAATTATAGGAAATTATTGATTGTTGCAACCAATTGTTGCAGTGCAAATAAAGAAATAAGTGTCTCAAGCAGGCATAAAGCAATTTAACTTCTATTGATGCCTTCATGGGGTGACAGGGAATGTTTCAAAAAATGCCTACCATAGAGGCTAAAGATATAATGATTTAATTGATATTTTCTTGGTGCAAGTATTGAATATTCTTTGCCTCCTTTTATGTCCAGACAGTCTCACATCATAAAGGATGGTACCTGGGGATAATATTCTGTAACCTTTATCTTTTAAGTTCTGCACTATGATGCAGGGAGTGTAAAGCTGTTGCATTTCCACATGCATTTCCTTGCTCCTGGAGCCACAGGAAGATGTTATGTTATTAATTTGTTTTAATCCTAGTATCTCCTAGAAGTCTTTCACACAAAGACCTAGGTGCAGTTGCAGAGATTCTTCTCTGTGTCTGCTCACTGCATGAATCCCCAGTTTGGAGAGAGCTGAGGCAGACTTTCACCTCTCACCTCTTGGCTCTGCTCAGTGCATACATGGGTACTTCAGTGTCATTTGCCCAACACAAACTGGGCACCCACCTATATGACTCACTTCACAAACTCTGTGGGAAAGAAAATGGGGTGTATGAGTCAGAAATTAAACTATGCCCCTCTAGAGGGTCCCGAGCTGCAAACTCTGTATGTACCAACCAGTCAGTCCATTTATCCAGGGATTAGAACACTGGCTCATGCAATGTTTTTTGACTGGAACTGAATGAAGAAGGAAGGGGGCAAAGTAGACTTCCTAATGTTGTTGCTGTCCCAAGCTTTGTGGTGGGATGCATTCATATTAAGGTAAGCAGGTCCTGTGCTCCCTTAATATTGTTTTCCTCAACAGGAGATGTGAATGGCAGGAGGTGGTTTCTGAATGATGACATTGTGGAGTAGGTCACTGAGTGGTGGTGTGAATATAAGAGCTTCACATGGAGGTGCCATCCCCAAGCAGCTTCGATGAGCTCCGAGAACACAGAGATGTGCACTCGGTTTGAGGGGCTCAAAACACCCAGAGGGATCTCTCATTAAACTGACAATTCAGGCATTGTTTGTCTCACTGAATGGACATTTCAAGCCCTTTGCTATTGACTCCTTACTGTAAATGGCAGTGGGTGAAGGGGGAAGGGCTGGGGGCTATGTGCAGGCATGAGGGCTTTGGCTGTGCACATGAATAAATGGCATTGCCACTGTATTCCTTGTGGCATTTAGCTGCATACCTCTTCCCACTTCTCCCAGTACCAGGAAGGGAAAAATTGAGGTGAAGTTATAAAACCAGATGCATCCAGAACACACCAAAAATTACATTGCTTCTTATTTTTTTCTTAAATCAAAACAGAAGTCATTTGGTAACCATGCAGAAGTGTTATAACTAGAGCAGGATGGTTTCTGCTACTTGCTCCTTTTAACTTTCACTCATTTACAAGAGTCTCATTGCAGAGGATCTGCCTTAAGCAGCCAGACCCTCTGTTGCTGTAAACAGTCAGTTGCAAAAATGTCCAGGAGGAGAAGGCAGATGGCACGTCCAGGAGTATAACACAATATATACTGTGATCTGCCTACTGTGTCTTCCCAAACTGTAGGTGAGATATTGTGTGAGCAGCTGTTAGAGATGTGGGAGGGGAGACAGCATGAAATGAAATGGATTAATAAAAACACAGGGAAAAGTACACAGAAATGCTTTCTAGTAATGAGAGTATAAAAACTCTCAGCAGCTCCCCTGTACCAAACACAATGCTCCCCCTCATACGCACAGTACATAAAATAGCTCTCCCCAGCCTGTGGGGCTTCCTGCTGCCAGAGACACAAGCTAAAGTGCTGTGCCTTCACATCAGGAAAGAACAAGTGGCCCAGAGCCATTACTGGGCTGCTGTATTCAGGCCTGGCATATATATTAGGCCATCTACTCCTCCTGTATTTTCAAAGCATTTGTATTTGGAGTGGTCAAATGCTGGAAAAATGAAGTTGTTCCTAGGTAAAGAAAGTTCTTTTTCTCATGCTGTATATTACCAGGACTGAAGGATAGTCTCATTCTTCCTCCTCCTCCATAGAGAAAAGTCTCCTTCTTTGCAACCTCACCAACAACTCTAAAGACTAGACCTGCCACAGAGATATGTCTGGTTTTCACAGCCAAAGCTTATGGAAAAGTGCCTGATGGTGTCCAAAAGAGCCTGAATCCAGCTCTCTGGCCTCTGAAATATTTGCTCTGCAAGACAAGTGAGGCTGGGACGGTAGACAAGGTATAAAAATATGTCTGCTCATGCAACTGGTAAATGTGTCTTATAGGTGAGAGAAGTGAAGGAAGTAATGTTATGCTAACTATTTTTGACATTGATTTGCCCTTCAAACAAACTTAAGCAAGCAGACAGTTTCAGGGAAAGACCAAAGTTTCAGGGGTGTGTGAAACCTTCACCTGTCTGCTCACAGTCAATAACTTATGGCTCACAATTTGATTATGTGATTTCTTGTTACTATTTCCTACTGTACCCAGAGTGAAGTCAACAGAAATATGCCCTAATCACCCCTCTAGTCAAATTATGAACTGCTTAATCACCATTCTCTCATAATTGATCAAGAAATAGGTCATAATATGTTGAAAGTTAACAGTCAGTCTACATTATTATATTCAGTGGGTAAAACTATACATAAGGTTATAACAACCCAAGTAATTTATAGTGTATTTGCATGTCTAACTTTTATTAATTCCTCATTAAAAAAAAAAAAAAGAAGTAGATCTCAGAATAAATGCTGCACATTTCAAAATAGGTTTCAGGTCTTGAAATTTTTAGCTGATGTGGTTTTCAAAAGATAAGGTCTGCCCATGGACAGAAATTAACTCAGAGCTAATTATAAAAATAGATTTCATTACTATCTTGCTACAGGTAGGGTGTCCTCCTACTTTCTTCTAAAACACATCAGTTTAAAAAGGGAGGTATGATCTGTGTCTTCACTTGTCAAGGCAAAATTCAGGTCTTATTTTTGGGAAGAGGTAGGTCAAAGCTCTGTCAAATTCATTTTAGTAAAGAAAATGTCACAGAATATAAAATAATAAGATGTCGCAGATGTTTGAAATCCATATCAAGCAAATACGTCATTGCTCTTGGTGTATGTACTTTCAGTTGTGGGTTCAAATAACTCAGGTGCTAGAAATGCAGTATTTCAGTTGCCTACTTTAACCTCTCTGGTTCTAGCAACCTTATCAGCTTTAGTGCACAAGTTTGATCTGCAATGGAATTGCAGAAGGTAGACAAGATTACTTTCCCTCCCCACCTCCTTTCTTAAGCAGGTGTCCTCTCATTAGAAACTGACAGACCTGTTTCACAAAAATGGTCAGATTTGGTTATTGTGATGACATCTGAATTTAAACCAGCTCTAAAGGAAACCAGCTTTTATTATACACAGTTGATTGCTTTTTAACATGCCAACTAAACAAAACCACAGTTACAAAAACCAGGTGTGTAGTCTACTCCACCTCAGTGTGTTGCAGCGGAAATGTCAGATTCAGTAGGTGGGATGAGATCTGTGAGGAGCAATATAGATTCATTACACATTGGCATAGATTCACTCAAGACACACCAATTAAGACCCAGTGAAGTGAGGTTCTGATTCAATATATTTATTTATTTCATCACTACTATTGAGTAGTTATAGGGGAGAAAATTAATGGAAATAGTTTTTAAAAAACTACTCTCACTCTGACTAGAGAGCCATTCAATAGCTCCCAGGCCATCCAAGCCCTATGGGGAGTGATGTAGGCCCAATTAATATTGCTCATTGTCAGCGCCAGGCTGGCATTTGCAGCAACACCTAAAAAGTGCTCAGGTGGAAAGGAGTTGTCTTCACCTTTAATACTCTGAGGAATGACAGCAAAGATGACTAAATACGAGTGAGAGTGGATGAGATTTCAGCAGGCCACTCGCTGTCTCAAAGTAAAATAATGAAACAAGTAGGAAGGTAGGATTAGGAACAAGGAGGAAAAGGGTGAATGTAATGGATGGAAAGTAAACTTGCAGGAACAGTAAGAACAATTAAATCATTTAATTAATGCTATTAGTGAAGATAGGCATATGCATATAAACATGAGTGGAGTGCAATTATGTAATTGCTATATCTGATGCTGTATCACTGCATACCTTAGGATCACATTACGTGTGTTTTGTCTGTTTGAATGATCAAAGCTTGTGCAATTTAGCTCCTAACTCGGGTACAATCCTCAGCAACAGCAGTCACACAGATGCCTTTCATCAACTTCCTTGGCCCTCTGTTTTCACAGGAAGATTTCTGCTGTGCCATAGGAAACATGTGAGATATTTCAAATGTAGGATTTCTGCCAGCTGGTGATTTATCCCATTGATTACGTTGTCATGTAACGGGAAGAGGCAAACCATTTTAAGTGCTCACATAAACTGCAGTGGCATGCTGGATTCTTATTTAATACAATAAATTTAGTTGCAGCTTTGTGCAAGTTGCCTGATTCACTCCACGCATTCCTGCTACAGTACATGATATCCACTTTGGTCCCATACAGTGGGTTTATACAAGAGTAATGCCCACTGACTTGTATCTGTCTTAATAATTTAGGGGGAGGGAAGCACATACAATTTACTGCTGAGAGGTTTTGCTTACCTATTCCAATTCAATGGAATTTAGATTCTTGCATATTTAAAATGAAAGTAAACCTAATTTTTCAATCTTGTGCTACACAAGTTGTGCTTGATGGTTACTTTTTCAATTTTCCAGTCACCTAGGTTTTATTACATTCTCAAATAAGTCTTTTATAAACAATATTATTTAGTAAGTAGTTCTATGCTGACTCATACAGTATAATAATACCATACATTTCTTATATTGTGCAGATGTCAAAGAACTTGTGTCAAGGCTTCTCCATACATCTAAGCACAAACTGTCAGAGAGATACCTCTGGAAGGTCCATTAGTGTTGGAAGTGTGAATATTTATTTTTATTCTTCTGAAATTCAATATTTTAAGAGACCAGGATAAATCACCAAGACCTCTGATCAAAATCTGTGAGCTAACATAGCTATCAAATTACTAACCTGTCCATTCTACTCTTGCATGAATGCTTTTACCTTGTTGCTTTTTGCAAAGTAAAATGGTTTAACTGAGGAATTGTCACTCACTTTCTCAATGCAAGCCTCTAACTTCTTCAAAGCGAAAGCCCTGAAATAGACCAGGGAGATGTGTGACCCAAACCTTAAAACTTGAGTAGTCTTGGTTGTTTGGACTCTCCTTTGTAACAACAATCTTGATTCAGTTGGTTCAGTTTCGTCTACAGTTGGGCTCCTGAGTTATTGTCAACTGCTGCAGCACTGGGAGACAGACCTGTGAAATCTCGGACCTGTTCTCTAAGTTAGCCACAGGTTTTCTGAAGCTCTAAGAGTGCTTAGACCCAGAGCTTTAGAGCAGAATTTTTTCCAAGAAGAGCCCCATCTATGAGAGGGTCGGGAAAAAAGAAAATAGGAGGCGCTGGGCTTTTTGTATTTTTCTGTAAATATTCCCGGTCCAATCTCTTTTTATTGATACAGAGTAAGGAGCCTAGTGAGTCTGTAGAGCACATTTAGGTTCTCTAAAGAAAAAAAAAAAAAAAGGAAAACAAGTAGGATGGAAAAAAAAAAAAGAAGGAGTAAAACCTTGAACTATTCTCTATTCCTGGGCACCATTCCCCTGGTAAGTATTGACCCTACAAAAGATTGAGGCTCTGGAGTCAGACATCAGCCAACCTTGAGAATGCTTGGCTTCAAATGCTTTTTTTTCTTTCTTTCTTTTTAATCTAAACAAGACAATTTCCCTCCTCCTCCCCTTTGTCTGATACTTTACTGCACATTACATTATTTAGAAAAATGTCACTGGAGGAACACTCTGTGTGGTCTCATAAAATATTAACGACTCCTGAAAGAAAACTTGAAATCAAGATGCTCTTTCATGCTGGGGTATGTACTCTCTTTTGTTGGCTTTTTTCTTCCTTTTCCCTTCATAGAATCTGAATTGCTTGTCTGTCTTTCCCTTGATATGACCTGCTCCTTACATTTATCACATTCCTCTGAAAGAGGGGAATTCAAGGAACAAACAGTGTGATGCAGATGCTGATGCTGATGCTGATGCTAACCAAGAAGTGACCTGTCTCTGCAACAGCTTCTGCAGATAATAAACTAAAGTCCTGTGCATTTTTAAGTTAATGTCAATGAACAAGAAAAGTGCAGGAGTAGAATGAAATAAAAAGCCAGAACAAGCTGATTTTTCAATCAAACACAGATTTCTGGCAATGGCTGATATACTGTTTTAAAACATATCTGAAGAGACAACAACTGTTTGCAATTCTTTTAAGGAATAGGAAAAAAAAGAAAAAAGTTCCCACCAAGAAAACTTCCATGTAAATTGAAAAGCAGTCTACATGGGGAAAAAATAATCTGACTGAAAACTAGAGGAAAGTAAATCTTCCCATAGTAAAGGCCTATAAATTCAGAGGTGGACAGCAGTCCTGAGTAAAGAATACCGACATTTTAAGTGAAACATTTGCTGGCAAAGTGGCCGTCGAAAGTGGTTATTGAACGTCTTGTGAGAGAGCAAATTGCAGACTAGAGGTCTTTCTTATATTTTGTAGCAAAGCCAACTTCCATTGATACCACCTCGATGTCAGCCCCTTTCTGCAACCATTTGTAAAAAGGCTTGTGATGTGAGATTGACGACTTAAATACTTCATCAATCAATGCTTTAGCCAATGTGTTGTTCAGTGATTGGTGGAAAATTCAAGTAATCCATCTTACCCCATCACCCTTGTTCTTTATTCTCTTCAGGTATTTTCATTTTTCCCCCCCCTCTCTTTATTTGTGCACTTTCACTACAGTCTGAAAGAGAAGCTGGACTGGGAGGGAAGGGCCTGCTGCTATCTTTGAAAACCTAATCATTGCAGTGAAACTCCAGTGCAAAGTGCTACTGAATTAACTGAACTTTTAATGATCCTAGAGGTGGTCCTGGTGCATATGGACTAGTAAAGTGCAGGGTCAGGCTGCAATTTGTGCCATTCTGTCAAATTAAATATGTCAAACATCCTGAATCATTTATATAATCAACAATAAGGCGCTTATTTCTGCTGAATTAATCTGCTAAGTAGCTTTAAGGAAAGAAATAGGTATGACACAAAGCTAAACAGCGAGTGTAAAGAAACAAAAAAGGGTTTAGGTTATTCATTTTGGCATAATGGAAGGACATCCTTTGCTCAGAGAGAGAATATCCTTTGCTTGTGAGTGAATATTTATGTTGATATCTGGTACTCCTAATTTTAATCTCAATAAGGATTTAAAATCTTAACTGCCTACTTGAAATTTTGGTATAGATTATACAGCCACAGCATAGGCTTTATAGCAATCTAGATGAATAGGCTTTGTTCACCTAGATTTTGCTTTTGCATCTAAGAAAAAAAATATCCTAACACAAAGGAGCATCTTAATTTTTTTATACATATATAATATTTTTCTTTGTACATTATTATTATATGGCTCTTAACAAATTCACAAATAAATACTGGTCTAGAGGCATATGTTTTTAAAGACCTGAGGTACCAAAACATTTATATATCCACTTAGCTTAGGCAGGTGCGCAGATTATTTCTGTTTGTTGGATCTAGTAAGAGTATTGGCTTTTTGTGTTCTCTTTTGCAAGAGATAGGAACTAAGATATCTTTAGGATAGTCCTGCCATAAAATTTTTGATTTGTTGTGAAAAGAGTTTATAAATATTTTATAAAACACATACTTGTCTGCAAATGTGGGAAAAAGTGGCAGACGTCTCAAAACCTGCCATTTCAGTGGGAAATTCTAGCACACATTTTTAAAGGAGTTTTCACTGTACATTTATTCAGATACTATTGAGCAATGTGAAAAAAGAGAGTCATAAGCTTCTAAAATTGGTGTCTGATTTATTTTGAGTTTCATGCTTATTTTTTTGGTGAGCATAATCTAGAGCACATCCGTTTGAATCAGGGTGTAGTGAAAAAGGAGAGAGCAAGAGCAAGAGTTTAAACTACACTGGCCACTGCAGAGACAATCCACTCATCCCTCATTATGCAGTTTCTCAAATCAACATAACAAAGTCTCCAGAGAGTAAAGTGAATTTTATGATACTATTCTTTCATTTCTAGTAGTTTATCTATTTTTCACTTCCAGGAATTTGTGTCTCCAAGACATTTGGGTATATGTGTTTGGGATATTCTTGGTCTGCAAAATCCCAGATAGAGGCCACAATCTGGACAAAATACTCTCAATGTTTGTCTAGCAGAAAAAAAAAATAGTGAGAAGATAACTTAGGTCTAGATTATGACCATGTTTATATCATGATTTTGTTAGTTTTACACAAGACAGACCAAAGTCTGTAAAACGGATTCAAGATAGTTCTGCCCACAGTGTACATAAAAGAATTAAGAAAAATAAAACAGAGTGGGGAGAGAGAGAGAAAACTAATAAAGAACTAAGAACTACAAAACCAAAAGATCGTGAGAACTAACAGAAAAATCTTTTATCCAGTTCCACATTAAAATGCTGTACAGACTCTGTATTCAGCAAGACATTATTGCATTACTAAGAAAACGTCTTTGAAAAAGGTATTTTTGTTGGAATGTCAAATTAAGTAAAAAAAGTTCAAAGCAAAAATCAGAATAAGAATTTTCATTACTTGTCTCGACCCATTATCAGGACAGTCACAAAATTTGGCCCAGGAGGGCAGTGGCTACTCTTTCATAAATTTTACCTTTTATTTCAAAGTTCCTGATGCAGTGTATTGCTAAGTTGATATTTAAGGGACATTTGATACTCTTTCACCTGAATAAAAGCAGATTTCTTTGTGTGCATTTGTGTGTTCATAAATGAGCTGCTCAGTGAATCATTCCTGTCATTAGAGGGTAGATAAACTGCAGGGAGGGAACAAAGTCATCATTTCTACCTCTGTGAAAATGATGGGGGTTTTTTAATTATTAAAATGCAATTATTTCCATTATTGATGAGCGTGATACCCAGGACAGCATCAATACAAACTGTCCAGGACACACACTCACTTGGATCTCAAGCTGGTCTGGCTGCAATAGAGTATTGATGCCAGTGTTTGTTTCACTTCTAATTCACATAATGGATGAGGACCTAAATACAATCCATGGCAAATTAGTACCTAGGAGATTGGGTTTATTTATTTATTTATTTAATGTGTTTATTTTTGTTACATGTGAGCCCTTCAATGATACCAAAGTAGGAGACTTTCTGTATTAAGGCAATTGAAGAACACTAGAATTTGAAACATAAAAGCTGATTAATATTTGAGATATCTTATCTAGGCTGTAAGAAACTAGCCACCAGTAAAGGTGTCAAGTTGCTTTCTAGCCCCTGCACATTGCTTTAATTTTTCTCTATAATATATACACTCGTACATATTTGCATGCATTGCCTTCATTCATATGTATATTTGAATAAAAAATAAAAAAAACAATTATTTTCATTTTCCAAAAGTCACTTGCTGCCTGTTTCATATACCCACTGAGAGACTGACATTCCTCGTATTTTGGCTTTTGGAATGGATATGTCACTCCAATCACAGGTGGCTCTTAAAATGATCAAGGCTGAAGAAGTTGGAGCCTTTCTGTATGGTCCTAGGTGGGGGAAAAGGGATGATGGTGTCCTCTGCTGCCCCTCCCCACTCAAGTCAGTACCTTCACAGAACTTGCTCCTTCCTTGCTGCTCCCTGCTTAAACATTTACTGTTTGAAATCATGTAATTAATGTAATTATGTAAATAAATGTAATTTATTCTTCAGGCCCACAGCAGTTCATGGATATGCAGGTACCTCTGATGTTTGGATGTCCTTGTGAAACCCTCGGTGCCCTGTTCAGCAGTGATCCAGGTGAAAGCCATGCAGGAACCCTGACCTGAGAGCTCAGGGGCCTGCCCTGGAAAGGGTGAGATCGGAGGGGACCATGGCTCCATTGCTTCATTTCCATGGGAATCAAACCTGGGCTTTTAGAGCAACAAAAGGACTGATCCAAACTCCCCATTCCAAAGCCACTGTGAGACACAGACCCTCTCATTTTGTGACAAAACTTAGCCCTTCTGCTTGTAATTTTTAAAAACAGCAACATCCTTCACAAAATACTAGGGCACTGACTCATATAATAATTCAGTACAGCCATACCTACTCTTACCAAAAGGAAACTAAAGATGCATCTTCCAGTAAAACAAAGTCCATTTTCCTCTATCTATACACAAGTCCAATATAGGTCCCCCCTTTTCTGAATTCTGTTAAAGGTTGAAAGCACCATCTGTACAAAAGCAATGACAAAGGCTGTGTTTGACCAAAACCCTGAGCTAGGCAGGTTTTCTTATAGACAGGGGATTTGGTTAAATGCACAAAAGCAACTGTGCAAAACAACCAATACAATACTGTATATCAAGAGTAATTAAAAACCTTCATTAAAAATGTGACAACCAAATCATTTTATATTAGACAGAGAAACCACTATCGACATTTGAAAATAATGAATAAACAGAATGTCAATTCACTAACATTTGCTATTTAGACTTTGATGCATACTCTTAGCTCTAAAATCTGCTCCTGGATACACACAGGAAACTCCTATTGAAGTCATTTGGAGTTGTTTATGTGTAGTTGGCAGCGAATTTTGGCCCTCAGACATTTTTTGTGTTCATTTAAGAGAGTACAGGCTAGCATAACCCTCGGTTTAACCCTCTGTTTGAAGGCACTGCTCTCACTGAAACCAAATGTCATGGTTATGGACATTCTCTTAGCACAGATCAGAGTAGTTCCTATGCAGCTTTGACAGAAGTGGCAACGCTGGTTTTTCTTGCATAGGAATTGACCACTGATACAGACAGATAAGCCAGACTGGGTCGAATATTTCCTCTGTTATTGCAAAATCTGATCTCTAGCACTGAACAATAAACTGTATAATTGTTATGGCAGCCCTTAAGGTCCCCTGTCCATGACGTATGGCATTGCAATGGACCTAGCAGAAACATGCCACCTCACTTCTGACACCCTGGCTGAGATAGCTAGCAAGCAGTGGCAGTGCCTGCAGATCAGATGGACTCTGCTATTAGTGTAAATGATCAAAATAATGCAGAGTGTAGAAACGGAGCTGCAGTCCCACATTTACATGGGAACAAAGAGGACAGCAGCTTGTGTTTAGTTCTGCCTTTCCTCTGTGTTCATCTCACTTCAAAGGGTGCCTTGTTTTTTCCACCTTCAGTCAGCAAGCACTTAAGTGTATTTAGTGCCACACGTTTTCCTTTACACCTCTCCCTGATGCATTTCCAACAACCACTGGCGCGCTGTGCTTGGCACAAGGAGAGGCTCAGGAACTCGCCAGACACTTTTGTGCACAATCAGCAATCATCACTTTTCCTTATGAAGCAATAGGGATTATCCCAGCCAGAAGACCCACAGGCATTTTTTTCCCTGTGCTTGGCAGCTTTAGTTTACCTAAGCCTCCCAAGTCTGATATTTGATGTTGATGAGCCATAACAGGTGTAAACATATGTCCATGGCTCATGGTTTGCCTGAACATCATTGCAGTACAATGTGGTACAGCCCTTGCAGCACTGCTGGACATAAGAGGTGTTAAGAGAAAGTAAGGGCTGCTTCATGTTTACTTCCATAGCAGTCACCTGAGTGCTTTTCCTTCTTCAGTTACAGCCCAAGATTTTACAGATGCAAGTGAATAATTATTTACTCACTATAATCAGAGTTGCAATTGTAGTGGTAGGAGTTAATACCATTTTTAAAAAATACTTTAACCATATTTTTAGACACAAGAAAGAATTCTATTTCTCTCTGTTGTCTCTTCTTCTGGGATATTAAACATTAAGATTTGCTTTTAAATTATTATTTGATGTAAAATTGTATAGTTTTCATGGCAATACTTCCATTGGTATTAATTGCTATACACTTAAGGCAACTTCCAAAAAAAAATTTAAATGCTAATTTTTTATGTCATCATCTAATTTTTAATTATTCTTTCATTTCACAAAAGAAATTGCAATAAATACTAGCCAATAATAATTTTTCTATTAGATTTAACAGCTAAATTTACAGTTTTAAATGTTTTTTATGACATCCGAGTGTACCAAGGTGACAAGTCTACTGGTAAAACAACAATTTAAGCACTGCATTCACAGTCAAAAACATTTTTTGTCACTCCTCAATTGACAAATTTCAACTGCTCTGTATTGTTAAAAACAATTTTTAAAATTACACAGTGAGAACATAACAGTCTCTGTCACTGTGTAATTAAGTCCCTAGAACTGTTTGCTATATATAGAAATACTGTATTATAAAGTGTTAGTTACTGTTAAAAAAATACCAATTACATTTATAGTGAAAACCATTACATTGATTTATCACAAAACAGTTAATTCACTGTGTTTGTGCATAAAACTGCTAGTAATGTGACACAAAATGTAGTTTCCATTTTGAACTCTGCAAACTTGGGAAAATTATAAGCAGGAAGATACAATAAAGCTAATGAACATCTGAAAAGCTTATATTCAATAAATTGCTTTACACTTAGAAAATACTTCTGCTGGAGAGACAGTTCACTGGTTTCCATCACAGTGCAATTCTTTGGTGTAATGAGAAATTTTGAAAAGAATTAAGCAGGGTCCAACTCTTCCTGCAAGGGTCCAGCTCAATTATGGGCTGAAATAAATCTTTATTTCCAACTTAGTTTCAAGTGTATTCCAGTGCTTTGCCAATCTTGCTTTCATAAGTGTGGAACATAGGTGGTTTGTATCAGTGTATACATTCACCTTCAGCATATTTTATTTTTTGATATGTCTTCTTTCATAGCTACTAATTAATAATTAATAATGTCTTGATTAATGTTTATTCTGAAGTTTAGATATCACTATTAAGTATATAGATGCTATTTCAAGGTTCATTTGAAATGTAAAAGAATTATTTTTCATTTTATCTATCATCAATATGCTATAATAATCTAGTAGATATTTACCAGCTTGTCTACACTGCATGCACAGAAACAAAACCATCTGGCATATAAATTTTGCTCTTGGTACAATGAAACTAAGTATAGTCAAAATTACACCATAGCATAGCAAAGTAAATCCATACATCCCTTCATTTTAAGCATTTTGTTTTCTTTTAACAGCTTTTTGGAATTTTTTTTATTTAGAGGGAAAGATTCTTAAACCTTGTTACAATCAAACCCGCATTACATTCAAAGGGAAAGATTATTTTAGTCTTACCAAGAGTGGTTTGAAATCATTATGTTCCTGAAATACACCATTTTGTAGCTGCTCTTCTAATAACATTTAAAGCATCAGTGGACATATTAGAAAAAAAGATATGTGAATTGATATCTGAATATACATTTTTTCTTAATAGACATTATTCCCATTGCTTACAGTGATGGCTTCTTGCTTCCTTACAAGTAGGAAAAATAATCTCCCCTCTCTCTAATAAGAATATAGTAGGACTTCTGTATTTGCAGGCACTACATCTTGATATTCAGATGATAGAATAATATTCAAGAAATAAATAATTTGCTGCCTTTATACAAATATTGAGAAAAAATACTAAAAATAATGAGGAATTACCACTATGGTCTCTTTCTAATTTAAAAGGACGCTTTAGATTTTTGAAGCATTTGCTTTATAAACTTGAACTGCGGAAGACAATCAAGAAATTTGCTGAGTAGCCCTCTTCCCACTAGTCCAAATAATTCACCAGAACAAGAAAAAACCTCAATGATTTACCTGTTTCCCTTTTGATTTCTGAGTTGACATTGTTTTTACTTCGTAACACTGAATATCAGGTAATAAAAAACAATTAAAGACCAACCCAAAAGTACAACTTTTGCTTGGGGGATTAAAAAAAAAAAAAAAAAAAAGTGGTGATTTTATCCTACACTAACAATATACCTCACAAACTTTTGAGCGCAGGGCACAGACATGTCGAGAATGATCATCTCTTTCTCAAGCAGCAAAGGCATAAACCTCCACTGCTCTGGGATGCTGCAGTCCTACAGGCGATTTGAGACTGAAGTAAGTGATTCATTTGGAATCCAGATATTTCTCAGCAAAACCTTCAATACTCTGGGACAGAAAGGGTAATTACGGGGAGAGTGATAGGAACTAACAAGGCCAATACTGCAGCTCATTTCCTTTGGCAATCTCCAGTTTTCAAAATTATTGTCGTAACTAAGGAAAAGCACGTTGTGGTTGACTTTTTGTTATCAGCCATTTTCTTTTAAATATGAGATAGGTTATATATGCTATGTTTTGTGTATCAGGATCATTAATTCAACCAAGCTGGTTGAAAGTGTCTGTACTAAGATGGAAATAAAAACATCATGCTCAGAAGGAGATTAAAACCCAAAGACAATGCAAATTATTACTTTCAGTCAAAATTTGGAATGAATTTTACTAGCTCTGGAATGGTGCAGCATTCTGATTTTTAATTAAAATGAAATCAAGTAATTTCACTTATTTTAAAACAGCGACTGGCAGTAATATAACAAGAGTGTCAAGAGTTTATGTTGGACTTGGCTTAAATCATGCCCATTTTAAAGTGATGCTTGAGACATCATAAATTGTCTTATGTAATTCGGCTGTTGCAGGCATCAGATTGCAGCTCAATGAGCACCACACAATCACCTGTTTCTCCAACATTTTCTAGGTACAAACCATAATTTCACAAAATATTTTTATTTTTAGCAAAAGAGGAACCAGGCCCCCAGTATTTTACTTTATTGGAAAAACATTTTTTCACGTAAACTCATCTTTAAGGCATAATGTGGCTTGGTCTCGGGCTTAAATGATGCATGCAGTTTCAACAATATAAATAAATATCAGCGTCTGTAGCTACATAAAGTATGGAAAGGGTTACATTTCAGCAAGCTTTATCATATCAATTAATGAGCCTTTTCATGCCTTCTTAACTCTTATTTTACGATAAAGTTTTAAACAAGAAATCACCGTGACAAGTTAATGACCTCGAGTTTAATGTTTAAACTGGGACGTTACTTAGGTCACAGCATGAATGAAAACAAAAATCTTTTTATAAACTTCCTCCCTTTCGGTGCATGCAGCCTTTCCCATTCTGTGCCTCCATGGGTGTCAGCTGGTCCTTGGCAGGAGAAGACATGCTCCTGCATTCTCGGACACCGTGGTCGTCACCTAGAGTGAGCAGAGCACTTAGCACAGCACAGAAGCATCGAGCTCTTCACTACCCAGATTTGTTGGTATGCTGCCTCAATGGGCTTGTGATTTCACTCATCAATTTTACGGCAAAAAAAATGGAATTCTTTCAGGCACTATAAATGCCAGCTCTAACAGAAGCACAAGAGCTTCAAAGTGGATCAGAGCTAACTTTGCTGGCTTCTGGTCTCCCTCACAAAATCCTTGATTTACTTATGTATCAATGAGCACAAAACTGGAAGACGTAAGATTGAACAAAAATTTTTAACCATTTAGTTTGAGTGAGGGGGAGAAAAGGGGGGCTGAAAAGGTAAGGTCTATCCCACGAAGACCAACAATTCAGTGTCCCAGAGTCCCATGAGTTCAGGGACTTTTACGTGCATATAGAGTTTTCTGTTCAGTATTTTATTTTAAATGGTAATTTGGATGAAATAAGGAGATTTTCCTCTTTCCAGTATCTGAATTCCTCAAGAATCTTGTGGGTTCAAAGTGCAATTGTTCACTAGTAATTTTCTTTTTTTTTTTTTTGAGTTATGATCCAGTTGGAACATCAGCAACACGATATCCTCTTCAGACACTGGTGTGTTTATTAGCTTTGGCTCATGCTGCTGTGCCTTGGATGATATCTCCCTGTGCTAAGCTGTAGCTGTTAGCTGCTGAACCTTGGCAGGGAATGCCTGGTAGTCCATGAGGTAGCCCTGAAACCCTGCACGTGTCCTCTCCCTGAATCCGTGTGAATGGAGGATGTAGTGAAAGGGATCTGCACAGCATCACTTCTGAGAAATCACCTCCTCCCATGCTTTCCAAGCCCGCGTCAAAAAAGGGGGATGCTCCAATCACAGTGAATTCTACACCCATGCTGACTGGCTCCTTTTTGATCTTTGCGCATTTTACTTGCAATCTAATGTCACATAATATTAACAGACTTAATTAACTGAGGAGGTGAACTTACTCTCATTCCAGTCAAGAGGAATTTGGCTTTGAGTGAAAAGGGAGGGGATATGATGAGGTAGGGTCAGAGGTCACCCAGTTTAAAGAAATTTATCTAGGTTCACTTTACAACCCACATAAATCTTTCTCTCTTCACTTTGGAGATAGACAGCTAGAGGAAGTAAAAAACATGGCAAAAGATTTGTAGACACCTTGTCATTTGGAGGCAAAGGCAGAAAGAATGGAAGCCCCCCCACTGTAAGATTTTTCCCATTTCCATCACTTTCTGTTTTTCTATTCCCTAGTAAGGTGTAGAAGGGAAGAAAAACCAACCTGTATTCATGTTGTAATTAGTGCAAACTTGTGAAGTTGAGAAATGTCCAACAGACAGTAAGGACCCTCTTGACAAGTATATCATATTCACACTGTGGGATATTCATTCATCACACAGCAAACAGCCAAGTGGCTGTTTCATGCGCCAGGTATCCATCACAAGGGCACACCTGCACTTTAGACAGGTTATCATGGCACACCTATCCCTACTACTTTGGCCCAGGGGGATCTAGTACCTGTATCTCCACTCCCATCATGTGGATGGAAGCACAGCTGCCTCGCAATGGGGACACCCACCACCTTTTTCTGGTATGACAAATGCATATTTGGCCAAAGGTGGGAGAAGACCACACACCCTAAAGGATACAGTATGGAGTGATCTTCAGAAAATTATGTCTATCACAGAACTCATTCCATCAGAGTGCCTGGGAGGCTTTTGAAAGAACACAGGAATAGTACAGGGAGCATGCAGTGCCTCCAGCAATCTGCATCCACCCTGCAGACATGAACACTCTTGAAGCAGTTTGATCAGATACAATGTTAGGAGGGAAAAAAACCAAACAGCTAAGAATTTATATCCTGTAACAGAAAGGATGAAAGAGTAACGAAAAACTTATGTTTTAAACCAATCTACTACTACAGCACAGGATTGTCTAGCTTAGACCCAAAGACAGAAATGTCATAGGAAAGGGGGGTGCTTTAATTTATGCTCTCATACTCCCTGCACCTTAGGAGGTATGCACAGTTTATGTAGGGAAAAGTTTATATAATAATATATTGTTTAATATTCACATAGTAATATTATTTTCAAAATAAGAATATTACTATTCCATTCCTCAAAACGTCCATCATATTTTGTTCTCAAAACTAACACCTTTCCTATGATTGGAAGCCAAAACACTGCAGCAGGAAAGATAAAACCCATGATGTCAATGCAGAGGGCAATTTGCCTACTGAGCATTTATGAGGACATAGAATTTGGCATTTGAAGAATCCTTTGGCATACTATTCACAGAAAAAAAAAAAAAAAAAGAACAACTCAGAAACTTGAGAGATGAAAGTTAAAAATTATGTAAAAAAGACCTGATTTATCACTCCAGGCTGGTTTCTGAATGCTGTTCAGTTTACAGCTGTTTAGTGATGTATTTAATAGCTATGACTAAAATAATAATATGGAAAAACTACAAAAGACGAAAGTAAATTTTTCTCCTAGATATCCATGGATAATCTCATTATGAAACAGCAAGAGCATGCCATTTACTATGAAAATAACACTATGGTGATAAGACTACTATAACGTTTTTGCTTTGATTTAGGCTTTACAACTTGACTAGAGATGCAGTCCCTTTTCTGAAACACACTCCTATTTGCACCAAGTGTATTTATGTCCATGAGCATTTGGCAGTGCTAGTGGTCAAGGAGCTGTGGAAACTGCTGCTGTCTGTGAAAACTTTCCTCAGAATTTCTTGTCGCTTAAGGAAGTTTGAGCCTTGTCACATGTTTTCAAGGCCACTGCAGGACAGCATCAGTACACACTTCTGAAGCCTGCCAGGGGAAGATGCTGATTACTGTAAAAGGGAAATGTTTTCTTGCTATGGGAGTGATGTGGAGGGGAGAGGGAGCTAAGGGTCATGGTTTAGCACTAAAATGGCTGCCAGGCTTACAATGGCAAGTAGAGGAGCTCCTGGGTGGGATCACATAGGTTTGTTTTTTTTTTTCTGACAGGTTTGCTATGATGTAATTACACTTTCTTTGACACTACCTCTTTTATTGGAACTGGAATTTTTCCTCCTTCTGATTTAACTAGGAAACTTGTTGCTATCACTTACTTTTTTACAGGAAGGAATAAGTAATCTAAAGGTAAAATCTCTTTAACCAGGGAGAGTGAGCTGCTCATGCCCTGTTTCTCTATTTTATACTACTACAAGAAAAGCAGAAGCCCGACCCAAACAGAAAAAGGAAATGCTTATTCCTGGTTTCCTCCCTTCCACATTTAAAACATACAGTAGTGTGGAAATATTTTTTTTTTTTTGCCAATAAGCAGTTATGAAAGAAAATAACCAATTATTGTATTATTTATATTTATTCTGGTAGATTCAGCTCTGAGTCAGAAACAGCACATTCCAAAATATTAACTGCTGCACCTCTGTAGGTCTAGCGAGCACTCAAAATGCTAAGAAAAGGCAGCACTTACTTGTTCATGGAAATGTGTGCCTTTTGTCTTACAGACTGTCTTGGGTTGCAATGTAAGGTGGAACAAAAAGTATTCTACTGTCATCTACATGAGCTGTTACAATGGGTGGAGCAGTGCTCTTTATCTTCTCCATGGCTCAGCCCTGATTACTCCCTGGGGAAGCAGGACCCACCCTGTGGGGGCCATCTCTGCTAATGGGCCATCAAGGTCTCCCAGCATCACTCACAGAATCACATCATCCCATTGCGAGATGCCCTGCCCTGGGGGAGGAAACAAGCATTTCTGGATATAATCTGAGGTTTGGAATGCCATGACGGGACCACCACAGGATTCCCAGAGGACCGGAGCTCTCAATAACCACTGCTGGACTTCCAGAGAAGGACCAGATCCTTCTACAGGATCACCGCTTCGACAGAACCACACCCATCACTCCAACAGGACTGCTACCACCATCCTGACCAACAGGGTGTCAGGTTGTAGTCTGACTTGCCAGTTTTAGCCAGTGTTTCTGTACTTTTGCCTTTATTGTAATTTTCCTATTATACTGTAGCTCTGACTTGGAATCTCTAGCAAAATATTTGTGTGTAGTTAATTCCTCACTCTATGAAGCGGTCCAGCTGGACAAAGATTGTCCTTCTGACATCCCGGCTAGCTATCCAGCACCGTTAGCAGTAGGGGCGCACTACCCCCATTTCCGTGGTTCAGGACAGCACCTAAGGCAAACGCTCTGTGCTATGACAGCAGCGCTACCTTTTGGTAGGACGTGGCTTGGCTTATGGCTACAGCCAGCAGAAATAAGAGAGCGCTCTCCAGCTGTGGTGAGCCTAGATTCATAGAGTCCCACGAGAACCGACAACCAAAGAGAGAAAGAGGGAAGTTGCAACAGCTTATAAGGAGGGAGGGGAACAGGGGCGGAGTCAGTCCTTGGACGAATAGGGTTTCAGAGGGGAGAGGGATACAAAAGATTGACTTAGGGAGAACGCCAATGTGGATAACTTGAGGGTGGGGCCCCGGCCCCTGAGCCAATCACTCGATGCTCTAGCTGGAAGTTTCCAGAGAGTAGGGTGGGAGCGCCGAGTGACAGACAGGGCACTGGGGAGGGATTTGAGAAAGGGTACATTAATCTCCAAGGCAACTGGGGAGGAGTTGGGATAACTGGCAGCACAAGGGAGGGAGGGGACAACCAGGGCAGAACCATTACATGATAGGGGGAACAGAACAGTCCAACTTATACTGACACAACACAACAACTCTGGTTTGCCTTCAAACCAATACACAAATATATCAACTGGACCTGAAATTAGGAAAACCAATCCTTTTGCAGACCTGACAGGAGAAAAGAATCTGCAGTGCAAAGGGAGCACCACAGCACTGACAGGAAATGTTCAAGGTTGGCAACTTCACTTTTTACCCCTTTGGAAAATTTGTATTATCTGTTTTGAACTTTCCTACTTGCTGATGTAGGGCCCACTGCCATCACAGAAATACAAGAAAAATTACTCTAAAACTGGCAGGAGGGTGCTTTGGAGATAACTGCAAGTTTTTCTTAAAAGTGGTCCTGTTTCTCCTTAGCTGAGACCCAATTCCTAACCCATACATACATGGTAAGAGCATATAGCAGAAAATTTTCAGGTAAAGTGGGCCAGAACCATAAATGTGGAACAGAAAATGGACAGACCGTCTCTCTCACCTTGCATGAACAATGGCACTTTTGTCATTTTCCCTGTGCCCTAAATAGACTGGATTCAGTAGCTTTGAATTCATGACATTCCTTCTCACACCGATCTCCAGCTCATAATAAGCTAGTAGCTTAGCAGTCTTTTTTTTTTCCTTTTTTTTTTTTTTTTTTTTTTTTTTGTTTGTTTTATTTCGTTTTGTTTTGTTTTAAATTGGCTAGGAAGGCAGGCAAGCTTTACAACCAAAACAATCAATTTCAAGCTGCCGAACCCAATCAGGCCGATTTGAGAGTGGCCCTTTAAATTGAGTGTGAAATTGGGAGATGGAGCTCCCCTTTCCTACTCCAGAGCTGGTGGAGAAACCATCACTTCCTTTTGTAAGTGGGCGCATTAATAGTTGTGCTGTTCTTGCAGACATTATGTGCTAACAAAACTATGTGTGCCTGGTTCTGTAGCAGGTTACAGGGGAAAAACAAAGAGAAGGCCATCTGGCTCCACCAGTTTGTATGTATAATGTCCAGATACTAATGCTTAATGCACTTGTAAACCTAAGTTGTCTCTCTCTCTCGGGGTCTGATTTTAATTTGGGTAATATTCCCGTTAATAATAACATCTAATTACAACATCCATTAAAAGTTAGTAACATTAATTTAACAGGGAGAAAATCTAATAGAGTTCTTAGAACCGTATTGGCATTTTTCCATTAAATTAATGTTACAAACTTTTAAAAGGATGTCTTAAATAGGCATCGTTAGTGGTGGGAATATTAAACAAATTAAACTCAGGCCTTTAATATGAGGTGGGAGCCTATTTATGAATCCAAGCAAAGGTGTCTGCTATGCCTTTCAACCCATTTAAAATGTTCAACAGGAAGCATAAGGCTGTGCAAAATTTGCAGTACCTAAGTTTTCTTCTAGTAAAGGCTCAAATGAATGACTTTTTTTTTTACAGTATCTCTTTGGCTGGCCGTGTGGTCCACACATTCTTGCTTGGCTGCTGTTCTTTCTTTCCAACAATGATGTTCAGTCCTAATTATTTCCCTCCTTTGGGTTATTTTGGTTTGTTTGCTAGGTTTGTTTGTTTGTTCCTTTGTTCAAAGAAGGTGATAATGAAATTAAAGGATGACCAGTTCTCCCGCTACTTAGGCAGAGGCCTTGGTAGTTTTGAAAGAGACTGACATATTTGTCTAAAGAGGGAGAAATTGTATCAGAGATGTATAGATTTTCTAAAGGCTTTTTGTCTAAATCCAGAGCTCATCTGCAGTAGGCAGCATCTACAGTTTAAACATGAGCCTGCTCAGATGGTCAAAGAGAACTGTAAAGGGATTAATTTTTTAAAGATGATTCGTAGTTTACAGGCTGACTAGGGACAGAACTTTTTATAAGGCAAACATTGGATTAGACAGATTATATTCCCCTTGGGGTAAGGACAAAAGGAAGAGCTACATGTGAGAGAAGTTAGTCAGATGCTTAATGTAATACTGGAAGAGGATCAGCAGGGACTGGGCTCATTTTGTGCCCCATGTAAAACACAAGCTTCCAGCACAGTCTATTGTTAATGCTTCAATAATACAACAGAATTTAATAAAGCAGCAGTGACAGCAAAATCAGCAGAGCAGTGCAGTGTGGTCAGCCTCAGCGGTCTTTAATAATGCATGGCTTCAAATTTTCAGCCAGCACTTTGCTCCTTCAAGACTTTCCAAGCAAACATCAGCAAACACACCATATTCAGAGTACCTACCTGGAATAGATACCAGGATGGGATCTAGATATGAGCAGTCTGTGTTTGACACAAGTCTCTGGACTTGTGCAGCCCTTCTGGCTACACCCTGTTGAAACTTATTAGATCCCTTTTTAGAAGGGTCTGATCTAATGTAAATACTGAAATAGGAATGCATTCAAGCTTACAAATCCCCACAATTCATTGTATCATTCATTAGGCTAAATGCTAAATTTGTGGAATATTTTTTTGTTTACTTTGCTGTATGGACAAGCTTCTCCTACTTGTATGTTTGTCTGCCTCACCAGATTTCAGATTTCAGCCTGTGATGGCCAGCTGCTGGGCAAACCCCATTGGCTCCTTTTGTCTCCTGTCTGGGCACCAGAACCATTTTCCCGCCATTTGTTAACTACAGGTTAACAAATATCCCACAGTCTTCCCAAAAAGGCATGCTGGGTGGCCCCATGATAAAAAGCTACCCTGGCTAGCTATTAGCCCTCTCTAACCTGGTGCGGGCAGTATGGTAGGATCCTTCCCAGAGCTGAACTGTGCAGACCCCAGAGACAGGATGTGAGCCTCCTTGCACTGATATCATCAGTCTAAAGGGCTAATTATCACTACCTAACAGTATATATGAATTTTGGTCTTTTTCAGGCAGTCCCGGGGTGATCTCCTGCGGGCACATAGGGCTGGCGCACAGAGCTTTCCAGCTCACAAGTCGTTCTTGCCTAGCAACTCAGTCCTTATGAAGCAGAGGCAGCTTTTCATTATCACTCTGAGTGCATTTTGCTTGTGAATTCCACCCATCAAACATAAAAAAATCCCCAAGAAAACAACAGCCTCCAAACATTGTTGACTTCAGGGTTTATTGCAATAAATAATGGTGATGGGGAGAGTGCACTGCAATTTGAATGGCCATTTCTTTGAGTCAAGTAGTTCATGTCTCAGATAGCAACAGCATTTTGACTAGTAATAAATAAAAATAATTTTTAAAATAATAAGAAAAATTATATTGCTGCTTTATTATTGATTATTAGCTATCTATTATTTTATGTTATTATTAAAGGAGTATCAAGATGCTATTTTCATGCTGGAATATGGCAGCCAAAAAATATAGGAAAAACAAATACCAATAAAATAATATTTTGATCCTGGATGTCAAATCGAATGACAAATTGTAACAAACGCGCTTGGTGGTTTTTGGTTTGGTTTAGTTTCTTGGGTTTTTTGGGTTTTTTTTTTGTTTAATTCTTGGGTATCTATTTAGCTACACTTCTGAGCTCAGATAAGAAAAGAGGTTTTACATTACCCAAATGCTAAAATACTCTAGCATCCAAGTAGTTTAGTGATACTGTTTGAAAGGAGAAGAAAGTCTAGTATGCCATTAAGCAGATTGGTTTTCCTCTTTTGTTCCACAATAAGCTGTTAGTTGGGAAAATATACAGCTATTTGAATCATCCTACAGCCAGTAGTGTAAGATGCAATAACATAGTGTAAATTTATAACCAATGCAGACTTACAAGCAGACTGTAGAGATGTATGCTGCCTAAAGCAATTAGATTATTATTGTAGTGGTATTAGAATAAATTCAATTAAAATCTTATGTTGTTTTTTTTAAACAAGAATATTTTGCTTTCTTCTAATATTTCCCAATATATTTTACTTAGAACATATTAGCGAAACTAAATCATTAGATGATTTTATGCTAACAATTTTAAATATTCAAGACTAGAAAAGAAAAGCATGTAGAGCCATTGTAAGGGCTGTTGTTTACTTTTATACTTTTCACTTTCTCCCTAGTGAGACATCCAGACACTAACTAAAAATTATTCAGCAAAGGATAGATCTATGTGTATATTTACATACCTTCACATATGGCTTCAACATGCCCATGAAACATAAAGAAAGGAGGATAAAATCCTTAAGACCAATCAGTAAACAACCAGCTATACTGTCCTCCCTAACACAGGTTTTTCACAACGAAGTAGAGGCATTCTTACAGCACCTCCACAACAGGGATTGGTTCAATCAATAGGGATAAGCTACTGTTAATTAGTCTGATCTACTTTAATAACTTTATTCAGAAGGAAGGATGGGGGGGAGGCTAGGGGAAACTTCCCTGCTGTCAGTATTATACACCGTAGAGGGGCCTTATATCAGCAATTCAGTGGGAGGAAGTCATGTGGAAGCATTTCTGTATTGTTCCCATGAGCATTCATTTCCTAATTTGCATTAAACCAGTAGGCAGTCAACACTGGTTTGGGTCCATACCTGTAAATCTTCTATTATGAGATGAAAGTATTAAAGTGTGGATCTCAGACAAACTTGCTTCCTCCTCAGGTTGAACAAAAGCAGAGATATCAAATGCTAATAAGATTATCTATAGTGTTTGGGAGGGGGAGGGGGGATGCTCTTGGCGTGTTTTTATTTTTAAACTGAAATTTATTTTGTACAAAATTATCCGTACACCTTCAGTGTTTACCTAAACACTTCAGTCGCCTCACCCCCTTTGCCAAAAGAAGCCCCAAAACCACTGAATCCCCCTCCACTGCACACACCCCCAACCCACCCACCCACAACACCATACACACACCCCCGACCTGCAGCAAAGCAGCATTCCCACAAACATTTCCACTGAAGGGGCAGATTTTCCATTTGTGTAACTCAGTGCCCTGCTGATTTCTAGAGGCTTACTCTTACTCAATGTGCAGTGCTGGCCCAAATGTTCCCCTGTCAGAGAAGTGTTTGGTTTTCCCAGCCAGACTCACACGTGTATATTCCTCAGAAAGGAACAAGTCCGACCAAATCAATTGTCTTGTTCTCTCTGCTTCTTGTGGTGCTATCTCTGTGTGTGTTTGTGCATTTTCTATCTCTCTATCTATCTATAATTATACAACTAGAGCTTGGCTTGGAGGGCAATAGCAGTAAACTATTGTTCAAAGGAGATTGAAATGGCTTGGAGCAGGGAACTGTCTTCTTAATTAGTCTGGAAAACATCACACACACTTATGGCACTATAGGAATAATAAATAATAATAAAAATAGTTCCCAAATGTGGGTTCATATTGCCCAAAGGCAAAGGCTGGGCAGCTGTTGGAAAGATGATGGTTCCCAGCAATAAATATGGGTGGATTAAGCATCAGCTCCAGGAAGGATTGTGTCAAGCTGTGGATTCCTTCCCAACCTGATACCTGACAGTGCATCTACTTCAGGTATATTCACTGAAGGTATTTTCTCTGATGGGTATAAAGTTCACTCTGCTTTTAAATGACAAGGTAAAAAGAGAGAAGTAATAAGGTAACTTCCCAGGGTGAGCTGAGCAGCCTGCTTCAGAAGTGTCCTTGCTCTGACCTTTATAGGCTTTCTTTTTTAAGGCAGAGAGTGTGTAAAGACAATCCAGCAAGACTGCTCTTCAAGCCCAGCAATACAGTGACAGCCTTTGGAAACAGCTGCACAAGGAGACTGACAGATTCATCAGGTACAGTGTGGCCCTGCTGCAGGTCTGCCTCACTGAAATGGTTTCAGCTTTTTTACAGCTGCTTAACTTAGGGGAGCAAGGGAGGGGACGCAGAGGGGCTGGGAATTTTGCTGTCAGGGGCTGCAACACTCTGCTCTGCTCTCCCGTGAGACTACTCCTGGAGTCCGATCTGTTTAGTAATGCAAGAGATAGCCTGCCTATTAAGGGCAAACAAAGGCTATAGAAAAAAATAACCTGCCTGAATACAGCTTATTTGGTGGAATCTACACTTTTCTGTAAATGAATTAAATTGCTGGATAGTGATGTATTTCAGCAAGACCCATTCATTGGAAACCAGCAACAAACATAAACTTAAGAGTCAAATCCTGCAGACAATATTTAGTGATTACTGAGGAAAAGTTCCCAGCAACTTAAACAGAAGTTTTGCCTGTTAGATTATTAGATTTTGGTACCCCAGCAGTTGGTAAAGCCCACATTCAAATTTTTACCATTTTCTTGCTTTTTGTTTCTATCTGGAACTATTCCATAAGTGCTTTTGGAAAAAAAAAGTTTTATTTCTCAATTGAGGTAAATTCATGTAGGATACCTGACACATTTGATCCATCCCTGACCACCTGTGTAGTACAGGTGAAACTTAGAGTCTGGGAGTTGAGATAGAAAATCTGCCTTTATCTTTAGCAAAGATATGTATTTTATCTCTATATCTGAAGTAAATTTCAGAAATGGCTGCATGTCTGCCTGTCTGCCTGAATCCACAACTGATTCCCCCAGTGTGCTGCTGCAGTTCTCCGTGGCCCAGGGAAGGTGACAAGAAACAATTCTTGTTTGACCTTTGCAAGGTACCAGGACCAATAGCACTAGCCAAAATACTGGCAGGCACACTGCTGCCAGGAGGAGACAGAGCTGGGACCATACTAGTCTTTAATCTTCACAGGACATAACACAAATTTCCTTTTTTTTTCCTTGGATTTTGTTCTTTTACTGTTGTTTTTCCCCCATGTACACTTCTTTTTTTTTTTTTTTCCGCCCCCCAATGTAATGGGAAATACAGTGCCTTTATGGCAGCCAAAGTTTACCTTTTTGGGTACAAATGCAAGTTCCTTTTGTCTAGATCCACAGATATTAAGATTTAGGTAATGATATTTTTCCTAGTATTACTGAACTGCCATAAGGTCTTCCAAGGAAATTTCCTCAATTTTACAGTATCCTTTTTTTTACCCATCTATATCTGAATTGCTGCTGGTTTGCTACAGAAGCCTGTATGAATTAAAAAGATTGAAAACTGAGGGGGGTGAAGGAAAAATTCAGAACTAACATAAGGAAAATAATTCTTTCAAAAGTTCACAGTTATTCTTCTGGAAGGTGTTAGCTTACATTCTAATCTAAAAGGAAAATGAGAAAATACTACAACAGTCAAGATCTGTAGGATGCAAAGTACACTCAAAAAAACAAAAGGCAATTTCAGTCTACAATGCATCTCACAAACAGTATGATTATCCTTACTGCAAAGGGTTTTTAACTGTTCTGTAAGAAGTGGAACAAGTGACTGAAGATGCAGATCTGGGAAACAAGAGTTTCTTAATCTCTGGCTTTCTCAGTGGGGTAAAAATCTTCCATGTGACAGTAATCTTTGTTCAAAAGCACCTTACCTTCACGTAAGTAGTTTGTATCTATTTGAAGGTAAAATTGCAAAGCTGAAGAATCCCATCACTTCTTGACAACATTCTAGAAATGGAAAACAAGCAAGAACTGGGATGTAAAAATTCCAGAGCCTCTGTGAGACATGTCATTTTTTCAAGCTGCTGTAGACTGCTAAAGACTGAATTCTAATACTAAAATCTGGATCGACAGCAGATGTACTGACATATAGCTAAACCAGTAATTAATACAGTTATCATGCTTACTATTTTGACTGCATCCTTTTCTGTACAGAAAACACTAATTGTTTATCTGTGCTTATATTAAGGCAGCAAAATTCCTGTCAATCTTACTGCTGCTATTGAGGAATAATTGCTCACAGCAGTTTCTGTAGGGTGTTTTTGGAGGTAAACACCGTACAGAAACTGCTGTGAGAATATACTATGACAGAATAAACCTAGTACTAATACTAATAATAACAACAACGATAATAAAAATCAAGAATAACAATTATAAATATTATGATAATGATAATGATCATAATCTATACAATATACTGATTAAAGTAATAATAGCAATAAATATAACATATTGGTAAAAAGAAGAAGCCAGTAGACTGAGTGAACACCTGGAGTGAGGTACAGACTTGTACTTTTTTAATACTTAGAAATGCATTTATAAAGTAAGCACTCTATTTGAATGAGGGACAGATACATGGCACTACTGAGCAAGACCTACAAAAGTTCAGCAAGCTACATCAAGACGAACCTAGAAGTTTTGTTATTGCATTGTAAAATTCAGCATATTCAGAGCTCCTTTTCTGAAAAATATCTCCATCTTTGTCTGGAAAGTAAAGAAGGAAACAGAGCATCAAAACAGATTTCTCGATCAATATTGGAAATCGGTACCATGAGTATGATAAAGAGCTAAAATGATAGTTACTTGTTACCAATATCTTATACTCAGTGGTGTTTAATTTTTATTTTCTGAACAGCCAGATTATTGTCACTTATTTGTTGAAAAATGAAGATAATATGTTCTCAGCCCTTTTTAGTCATACTGAAGACAGTGCCCCCCTTCCTTGCCACCTTGCTTCAAATATTACATGTTTTACATTACATAAACTAATCACCCCACATTATAATGCTTTTTCTTTCAAAAGAAAGGGAATACAGTTCACATAAGTTAAATAAACCTTTATTGTCCTTTATATTGGAAAATAGGTATATGCATTATATATTTGCATTAGTTAGCCCTTCAAACAAAATTCTTTGAAATTACCATTTTTTAAATCTAGAAATAGGCTTCAATTTCAGTTAAGTGAGAGGGATTTTTGCAAGAAAAAACAGTGAATGTGGCCAACTTTGCAACAGTCATTAGTACTGTCCTTCTACATAAATGCTTAGAGCCAAGTGCTCTGCTGAATGGTCTCAGAAAGGTCATTGAGGGCAAAGGATGATATAAACAGTACCTAAAAGCATGGCAAATCAATCATAATTAACACTTGGAGGTACTTCCTGCACACAAAGACCCTGGAGGGAAAGATCACAGGCAGGGATCACAAGACAATGTGCAGATATAGGAGCAAACAGGTTTTCTCACTCCAGGCTTCCCTTTTGGTTGATGGGTTTGTGCTCTCCCTACAGCAAGAGGGATGTGGAAAATCCCACCTTGCACATATAAAAGGGTTCAGGTCTGAGGCAGAGCTGAGAAGGTGCAATGGATGGGCAACCTTCAGAAAAAGAGTTTTCAAGTACTTTGCACATAAGCAACATAAATACCACTTGAGTACCTGTGTTCCTTTTCAAGGCCCTGGCCACCTCTCCTGCTATTGCACAGGCAGTTGTCATTATAAAAACCACCCTAAAGCTAACTGGAATGTCCAAGGAAAAAGCTGTGTTTTAGAGACAATTTCTAAAGTATTTAGGCACAGAAGGTGAAAGGTGTAGGCATTTGCTGATCACAAAATCTACAGTTTTGAGACACCTGCAGAGGGCACCTAAGCCAGTCTTTAATTCATGTATTAGTATTTTTACCTGAAACAGAAAGAATTGCAGGTTAAGGAACTGAATTCCCCTCTCTTGTACACTGTGCAGTGAGAGTTATTTAATGAGAGAAGAAAAAGTTGATATTCTTTCTCTCTTTTCACTCTTTTCTAGTCCAGGAAGAATGTCTTCTAGACTAAGCCCTGTGGTACAGCACCCAGGGCATCTTGTGCATCCTCCTCAGTCTCACAAAACAGAGAAACATGCACACATCTAAAGCTGTTAACAGCTGTGTATGCCCAGAAACAGACCCATCAGCACATGGCATGTGTTTTTGGCATCCCCAAGGTCATATGATCGTCAGACTTGGTGTAAGGGAAGGCTTAATTTGGATTAAATATTTGCTTACACAAAGAATGGAACACAAATGTCTGAAATCCAGACATCCAATACATGAAAGTCTTTCATTGCAGATCATCAATGAAGATTTATTGCAGGCCCAAAACCATTTTGTTAGAAAAAATCAACTGTTTCTATGTAGAGCAGACAAGAGAGAAAAGCATACCCAATGCTACAGAGCTAGTTTTAAATTTGTGATCACTATAGGTCAACTATTTAATACTTCTTTTACAGGAAAAATTAATTTGTGTCTGATATTAAACATTCAGATATGGAACATGGTGTGCTATTAGTGCTAGAGGCAGTAGTCCAGGGACCTGTTGCAGTAAGCACACCAGACGTAGAGACTTGGTGACAAATAGTCTGTGTCTACTTCCTCCTACTGTCCTGAGTGTTGAAATGATAGTGAGCAGTTTGGTACTGCAGCACCTGAGGCAGCATACCCCACTGGTGTATCCTTTTACCTTCATCCTCCTCCACTCAAATCCACTACAATCTGTATTGAAGTTGTTGACAGAATCTGCATCCCTGTCTCTGCATCAGGACTTTCCCTTTCATTAGTGAAAAAGTAGTGAGGCAAATAGCTGGAGTATCTCTGTTGCAGAAGAAAACAGCAGCTGTGCCAGTGGATAGCCGGGGGTTCCCTCTTCACCAGACAGAGACCTGCTGTGATGATGGCCAGCATTACTTCAAAACTGTGGATTTCCATGAACTGTTTCAGTGCTCTCAGTGCCATTATGAAACAAAGATTTTGCTTCAACAAAGTTTACGCTAATGTGATTAATTTTTTTTCAATAGCTACAGCAATAATGCATCATAGCAAACAAACAGAGTGTTTGACAGAATAGAATTAACATTCCTTTCATAGCAGTTGCCATACTATATACTCCTGATTCTGGTGGCACTTTTTTCTGTGAGCTCCACTTTGAACACCATGATGGCACTGAGTGTATCTCACAAATGAAGCCTAGCTCCACTTAGATTCTGAACAAGAATGCGTTTACTATGCAACAAACCCAATGCATGCATAACCAATTTAAATGCAATTTAAATACTATTATGGGGGTGAAGCACAATTAATTTTAAAATCATATTTAAGTGTTTTTTAGTTTGTGATCTCCTGCCTCATTTAACGTGAAGAGAACACCACTAAATCATTTACTTTGCACATAGGGGAAGCTTACTTTCTGCTCAAGTGTTTAGCATTTTTATTTCTTTTTGTTCTCTTTTTTAAACCAGAAGATTTTCTGCTATTGCCGTGATTACATTGTAAATTGTTTAAAAGCTTCTGTTCACAAAAGAATCATGCAGGAATGCTGAATTCCCTCACTTCAATTTAGCAAGTTTGTCAAATTTTTCTAGCTTGAAACTTGATGAGACAAATCAATTTCACATTGTGTTCTACTCTTATAAGGCCTATAAACACTTTGGTTTGTACATATAGCAGCATATAGAGTTGAAATGTACATATAGAGTTGAAATGTTACAATTACAAAGAAGCCTTAACATTCATTTACACAAGTGTGTAGCATAGCACCACCCAGTACTTAAGACTTGATAAAAAAGCCCAGAAGAATATATATAATTTATATAATATATATAATTTGCCATGTTTAAACACTAGCTAGTGTTTAACTATTAAGAGAATCAAGCACAAACATTAAGATTTACTTAGAACAATATATGGTCTTTTCTGCTTTGGTTTCCTGAGGTTGAAAAGCAAGGGACAGATAAAAAAATACTGTAGATGATGAGCAGTTGCTAGTTTTTGTTGCATTGTAGTTCACATCTCTCTCAAAAATTTATCAAACATGATTTTTTTTGATGAAAACATCTGAACTTACATTCAGATATAAAAAATAATTAGGACTTTGTCATACTTTATGGACGTGCTGGGATGAGGGCCTCATAGGGCACAGGCTGACTCTGTAGGTTCATATGAATGATTGAATATAGTCTTAGAGAGGGATGCTTGTGCCAACTCTGAACAAAGAATTTTTCAGGTGGACAAACTAATGCAGAAAAAAATGCCATGCAAATATAATTATATCCAAACTAGATCTGATGGCTTGCATTGCAATGTACAGTGCAGCAGGCATCATTAAATACATGCTTTTAGAGTGGTTAGTACAAAAAAAGCCAAGCAAGCTTCAGTTGCAGAGATCATGCAAATGAGAACAGAATCTCAGAATTTGTACTGCAGTTTTCTGGCATGATACGTACTCAGAGTAGTGCCTCAAAAAACCAGTTCCACTACTTGAGCCCAGATCATTCACTTGAAGTAACTTAGGGTTATCTAAAGTAATGAATCTATATTTTTCCCAGCACAATTCTGCCTAACAAAACACAGATCCCATGGGCAGACTCAGCTTGAGTATATCCCTCTGTATTCCTGAGCCATGTGAGGAATGAGTGGTAAGAAGGGTCCTAGCACTATGGGTCCTACCTGACAGGGATATTGGCCTATACTCATATGTTGTATCTCTAAAGGTGTCAGCACGTGTTTCTCAATAAATACACCATTGTACATTAAATAAAATTTATCACATCCCCTAAACTCAACACAAAACCTGCTCCAACTGAACAAATACTCCCACTCCTTCTTTTCAGAGGATTTCTGCACAACAGCACAGAAGACAAGATTTATCCCCTGAAAAAAATTGGAGACAGATTGTTTCCTTTTGTCTGGAGCACACAGCATACTGGGAATATTAAGGGCAATTCAAAGGTGTTGAATTGTTGTTAAAAAATCAGATATTCAAGATCCCCATGCACAGGCACAAATGTCTGTAGATAACAACAATCCACCTTCTGCTTGCATATATTGCTTTGCATGATATACATTCACAGCACTGAAGAAACCTCTTTGAAAATGAAGTCATCAACCTTGTTTGACCCTGCTCCAGTTCAGTCTTTCTGCTGGCATCAGGAGAATCAGAAGTCCCTCCATGACATTATTCAAGTTCATTCACTATAGCTCAGTCAATTGTCTAATTCATCCTTTCTCTAAATAGTTACATACAATTTAAGTTATTTTAACTCTGTTTTACACTGCCTCAGCCCATGTCCCCACCATTTCATCCACTAAGTAGGTTTAGACTCAGTACTTTGGTTAAACAGCCAAGAAACCCCTTGCTCCTGCAAGAAGCAGAGATGATGACCCATGATGTGGCTCTTTCCTCCCAGCAGGTCTGAGTGACAGACTTGCAGAAGTTTGCTCTTTTACAGATGAAATCCAAGTCTGAAGAGGATTCATTCATTCATTTCCAAGC
Source organism: Camarhynchus parvulus (assembly GCF_901933205.1). Taxonomy (NCBI): domain Eukaryota; kingdom Metazoa; phylum Chordata; class Aves; order Passeriformes; family Thraupidae; genus Camarhynchus; species Camarhynchus parvulus. The sequence goes on from NC_044572.1 coordinate 59,079,305, forward strand.
CCCTTGAAGCATGCCTTAGAGTATTAATTTCCAAACTCCAGGCTGAGTGGTTACACTGTGCCTGTTGAGATTCTCTCTGCATTGAAACTCATATCAATTGAGTATGTCACTTTTTCAGCTCCTAAATACTGCTGAGCAATGTTGCTCATGCATTTCAGTGGGAGTGGTACATTTCATTAGTGCTTAAAAACTCTTCTTTAGTCCTCACAGAAATAGGAGAAACTTCAGAATGTGATTTTAAGCAGGATATGTAGCATCTTTTCCATGGGCCTCCATGTTTACTAAGGCTGAGGTTTCTTGCTTAATTGCAGTAGTGCATAATCCTATTTAAGAAGTCTGCAGTCTCCCGCAATACCAGATCCTTCTTTCTGCCCACTGGCTCCAGTGGCCACAGTGCTCTGTCACATGGTGAAGTAGTTCAAGGAATGTATCTACCCAGAAAATAGATTATTTCCTCTTCTGTAGATTATTAGTGGGGCAAGGACTGAGCCAACAGTTGTGCTGACACAACTTACAGGTAATTATGGGGTTCATTACAGAGAGAATGATTAAATCATCCTTACCACAGGAGAAATGTGTAACTTAGCCCTAAGCATGCTAGTGAAGGAAAAAGGAAAAGCTGATCCTCCAGTGAGGACATCTGTGAGAAGTCTTGCAGAAAGAATAGAGTTTGATCATTTAATTGAGCAATTCAATAAAATATTCACCATTTGAATATCTGTAGCTACAGCTTCCTGCATGTATATCAAGGAAAAAGTACATTGACTAGAACAGGTCGAGTTAGAATCTGTGCTTGGAGCAGTGACAATGTGAATCTGTTTTCTCCCCTCACACAGGTCTGGTGACACAACTCCTTCTAGAGAAAATAACTAACTTGGCAAAATTCACAGTTAAACTGGAGATAGCACAGATGCTTACAATAGTCAACACTTGTTGCCATTACAGGCATGTACTGCATTCAGACCATGAAAATGAGAAAAGCCATGTGAACATCCCAGTGGTCCATACTGAGTCAGTGGTTTGCTTAAAAATCATTTTATGATTTGGGCTGTAAGGCCAGGACTGCCTAAAGGACAAATGATTTTTTTAACTTCAGAGGTCCACAAATATAAGGCTTAATTCAAAGACAATCTGGTATATTTGACTTCATGACAAGCATAATAATTTGCCATCCATTTCAGTAACTACATGCAGAATTTTATAGCAGCTGAAGTTACCTGCTTTGCCAAATTGCAGGTTTTGGGACACTTATATGTGAAATTTTTTACCTATTCCATGCAGTAATACTTTGACTTCGAGGATTATGTTAAATTTTTATACATCAAAGTATACTGGCTCCTTTTTGAAATAGATTTAAATGTTAAATAGTCTCAAGAATTTATTCCGTACTCATTCCTTTTCAGTTCAAGATGGATTCTCCAAATTGATCATACCACAAAGAAAGTAATAGAAAGCCTTTCACATTTATGATACATTGTGTCAAGGAGGTTCGTGATTTAATGTAAGTTAAAACTTACAAAAACCACTTCCACTTCAAACTTACAAAAAAACTTACTTAAAAAACATCATAAACTAAGAACCTGAGGAAACAAACTCCTAAAAGCCAAGGAAAGCATACACTAAAAATATAGTCTGCAGTGAGCTGTGCATAAAATCTACTGCTGTCCAACTGTGCACATGGATGTAAGTGTAACTGTAAACTAGAAGTATGTGCAGAACTGTAGAAAGGAGACTTGCCAAAGCAGAAAGAAGCTATGAGAAAAATAGAATAGAAAAGGGAATATAGATATGTAATGACAGTATAACTGGGAATTGATTATCCTACACTGCACTGGGCTTTTCAAATTGCACAGTGATGTAATCTTGCAGGAAATCTGCTTCATTTAAAATTATCTCATCAAATAAAGAGTGAAAAAGTAACATTTAAAAATATAGTAGAAATGGGGAGAGTGGTAGGAAAGAATGAGGAAAGTTAAACGGTAATAACAGCAGAACATTTTGACATTACATAGGATGCAACAGTGGAATACACTGTTGTAGAAAGTGATAGGAAGTTTTTGCAATCTGAGTGCAGAAAGGGCAGAATACAGGGCTGTAAATATGTATGCTTTTTCTTTTTTTAAGGGAAAAAAGTAGTGATGTCATAATATTCCATAAAATAAATAATTTCTGGTTTCCTTTTTCCAAATGCATTAAAAAGTTCTAACTAGAAGCAAACAAATTTTACCTAAAAGCTTTGTAAGAATTGGCCAAAGAATCACAAGAATTAGCAATACAGACTTAACTAAATTTTGGCACACTGGGGAGCAAGATAATCCTATCAGGTTTTTAGATAAAGAGTAAATCTGGAAGAAGAAAAAACAGAATACTGAAAAAGATTTGGAGATCATATTAGACAATTGTTGGCCGTAATGGAGATATTGTCTGTTCAGCTGCATGAATCCCATGGTAAATGCAAATCCTCAATGTAAAACACTGAGCAAAATAGAGGGGAAAGAGATAAGCTTTAATCACAAGTGGGCAAGGGATATGACGTATATTTTGGCAGGCCATTACCAGCATATACTGCTAAATACACTTCAAAAGTATGCTGATTAATTTGAAAAGCGTCATAAAATGATATAAGGCCTGGAAAACAAATTCAGGCAATTCCACACTGATTTTAAACAAGAAGGAGGGTTAATTAATAAAATATCCATAATTTCTGTGATGCAAGTGGGCTTTTGAATCTTCCATCAACTCAAATTGCAAGCAGTTCCCTAAATTAGTATCAGGTTAATTGTTGGCACAGAAGTTCCTTCTGTGATGTGCTGAATACAGATGGATCACCCTTCCCAGCCAGCTGGCACACCCAGCCAGGGAGATACAGTGCTGAAGTCAAAGCAGACAGGGATGAAATTCAGCCACACCGTTACTTTATTTCCACGAGTAACCAATGACATTAGCTTTCTTCCAGCACAAGGCTTTCTTCCAAGAATTATTCTGGCTTGCTGAGGGGCTGGTTTGGTTTTTTTTGCGGTGGTGGAGTGAGGGAGGGGAATGACAGGCAGGAGGGAACTTACACATGCAACATTTGTGCTTCTTATCTCACGAAGTTCCACCTATATGTGTGAGTTAAACATCTACTCACTCACAGTCCTTACAGAGTGGACTGGCTGTACATTCATGCACATCATATTCAAATGCATATGAAACTGTAGATTAGATACCTATGCAACAATCTGTTTTACTCTCACTCCTAAGATACAATCACTCAGAAGAAAAGCCTCTACAGAAGTAAAGTGAGATATATGCTGCTACTGAAAAATATTTTTGTATAAACATATGTTTTCACTCACTGAGATTTGAGATCATCTTCAACCATTAAACTTTGAAAAATAAATCTCCATAAATTTAGGGATTTCCTTGAATACATGCAATTTGTGAGCATACCAGCTAAGTGTATTTATGTGGATAATCATTCAGCAAATTCAGATTATATGAACTACACTACCAGTGTTTTGAAATTTGCAGGTGAGATTTTATTCATACCATAAAGAATGTAATATTCACATATGAAGCTTTTTATTTCCTTTGTATTGTTTTCTATATCACAACATTTTTTTTGAGAAAGATTTGTTTTGGAGAAAAGTGTCAATTACGTAAGAACTGCTTTAACATGTCCCAATTTCATCCCATAATTTTTTTTTTCCAATCTTGAGGGAACCGAGAGTCTTCTTTTATTTAATCTGTTGTGTGTGAAGTTGCAGAAAATGAAACTTTTGTCCTGTTCTGAGTAATTATTGGGCACCTTGGAGTCCTGTTGAGTCAGGTTACAGTGTGGAATAACCATTTCTCAGGAACCCCCCCATTCCTCCCTCAAAAGGGGCCACTCACGGAAAATCCCTTCACAGTCTGCTACAAAAGCTTTTCTGCTATTCTTCTTCACAATAATATATATTTTACCCTTCTGAGATGAAAAGACGAAGGGGCTCAAGCTAAGAAAAGTTGACCAGGAGGCTGGTGACAGCAGTCACTTGAGATCCTTTCAGAGATGCTCTCAAGCATAAATATTTAATCTCCTTCGTTCCCCCTAGTGTGAATAATTTTTTTCCCCTTCAAGTATCAAAACAAAGTTATTGAAATGCATATAACCCTGATATTTGATCCATGGCCTCTAAGGGTCAAATACACACTGACCAAGCTCTTAAAGCCTGCAGGACTTTCAGGTGGTCACTTTGCACACACCAGCTCATCAATCAAGCAATAATCAGCAGGACAAATGGGGGAAGATGCTGGTACAGACTACTTAAAAGGCCTGGGCAGCTGGTCCACTTCAGAAGTCCCCTTTATATAGTTTCAGCCTTTAGCCCTCCATGTTTGAAGGGAATTAAATACACTTGTTATTTTCAATAGTTTATCCTGACATCTGCTTGCATTAGCAAACAAAACTGTTGTTGCTTCAGCATCCCTTTTCAAACATTAGGATCACTTCTTCCAAAGAAGTGGCTTGAAAACACTTCAGCAATTTCAATTTTCATTTAAAACATGCAACTCATCCAAATCCCTGCCCCATCTTTTCTTTATAATAATTGGTTTGGTAGAAGATGAACACAGAAAAAGAGATATTTTTCCTAAACAATGTGCTATCACATAAACAGATTATAATAAAGCTCATTGGGTTCAGTCTTCCAAATAAAAACCATTGTTGTATACATATCTTGAATTTGGCTAGCATTTATTTTCACTGGTTGTTTGTTGATCATGTTGATGACAAATTAGTAGAAATTCTGAAATGTCACATCTGTTTATCAAGTAATATGCAGTAATTATTCTTAGCTTTACAATAGTTGAGGATGGATTGGTTGGCAGAACAAAGTATGAAATCATTCTGTCTCTCACCGAGGAACAAGCAAAACTGACAACCTCCTCCACTCCCAGTATGTCATAATTAGAAATTAGAGCTGCATCAAACTGTTTGCTACAGCTGTAAACTCTGGCAAAAGAAAAAGCTCTCCAAAACTATCTGTCATTTACTTAATAGGTTTCCTATTTAGTGTGAGCATGCTGAAACTGAAGATTGGGCTTTGGAGCAGTCAGAGAGCATATTTCCAGGACTTTCTGGAGGTTAAAGAGCTGCTTTAAAGCTGCCCTTTCTTTCCTTTTCTTTTATATTTTGGAGTAAAAATCGAAAACAGTATTTGAATTCACAGATTTTGGAAATGAAAATATGGTGGATTCTCCTAACACTGAAAGCATACAATGAATGTAGAACTGAAAACCACAATCTAGGAAAAAGTAAAACATAAATAGAAGGGGAAGATTCAAACACAAAATTTAGAAGGAATTTTGGAAATGAAAAAATCCTCCTGAAATTAAGTGATTATATTAATATATCATATTATAATTATATTCTGTGTATTACATCTTTCTTAAGGAAAGCAAAAGGAAAGAAGAATATTATCCAAGTGTTCACCTTCAAAATGCCATTATCAGAAAAACCAGAGTTAAGCAGATACCCCAGTAAATAAAAATTAGCAATAGCAATGTGGAAATGGAAAACCACATGGCCACAAAGCCAGAGAGCTACCACTCCAGCTTCCTTCATTGCCATGGGGATCAACACAGAAATAAATTTGCCTGTTTGTTTTGGTTTTTTTTAAAGGTCTTTGAGTTTGGGCCTGGATTTTTCTTTATTGTCAATGTACAGACACTATTTATGCAGTCCACAGGCAGAACACTGAATTTATTAGCAAACTGTATTAACCCATGTCTGTGTTTTCACTGAAGTTGTCTGAAACCTGGCACCAACAAGTAAAAACAACATTTTTTTGGCTGGGCTCTATTTTACCTTCTGGAATAAGTTGGCTGAGCCAGACTGGACCCATTATCAAGTGATGCCTTACACGTTGAATAAGCTGAGGGATAAATATTCCATCATAACTGCTAGAGGTAACAGGTGACCTTCCAGGCACAGGATGAGGTGGCAGGCATATGAAATTAGTGTCACTGTCAAGCTGTTTGTAATCCAAGCCCTCTGCCTGGGGGGCCCAGCTTTGCAAATGGGCACATAACCAAATAGAAAGAGGCAAAGGCAGGGGGTAGGAAAAAGGATAAACAGCTCTCTTTTCCTGTCACTTCTGCCATGGGTCCTCAGCAGCTTCTCTGCTGCTGACTGACTGGAGAATTAGGAATCCAACATCTGTGCAACGTGCGTTAGAGCTGTACCTGTGCCACTGCGGTGCAAGGCACTGAGCATGCCAAGAGCCCAGCTGCTCTTCTTCAGGTGAGCCAGAGGAGCCATGGAAAAGAGATGATCCAAAGCACGATAAGACAGGGCATGTACAAAGGCTGGATTGTCTTGCTGGGCATTCGCCGTGCTGCATGATGTGTCATGATGTTGTCTGGTCTCTGTTGGTGGGAGAATCAGGAAACCAGGACTGTCCACCAGGCTGATTTTTTAAGTAGAGATTTCATCACCTTGCTGAAAGCTGAAAAGTACCTAAATACTTACTGTTGTCCAAGTCATGCAATCCTAACTGCACAACCTCTAGTGACAACAAAGCAAATTGTGAGAGGGCAAGTTCACTTATGATATTTCTGTTGCCAAATGCAACAGAAAGTACAAAATACAGTGGGATCCTGAGCAAAGTTAAAAAAAAAATTAAAAGTCATTAGAAAGTAGTTTTCCTGAAGTTGAAGCATTAAGTGTTTTAATATCAGATTCTGTAAATCATCATTACTTCGGGATTTGTATGTATGTTATTTTAGCTAAGGAAAATGAAACATGATTCTTATCTGTTAATATACATAACAATACTGTTAAGCCAATTTATAGCAAGGAAAGCATCAAATTATATCTAAGAGCTGGTTAAATCCTTATTTTTCATGCTTCAAGCCATGCATTTACAGTCCTTCCTCCCCCTGTACAATTAACTCAAACTTTCATACAATTTAGCAATATTTTTCTCATCCTCAGCTTCAAATCCGTGACCTCTATATTTTCTAAGTTGTGTCTGGAATGTCTGGTCTTGAGATATTCAGTGAAGCAAAGGAAGTTTGTGGGCTATTTACAAGATTCAGGCACTAAACGTGTTGCTGGGGTTCAGGGTTTGTTTTTCAAATGACTTTCCAGAAAAGTGTGTGTTTTTATCCTTTTACAATTTACTACTCCTATTTCCATTGTCTTTATGGATGGAGATGCTTGCTCTGGTGTCAAAAATACCACTGGGTCTACACTTCCTATCGGGCTTTGTTCACTCTTTGTTCACTCTGCCCCCCACCTCCCAGACTCCAGTAAAATACAGTTCAGTGTTTGGAATTTCCCATTCATCCCGATTAAAACAAAGCCAGCAAAGTTTCCCCCACCAAACTGTGTGCCTGTTTTGAAGAGGCGGCAGCCACCAGCTTTGGTTTTGTCAGGGATGAAAAGAGGGCATCGCAGCTGTAAGGCAGCGCAGACGTGTGAAATGGGTTTCACACGCTGCTCAGCTACCAGTGGGGTGGCCATGTATGATTCAGTCTGCGCCGCGTCAAGAAAAGGAAAAGCCTTCAAAGCCACGCCAGCCATCACCTCTTACAAACCCTGAGTACTCCCTTTGACTGCCGTTGCTTTGCTGAAAATAACACATTTAGTCATTTGTCATAATTATAAGAGTCCCAGTGACAAGGCATGTGGGCCCACCTCTCGGCCCTGCCAGGATGGGATAATGCCGACAGCGGGGGACGGCTGCTGCCCGCAGCCCCGCCAGCAACACCCCGCCCACAGGTCACGCCTGGCCTCGGCCATGAGCTCGGCCCACATGATTGATAGGCTCACAGCAAAACTCATAATTTCACAGATCTTCATTTCCATTCATCTTCCTCACATGAAATTTATCTCAGAGCAGAAGAACCTGGTCATGCAGCAGTAAATTGGTGAGCCAGAAATCTATTACAGCCTCAGAGATGCCACTCAAACCTTCTAGGCCCCATCCCCCCACCCCAGCCCTCTTTAACTTCTTCCTTTCTGCAAGTATTTCCCAAAGACAACATATTATTTAGTGTCCATGTATCGTAGCTCTAAACAAAACTCAACCAACCTTATCCTATTTGCCCTCTCAGCCACTCTCAGTGCGCACATCAGTGTTAGCACATGTTTCTGAGACTCACAAATCTCTAACATCATTAGAAATTAACCACCTTTTGAATAAGGACATAAATACACTTTTTTCTTTCCCCTGTCAGTTACCTAGGCTCCTCAAGTTTTTTTGCAACAAAGATTGCTTTCTCGCACAAGGAAGACCTTCTGCACTCCCAATTAAATTCAGAGTCCTTCAGCAGTGTGAGTGAAGATTCTTGCAGCGATTGCTGTACTTGCCAGAAAAACCTCAGTAGGAAAACATACACCCCATGTGTGCATCAAGGAAATATGGGGAGAGGCAAGTCAAGGCAGTAGAAGGTGAAAGTTTCTGCTAAGGGAGTGAGTGTGTGAAGAGTATCTGTAGCTTGAAGTTATCCCTAGATACTCATGGAAGTAGTGAAAGAATAAAAGGGAAATAGCTTGAATTTCTACATTTCCCCTACTCCATCCAGCAAACAAACACTCATCAAAACAGAGGTTTTGTTTGCAAATGAAGCATCAGTGAACACTTGAGGGATGTGACACAGGGTAAAATCACGGATGGACACACACATACACACACGCCCACACACACCCACAAACAGTAAATTCTAAAATTCTAAAAAAGGACTACAGGACATGGTCACCACATACTGAAATGCTTCAAGACCAACTTGCTTTAAACTGATGTCCCTTGGTCTCTTAAACCAACACAACAACTGGCTGCCAGGGTGCTCCTCTTCTCTAGAGACTACTGACCAAGATGTAGGAAATGTGTACATACAAACAAAGGAACAAAAGAGTTCTAGCAAACCTTTTCCTTGTGCTTGTGGGATATGGCTTACATTTACCTTAGCTTGCCTAAAGAGGAGCCAAAAATGTTTCGGACAGCTGCATGCCTCTGACAGCCTAATACTGATCAAATCACATTTGAATTTTTATTTACTTGAACCATTCAGTTTTGAATCTTATTTACCAAGTAAGGAGTAAGCTCTGCTATTTGCTTTCTTGCTGTGGAAAACACTTGCAACTGTTTATAGAGATCTTCAGTTAGTGAAATTCGGTCATTAATAATCTAGCACCGAGTTGCATCTTCTTTTGAGAATAGTCAGCAAAATTAACCTGCTTGTGAAACATGGTCTTGGTTTGCATGAGTAAACATTGCAGACTTAAAAACTGCACTATCAAAACCTTGTTGGCTACATCCTTATGGCTATACTTGCTGCCTTTTTTTTCTAGCCTATTTTTTTGTTTAAACTGCTGTTACATTCACATGCAGCATCCATAACATGTCTAAGGTCTGGATCCCGAGATTCTGCCAAATGCAAAAACAACACAAAAAACTGATATCTCTAAAGATGTTGCCAGACAGGCAGAATTATATGAGAAGACACATGCAAAGACTAAAGAATGAGCTCAGTCTTTTTTCAATATAGCAAAATGCTGTCTGCTCAGACTATCAAAAAATCCAGCTTTATCCTCCCAAGTTTGTTTCTGTTTAGCTGATTGCACTACTTTCCTGTAGCTCATCCACAATGAATAAACTTTATTTTAATTTAGAAAGCAGTCTCATGCTCTATTTTTACTGCAAGGAAAACAACTGATTTCCCCTCCCCCTAGCAAAAGCTGGTGCAGAACCCAGTCCCTGGCAGCTGCTGCTGACTTTAAGCACCATATATAAGGTATTAAACCACCCACTTTATGTTCTAATAACATTAACAGTCTCACATGAACCAGGACATTCAGGTTAAAGCTGAAATTCTCTCCTTAAGTCACCACATTGTGTCTAGGTACAGTATTGCAGCACTTAATCAGAGGGCCTCAGAGCAGTGGGGGGTTCATACCATATGTGCTATAATACCTAAGCACAGCGGGGTGAGTTAAGGACAGAGTTTTAGACTTAACTCTGAATTTCTTAGGTTCTGTCAGGACCATGCTTAATGTTTTTGAAAAAATTGCATTATGTGTGTCTGGAGAGTTACTTTCTTCTTAAACAAAAAAGGAAAGAAAGATGTAGTGGGGGTGGGAGACAAGTGAGGATGATTTCTCAGGAAAAGATAAAAGTAGTTGTATACAATACCAGCTATCTAAATTGTAAGTGTGGACATGTTGATATTCTACAAATATTTATACAACTTTCAAACGCATTAACTTAATCCAGATGACTGTGATAAAGCTATATAAAAAATACTCTTTCAACACTAAATTTATAATTTTTAAGCCATTTACTGGAATTATATCATGTTTCATTTTGTTAGGATCTCCTTCAAGGCCCCAGCCTAGAGTTTGATGAACACAGAAAAATACACTCCCTAATGAGATGCTTATACTTTAAAGATGAATAATATTTCTGCTTGATTTGTGCTTCTTCCCAGCAACCTTATTGAGACTACATATTTCCTATGTATTAATCACATTTCATATTCAAATGTGTTGTTCATATAAAAACTCCTTAAAACAATCTGCAAGAAGGTAAAGGGGACTAAACCTTACAATGTGACACTGAGTTTTCCTAGGGCAGCTTTATTTACTGGTGATATCACAGGAAGGCCAAAAAACAAACCTTTCATTTCTTACTAACCCAACAGAAAATAAAAGATATTTAAACATACAGCACTACATATTCTCAAATCTAAAAAAAAAAAGGAGTAAAAGAAGTTGTAACAAAACTGTACAGCCAGTATTAGTTTCTGGAAATAACACTCCTACAAGGTACATCTCATTGGTGGTTATGGTGAAGGTTTTTTTTTTTTTTTGTTTTTAAAGAGCATTCAGCATCACCTAGGCATCTACTATTCCTACAGAAAAGTAGCAAAGTAAATTTCCACAGTACATACTACTTTCACTGGCCCTTGAGTCAAAATCCCTTTTCACAAGTAGAGGGTAGGTACTTTGCTAGAATAATTTATTATGCTGCATCCTCTGCAAGGGAAATCAATTGAACAGAATATGAGCACCACCCAAGAATTGTTGTCCCTCTCTCACTTTCACAGGTCAGGTGTAAGATCTCATATAATATATTGTACCTTGGTGAACAACCATCACTTACCTGATGATTTTTAATGTGGGAAACCAGCAAGGTCTAGAGGGAATGTCTGAGAAAGACGTGTGAAACACACCCTCAAGAGCAATCCCCAGTGAAAATACAAGCTCACCTCTTCCGAGAAAAGCTCATTAAAAACTAGCAGATCTCAGTGGTTTTGTTGCAAACCAATCAACCTGAACCTGCAAAGGAGTCTGACCTCACCCAGATTCATGGGTCTTCTATTTTTGACTTTACCTACTTGTGATAAGAATTGATTTAAATGATTCTAAAATTAGTGCTGTACATCAAAGGATGGTTATAGCATGTCTCAGCAATGTTGCAGTTTTACCCATTTTGCTGTTCTCTGTGTGTGTGTGTGTGTGTGTGTGTGTATGTGTGTGTGTGTGTTCTCTAATTGGAAAAGTGTAACCCTTAAATCCAGGAATTGGTGACTGAGTTAACTTTCCTCCTGGAGGAGTGGTTAGAAATTGACTTCCTCATAAGTGAGGTTGTTACCCTGGGATGCAGGTGGAAACCAGAGTGTAGTTCTCATAAAGTTAACAAGATCACTTTGCTGGGCTCAGGCCTCATGTAATTTAAGTCACCTATTGCCAGTGAAGGTAGATAACATTTTTTGCTGCTAGAGATCAGCCCTCTAAAAACAGAGCAGTGAACTTTGGCAGTTTAAACCCACCAAAAATGAACGGATTAAAAATGTCCCAAATCATTAGAAACAGAAGGGGTTAAAAAAAACCAAAACAAAAAACAACAGAACCAAAACCAAAACCAATAAATCTAAATGCTTGTGTAGTAGTGGTGGGAAAGCATTTTGTACTGAAAGATCTAAACACACTCATATAGATGGTGTCAACACAGGCAGGCAGTTCCAAAATCGTAGACATCACACTAAGTTACTAATCCAGAAAGAAGCTACCTCTATGTCTTGTTTTTATCTTTAACACCTTTTAGCTTGTTTTCCTCACACGTCTACCCTCCCTGCTTTTAGGCTGGAAGAAACTGTGAAGTGGTAAAAGGACTTTGTGCTCATAAAGGTTTGATGACTGGACCATCTGGCTGGGAATGCTCATAAAGGAAGCCCTGCAGAGGTTAAGGAGGTCAGAGACTACACAAGGAGGGGCTGAGGTGGGTCCCAGCACTTCTCTGGCACCCGAATTCTGACCTACTTGTAGTAAGGTGCTCTCATCAACCTCCACAGGGAAGTGTCTCTGTTGGACTGGTGACAAACATAACTTCTTTCTCTTGCTCACTTTCATAATTTTGTGGAAACGTAAAGGAAATATCTCTGCCCATATCCTGTTGTAATCGCTTCCATCCTCTACCAGTGCTCAGCTCATTAACAAGTGACCTGAAGGCAGGGGGAAAAAAACTACAACTTTTGTATAATGGAGCCTTGCTGTGTAGAGACTATAAAAGTAAACAGGCCTGGTTCACTAAAAAAAGAAAAGAAAAAAAAACCCAGAAAAAATACTAAACTGTTCTCTGAAACAAATAAATGTCTGATTTTAAAATCTAGCTACATGACAGGTATCTCAGTGATATGTGCTTGTGTTTTCCATGCTACATGCCCAAAAAGCATATATTTAAAGCCTGTACACACAAAGTTGTAGACTTCTGCTGTACTGATTGCCCTGGCAGCAGATAAGTGCCCAGCATCAGGTTTATGAATTGCAGGCTTCATTAGTCTTAAAATGGTAACAAAGGAAGATGCGTCCTAAAAAGTGTCATCCTTCATCTGAGAGGGTAGTGCCTGACACATTAGGAATCTATATGCTCAATTAACCACTGGCAGGCTCATTTTTTCTATGCCTCTCACTCAGCCTCTCTCTCCCCCCGCTTCTTTTCCTCACTAGTCCACTCTTCCTTCTCACCGAATCCTTCAGCCCTTACGTAGATAGCCCCGACTATATGCAAACACTCAATTACAGAGTGGCTGGAGGGATTACTTTTGGCTGCTACTAGTTCTCTCTCCCCCAATTTCCTGTGAAAAGCCAAATAATCTTATTGCTGTCTTCTGCTTTTAATTACCAAAAGTGAATACACTCAGATCCTTTGTTTTTAAAAGCTAGTTCACAAATTCAGAGTCTGTCTTGGAAATGAACATAGTTTGATGATTAAACTGTAACAGCTCTTGAGGTCCAGAGCACTTTCTGAGGAAGCAAAGTCGTATACTGCTTTTTCCATAAAAACAACTATTTTATCAGTCTGAAATCAGTTTGTGAATCTAATATTTGAATCAGTCCCCTCCCTCCCCCATTATTTAAATGTATCCTTTATTATCCAGGCAACCTTACAGAAACACTTTTGGCAGTCACAGCTTTGGGTGGGAGGAATAAACAGGTGAAAAAAAGTCCCAGAAAAATAAGAGAGGGAAAGTTATCAGGTAGGAAACACAGCCAATCAGAACAGAAAGCCAGTGTCCTAAATGTTTAATCCTCCATAACTATTAGCATACACATGATTAACTGTATAGTAGACCTGATTAAGTGTGTCTGTACATTATGCTAATCCCTGCACGCTGATTGGCTGACCTGATTAATGGCCCACCAGACTCCGTGCAGGGATGGAAGTAGGATGTGCTGCTTTCACCCCCTCTCTGCAAAGAAAGCTGGGCAAAATAAGGGAGCAGTGCACAGCCAGTCACCCAACATGCAGCAAAGAAAGGGGACAAGAGGCAGAGGTCATACTCTTTGAACACTAGGTTAGAGACATAAAGTTCGAGATAATGAAATTGCTTTTATAGCTCTGTTTCCTAATATTTAAGCCTGTCATCAATGTTATTTTTGGATGCAGTTCAGATAACAGCTTATTTAAGAGTTCACCCGTGCTCCTCTCTGTATATCTCTCTGCACCTGTATGCATGGGACACCTGTTACAGGAAAATAAAGGCACTCTGCACTAACTGCCTTTAAAAAAACCTTCCAGAAAACATGATCACCAGTTTTGCACTTCCACAACTTCCTAAAGGCATAGAATATGCAATTTTTAACCACACTTTAAAGCAACTAATTTCAGCTTTTAAAGATGGATTCAAAGCATTTCTGAAGCCTTCAGAGGATATGAAGTCTCCTGGAGAGACTTTGGTGATGGTTTTGGAATTATATGGTTAAGTGCTCTGAAGACAAGCATTTGAAAATGCATTGATGCCCCTGCCCTGTCTGTAAAAACAGATGATATATATTTAGCTTGCACTTCTGCCTGTTATTGAGTTATTGACACTGAAAGTCAGCAGTCTTATTAAGCTGAAAAGACTTGTCAAATGGCCTTAATGGAAGCTTAATGTTTTGATAAAGAAGTTAAAGCAGACTCTTTTCTCTTTCTCCCTCAAATATACACTGGTATGTATGGCACTTGGTAGTCATCTAACACCTAAAAAAGTAAAAATACATGCGCACATCAATGTAAAAAATATGAAGTGTCTAGAAAGTCTGTATAATATTGATACACACCATCTGTTCTAGGTCAGGTATGTAAACTTTTTTGGTTGTGTACATTTATCCAGAGCAACTTAAGGGGATTAAACTTCTGGCCTTTAAAGTGTTGAATAGCTTTTCTTGAGTTACTTGAATGAGGTATTCACGTGAGGTCAATCTAGTTATAATGGGTCAAATTTAACAGCTGCTGTTGGCACAAGTTTGGTCTGTGGCTACAAGTCTAGAATCTGCTCCCACAAAATGATGTTCTCACAGGCACACAAGGAGTCAGAGCATGGCAGTGCCAAAAGTAGGGGACTCAGACTAGGGTGGCACACCAGTCAGGCTGGTAGAGAGTGTACCAGTGTGCAGAGACTTAAGAATACAGAAGAGTTGAGCTGTTGGTGCTGTGCTTTTTCTTCTTTGGATGAATTTCTTCCCAGCCCATAACTCAAGACCTGTGGAAACCTGTGTTATTGAACACTGGCAGTACTGCTGTGGGAGACTGACTCAGCTCTTCTGTTTTATCTCATGATGCAAGTCATGGCATCATGTCTCTAAGCAGCTGTTTCACACAAAGACAACCAAGAGAGAATCCAAAACACCAATTACATGTGTGACAATGATACTGGTGAGCTAATTTTAGTTTGCTAAATGTTATTAAGCAAGTGAATCTGTTTTTCTTAATTACTTATTTAGTTCTGGTAATTAATTATTGTCTATAGAATGATTCAAGTTATATTTATTTTCACTTTTATCAACAGGTTTCTTGATGTTTAGGTTACCTATGCAATACATCAGAATAAATATATTGCATGAGTATGTATCTGAGGAAATGTCTCAGACAAATTTTTAAAAAATCCATACATTGAGAACAGAGCTTCCTGGAGCCAGCCTATACAGAATGCTGCAGAGGAATGTATATCTTACACAGTCCTTCCTAACAAAGAGAGACTTAAGTTGTGGGGAAGTTCTTTTTTTCTCTCCTGTGGTCACCAGCCCCAAACCTTTTTAATTAAAGGTGGTTGTCTAATTCTGCTGCTTGCATAGAGCAGGCTCATTCTTTTAAAGCTTGGTAATGATGGATGAAGGTGTAACTGATCCTTTAAAAACATCAAATTAAATACAATATTCTTTACCTTGTTCTATTTAAAACCATAACTGTTCACTGTCTCGGGTGAGCAGCAGACGGGGGAATACTTTTGTAAATATTTCCCTACTTATGCATTTCTCTGTTTATGCTTTCATTAAAGTGTCAGTTAAATACTCTGACATATGACCAATCACCTCTGTGTGTGGTCAGACCCTCTTACCTAGAGTAGGCCTACTTATTCCAGGTAAGAGACAGATTTGAGCCCCACCAAATCCTGAGAAACTTAAAAGTTCACACCTTTCAACTTTTCAAGGTTAAATACTTTGTGGTGGAGTAAAAAGGAATGTCCTTCCTATGAAAGTCACAGTCAAGTGTTTTCTTCTTGGGAAGGGCTGCACATCTCTGACCACTTTTGTGGTTAAAGGACTGGTTGGTCTTAAGGTGTGAGCCAGGTACTGAGATGCTCAGGTTGTCATTGCCTGGAGCCACACCTGAGTGTGAGGGAGGTGAGGAGCTCTCTAAGTACCTTGTGAATCCAGATGTCTCCTGGCTTGGCAATGTCTGAGAATCTGGGACCTAGAAGTCCTACTTCACCCTTCATTGGATGTGCAAATCATACTCTTCTCTAGTGACAAAAGTCTATCCACATCACAAACCACAGCAAACAAAAATATATCTACATATCTCAAAGGAATTTTCTTGAAGATCCAGGGGAGATCACAACTTAAATTAACTTCATACTTGATAAAGTCACCTTTACCAGCATACCAAGCCTATCAGGGCATGCAGTCAGTAAAATTCCCAGTGAATTTCAGCTTTTACTAAGTGGACTAATTGCTAATATCTTGCAAAAAAGGTTACGCTGATTTGTAGCAATATTTAGCAACCATTTTCTGAATTTAAGGAAACGGAATTAGGCTGACCTCCAGAGACATGCAAATGATGTTCCTCTTTCAGTTTCCTGCTAAAAAGGCGTAACAGTTCGGGACTCTACTTTTGTCAGACAGAGGTGCAAAAGTAATATTTTGCAGTGTGATTTTTAAGGATAGAGTTGCTTAATGTCTAAAAAAGCAAACAGATTACTTACTTAATGTGCTTCATACATGTCTCTGCTTTTGGTCAGAGAAGTTACACCATAATTTCCTCTGAGATGTATGGCACAGAACAGACAGAGCTTCATTTTAAACATGATATTCTGTTGATTAGCCAGTGGAAGAGTTCATGAAGAAGGAAATATTCTTATGAACTACCTTTACCAGAAGTTACTATAAAGTGGTCAATGCTTTCTCTGTGCAGCTTGTAGATGCTGTGTATGCTCAAGTGGAAGCACTGCTTTGAATGGACACAGTGAGTGTAGCAGATGTAGATATGAGCAAAAGGTTCTTGGATAGCAATTTACTAGAAAAATCTACCTCTTTTAATTTGGAGAAGTCACATGCAAATTATTATTTTGCAAAATATATTTATTTACTGGTTGCAGGTATTGAATTGGCGGCTTTTCAAAATCTTTACTCTATGGTTTAATCACAATTATTCAAATTTTAGCTGAGTCCTGTAAGTATTTTGACACTCTTTTCATCGAAGGAAGAGGTACCCACAGTTCTGCTGCAAACACCTTGGGAAACTGCATATGTGTGTTTAACAAATGTCCAGTCAATACTGCAAGCACTTTCTGGTAGTATATTTGCTTCTAAAACAAAGTGATCTGGCTTTGCAGCTTTTTAATTGTGGTTTTATTTGTGTCCAAGAGGAGGTCCTTGAAACTCAGAATAAAGTTTTATCTGGTGGTAAAACTGTTACTCAGTTGGTCATCTATGCGCATTTCCTAAACTTCAACAGTCCTTATAAAAAATAAGGTAATCCAACAGTCTTGGAGTCCTTCCCAAAGGGATTTCAATCACCTCTGTATTTATGTTGTGGTTTTATCACACTTATCTTCACTTCTGAGGGGAAAATTTATTTTAAAACACTTAGCCTTTGGTGAGGCAAGGAGAAGAAACCAAGGGGCAAAAACTGTGATGCCAAGGAATTCCTTACAAGATATGCCTTCAGGTCAGTTGTCTTAGTGTTTAACCCTGGGATTAATTTGTTCGGATATTTCCGGTGACTGAGTTGTTGAAGCATAACAAAAAGCATGAGGTGAGCTTTTGAAAAACTAAAATCCATGTGGGTTCAAGGTTTGGAAAATATGAGGGAAAAGCATGACAGCATGCAGAGGAGATTAATCAATCTTGTGTACATTTTAAAACAAAGTATTGTGATCATTTGAGAAGGTATAATTTCAACAAGAAACCAGATTTTGCTGAAGAACATAGTATATAGTGTAGGAATACAGAAGGGGTGGATCAGGAATCCCTAAAATTGCAGTTATTTCCTCCTAATAATGTGAACTCATCCAGACTATAAGCAGATCTTAAAATTTTGATCACAATGAAGAATTCATGTGAAAAAAAGAGCAGTTGCACTGGCACTAATCCAGGATAATTCTGCTGCAAACAGTAGAGTGACTCTGGAAATGCCAGACTGAGCTGAGAGCTGAGCTTCCTGATAATGGGCTGTAAGAGGTGCCGGAACACAAACTTGTGTGATAGACTCCAAGACTGAAATGTGTCATCACCTACAATCATGGACTTTTTCATCTGGAAAGGCAAGGATAGATATGCTCTTCACTTTGCAACTCACACACCTAAAGGGCTGACACAAAATCCCCCACTTCACCCCAGCAGCTCTTACCCTTCCTGTCCCATGTGTGCTATAGCAGCAGAACAGCTGTTCATCTCCTTTCATCTGGGATTCTGCTTTTGTTTAGCCCTGACGACCACAAATCATATCATTACAATGGCCATTCTCATTGTACCAAAGGCTGACCAAAAACCAGATCCACTTCAAGACTCCCTTTCAGAAGCACCAGAGATGGAGGTGGCGATGAGCATTTCCCTGGTTCCTAGCACAGGTTCTTTTCTAGGTTGTAATCCATTTTTTGCTCATACCTGACAAGGTGCTCTGTTGAGACTGAAGCCCATGTGCTGGCTGTCAGTCATGGCTAATGTGCTATGCAGGATAATGGGCAAAGGCAGGTGGTGCTGGAGGTGTAAAAGCAGAGGCTGCGCCCATTGAAATTCTCTCTGTCCTAATTGGCAGGAAAAGGGCACTGATAGGCATGGATTGTCAAGATGGCTCCTCTGACCCTTCTGCTTAATCCAAATGAGTAATTAATGGGTGTGTTATGATTAGCACTGCAGTAAACTCTTCACTAGACAAATACTTTAAAGCTCTCAGGCTTTAGCTCACCAGCTGATTGCCGTTTGGCTAGCAGATTTGTTTCCCTCTGAGTGGTTGAACACAACTATTAGTCGTGCAAGGGGAGTTTATGGCTAAAAAATAAAAATTAGGAATTCTACCAAAACGATGCCAGTGTAAAAGTGGGAATGCATGTTTTCTCAGCAGAGCTGACAAAAGGAGTTATAACACACAGGACTGTTGTGTATCAGGAGCAGATAGCAGCTGATGAAGTGAAGGAGGAATTGTGTACTGAGCATCAAGAAATATAAAACCTGTATTTTCAGGCTTCTCTTCTCTTTCTCTGAAAGAAGTAGCAAAACAGGTGACTGGAACCACTAACTCCCCTTTTTCCGTGGAATATACCAAATGGATTTGTAATAGAAAAATGTTTGTATCCAACATCTTATCTTTCCAGTTTTGTGGAAAATACCAGCAGATTGAAGATGCATTTGTTTTGAAATCAGCAATACCTTATTGAATTAGGTAATCCCTGTTAACTTGTGGCTGCTGAGATTTTACAAGAGAGGCTTGTGCGTTAGTGGCGGTGGGTTCAAGGGAGCAGGGTATTCTCTTCTGCTTTCTCAGTTTAAGGCCTCAGCTGAGGCCAGTGGGGCAGATAAGTCATAGGACAGTTTATGCAGGAAGACCAGATGCTCCTGCTTCAGACCTAGACACCTTTGAGATAACCAGTACTGGGCCAGCTCGGTCATGATAGAGGTGAAGAAGAGAATACAGGAATCCAAGCAGCCTACCAGCATCCCCAGAAAATGTAAGGAGAAATCTACTAGTGGGAAAAACAGGAGAAGAAACTATGCACTGCGCATCTTATATACTGTCACCTGTATGAAAGGGACAGCTAGGACAAATTTCTGTCTCCACGCTTGCCAGTTGATCACTTCTGGATTTGTATAAACTGCAAATGGAAAAATGAAATGAAATGAAATAAAACCCACTTGCAAAGCACATTTCAAGCTTCTGCAGGCAAGCCTAGCTCTATTTCTCATGTAATTACAGAGATTATAAAGAAGGGAGACATATGACTGCCACCTATCCCTGCAACTGTCCTTAAAACAAATGCAAAGGACAATTAACAACAGATTAGCTCCATGTCCTAGTTTGCCATGTGAGGATGATCACTGACCTTCTCATTTCATCCTCATTAGTGTCTCAGGCCAGCAGACCCATTGCTCTTTAATCATCGCCCATCATCCTTTGCTTCAACACATGGAAACAAATGACGTGCTGCCAGGAAGGTCAGAGGCCAAATATGAGTTTTGTTGTTGCTGGAGTGCAAACTGGAGGCAACGGGGTCACCTTTGGGGCAAATCTTTGCGGCAGTCTGTTTGAGCAGAGAAACTGTTTTGAATGCGTGAAGCATGACACCCACTGTGTTTTTGTTTTCCTCTTGCAGCTGGAATTTACTCAAAGATTTCTTTTAATTTTCTATTTTTTTAGTGGCATGTGAAAAACACCCAGGAGGAAAGGACTGGTGATTCTATTTCTTTCTGAAAACAAAAGGTTAAATTGCAAAGGGCTGGGATAAGTGCATCCAGGGTGTCACATGGATATTTTTTGCCTTTCAAAGCTGCATGTTGTTCATAAAGTTATGAATGCTGGGAGCTTTTCAGGCCGCATCTCTTCATGCTGCTGCTACTCCAGTGCTACTTTCCAATTTGCCATGGATAGCCTCTGAAGACTGACAGGGCTGGAGGCACCCAGTGCCAGTGTAAATGAGCCCCATTCATTTCTTGCCATGGGCATATGGCATGTCATTGTCCTCGGCCACCGAGGCAGAAGTGATGCAATTTGTTGGCATGTCCTGTCACAGCACAAACTATCTATCCCACTGAGCCCCTAGAAAACAACAGAAGCCAGAAAAGGGCAGCCAAAAACTTCACAGCTTTATCACAAGAACACACATGCACACACCACACTGGTTAAAAAAAAAAATAAAAAAAGAAAGAATCCATGTCCTTTTTTGGTCCTCTGTGGGATTTATATTTTTTTGATTTCTTCAGGGTCTAAAAAGTTGTCAAAACTGGTACAAAGCCTGATCTTTTCTATGTTTCTGCATTCAAGAGAATTAGGCTTTCCATTTCTTCTAATTTTAAAATCTAAATTTAGCATAAGACCACTGAACTTGCAGAAGTTCAGCATGTGTTTGTTTAGTGCTTTTAGTGGGAAGTTATGAGTTAAAAAGGTAGTCAAATATGATATCTTCAAATTGGAGAGAAGATCCTTTATACTCCTAAAAAACTATTAAAAAAATCACATTCCTTGGCTGAGAAGAAACAAACTTGTTTGTTTCATTCTTGAATTAACTTAAAACCTGGAGTGGCTCAGAATTCATAGCAGAACTTCAGGATTACTTAATGTTCCAGTTAAGTGAAACTGAAGAGAAGGGGGGAAAAATCCAGTCACAATACAAAGCAAGAACAAAGAAAAGGCTGAGCACAGAGAAATTCAAATGTGGGAAAGAGAGAGGGGGAGAGAGGTAAGAAAAAATGCAGAGGGGTGGAGGGATGACCAGGGAGGTTCTCAGTATGAACAAAACTGTTAAACTTACTCTAACTTATCTGTCCTCATTTGCACCTGGCACACACAGTTGTCAAATGCTGCACCGAAAACAGGGACACTGAAAAAATAATTGAACAAAGAAATTGCAGAAATTATGCAATGTTGAGAAGACTGAAATCAAAATACAACAAACATTGGACCTATCTTCCTGCCTAAAAGCCAGCTACCTGTGCCTGTCCATTTTCTGGACAGAGTTCCATGCTTGATGTCTAATTCAGCATTTCCTACAGTGAGAAAAATAAACATTTCATTTAAGTCTGCATTAAAGAAAATGTTGCTTTAAATTAAGGAGGAAAAAGAAAAGGTTTTGACATTGAACAAGCTTTGTGAAACTCCAGACTAGTCTGAGAGTTTTCTAAAGCCCAAATCCTACCATTTTTCTGAATGTTGCTATATGTATTTTGCATTTGTAAGGTTTACACCCTATTTTTGCCCTTCAATAATAAGCCGCGCTGCAAATAAGTTGTGTGCAATAAGTAGTGCTTCAAATCAGATAATTAAAGGTGACTGTGATCAAATTTCCACTGTAAATTAAGTATGGGCCAAAATGAGAGTGCAAGTTTTACAAGGCCAAATTTGTACCCATAAAATGAAGTCAGACATACTACAGTTTAGTGAGAGTTGGGTCCAAGGTTGACAAGTTAAAACCCAGAACTAAACTTCTACCAAGTTTGCAGCATTGCAATATTAAATTCTATCATTTTGATTTGAGCCCATTTCTAATTATATTACTGGGTTTCTATAAACCAAATCATATGCAACATTTAAGTTGGGATGTTCAGGCTGGTTAGATTTAGAAAACAAACCCATGTTAAATGTCAGAACTAATTTTTGTAGAGACAAAAGTATCATGCTCCATATGGTTCACATTTCTGAGCATAGAGTTTTTGCACTAGCTAGGCCAAACATAAACCTGTGTGACACACATAATTGCACAGGCTGTAATTATTTCTATTTAACTGAATATCTATGATACAGTGATTTCTCAGGTTTTTTTGGCAGTGCAAAGACAGTTGTGGAACATGTTATCAACTCCCTTCAGAAACAAAAGAACAAATAGCTCTTCCCAACACTTCCCCTTTGAGATTTCAGTCTGAGCTAGTACCACCATCACAAAAATGACACATTTGACAGTTTATGTGTCTGCTCCAGCCAACACCACGTTGGTTGGCATTCTCACCCTGAGCTTCCTTCTGAAAACACACATTCCTGGTGGACCAAAAGCCCTTACTTTCAAAGGTGATGCTTTTCATCAATGGACACTGAAAATCCAAGAAGTCTTTTATTAAAAAAAAAAAACAAACCAAAACAATTCTTGCATCAGAAAAAAAGAAGTATCTTAATCTTTCACTAGATACAAACACAAGTGGAAGGCTTCAGGAATAAAGGAGGCAGTTGGACATGGAGTGGGTTCTCAGTCAGCAAAAGTCCACAAATCTTTCAGGACAGTAAATATAAAGATATAAAAACTATCTCCAGTGTGAGCTAATTACCAGTACACCTAGATCCAACTGACTCACACTGGTACTGCTATGAGAATTTCTGAAAATGGACCTTTGGGGAATAAAATAAGAAAAGGCTTTTGCAAATTTGAGTTTTGATTTTCAAATCTTCAGACAAAGAAGCATGTCTATATGCCTGACATATTGCAGTGGGCAAAACTACAAGTCACTACCCATCAACTGTGAATGAGTATGCTTTCTTTTAAACCAAACAGTTCTAGTAAAATAAGGCTGTAGAAAGCTTCCTACCTCTTTGTAGGACAGAGAAAATGATGATATTACTGGCCACATGACAAGTCAACAAAGACCATTTGAAAAAAGTTGGATTTTGTCGCTGCAGTAACACAGTGTTTAACTTAGGAACAGATGAATAAAAAACCTGGCAGGAATGGATTGGCCCAATCCATTTGATCAACACATTGCCCATGACTACAAAGACTTGAGCAAATTCAAGCTCATGTGTGCAGAGTCATGAACAAGGATAAAAACCACTGCCTCTAAAGTTACACTTACAACATTTTTAATTTATTCTAGTAATAATGAACTTGTATTTTAATAAAGTAGTGAGAGGTTAGCACACTGCATTGTGATGTGTGGTGCCTCTTCTAGAGCTAAATTGATATTACCTGGAAAAAAGAGGATATGGAATATAGGTAGAAAAGTGGGAACAAAATTTCAAGAAGAGGTTTTATCAGAAGGCAAAAAGTCTTCTAGATTCAATGGCCATCAATAAAGGGAAAACCCATTTTATTTTAATGGCTGGCTGAATGCACCCATTGCAGCAGGGCACTAACAGTGCCAAAATAGAGGAAAAAAACATGAAAAGCCCAATGTAAAATATTAGTAAACAATAGACTTTAGTATAGAAAATAAGGATGCTGGGAACTAAGGCTTGTATAAAATGATGAAAGAATGAAAACTAGTGAGAAGGAATCCTTAAAAGTACACCAGAAAGAAGTCCTAGCAGAGAAAGGGTGTTATCATAAGTTTCTAATGACCCAATTTTGAATTTTAATAATGAATATTGATGCTGTTTGCATAAATATCAAGATAATGTTGTAATAATGCATTAGGGAGTTACTACATTGGCAAGTCAGAAGGACACAAACTAAAGAAGTTTCTAAGTTCATGGACTTGATAATATGTAAGAATTCAAAGAGACCTGGTACTAAAAGATTTTGGGAAACTGAAAGACATCTAATGTGTCACTACTGGAAAAAGTATAGCTAGCAAAATTTACTGGTCCCACAAACTTAATTAAATGAAGAAATTATATTTAGCTGTATGCTAGGTTTTTTATGGAATTGAACTTTCTACTGTGAAAAACTCCAATGTAGCATTTGGCCAAAAACATTAATAAAAATACATCAGAGCACGAGGAAACAGCCAAGTTCCTGGTCCTTGAAGTGCTTTGAAGAGTGGCACACTTATTGAAATATTTTTGTGGTTAAAATTTGGGGATAGCAAAAAGTCTGTTAAAACTGGAAGTGAGGAGGAGACTGGCTGGCCTGTTGAATGAGTGCCCTGAATCCACTGGAATTCTGGGTCCAGTGCACAATACAGCCAATTCAAAGTGAGGTATGTAGCAAAAGAGAAATGTGGGACACTGTTTTTCTTCAGGAGATATTCTAAAAGGGGTACAGATGGCATGGTGACCACACAACTCAATGGGCTTCTGTTTTGACTTCAGGAAAAAAAGTTAATCTAATTGTTGGGTGAATAAACAGAAGAGACATGAGGGCAACTAGGACCAGGTCTCCAGAGAATGAGACAGAGATATTGCACACAGCTTGTGCTCCCTTTCTAAAAACCATATTGAAGAATTGGAGAGGGTGAGATAAAAAGCCACAAAACTTATTTGAGGCCTGAAGGAGCTGTTTTTTAGTGAAAGACTTACAGAGCTCCATCCATTTAACTTATCAAAAAGAAAATTGATAGGTGGTTTGATTACAGTACATAAGTGCCTTCACAGGAAGAAAATACAAGGTAGTAAAGGCCTCTTTAATCTAATACAGAAAGGAATAACAAGAACCAATGGCTAAAAGCCAGATGAATTCCAATTGGAAATAAGCCACAGTGAGAATGATTAACTGTTGGAACAAACTACCAAAGGAAATGGTGGATTATCCATCTCCTGATTGCTTCAAATCAAGGCTGGATGCTGTGATAGTTATAACCAAACACAAGGTAGATTTTACTCTAAACAAGAGGTGAAACCAGATGAACTAGTTTCTCATGCTCCATTCTCTGCTTAAATAATCCTCTTTTTTTTGGTAAATTAATCTATTCACTGAATTTTTAAAAGTGGTTTTTCCAAAGTAACTTTTCTAACCAAAACTCACAGTGAAAATCCCCGTGCTGCCCCAAAGTTAAAAAAAACAGCAAAACTTTAATATTTGGCTCTGTCATAGGTGATTCTCCCCTCTTTATGCCTTGTTTTCATAATTGCATAGTGGTAACTCAAATATCTTCCTTTCTGAAAGACCTGAAGTTCACAGAGAGAAACAAACCAGGATTTCAAAGATAAAGCACAGTAAAATAACAAAACCATGAGTCAAGACAAGTTGGTGTCTGTACTTTAAAATATCCTTCAGAAGCCGTTAGATTTTTTTAAGTGTGCCCTGGCATTGAGGATCAGCAGAATTGTCTAAAAGTAAGATTAGGCCGGGCATTTTCACTTCCTCCCTGAGGTATGGGAACGACTTTTCTTCTTCTTTCACTTTGTATTTCTCTTACATACTACCATGTCTAGACTATTTTTATGCCATTTTAGAGATGCTTATCGTGTCTCCACGTATGCAGACACTCAGTGTTTTCTGCAAAGTGTCCTGGCTATTTTGACTCCACTGTACCCTGTCTGAGGAAGGGGGATGGAAACAAACAGCTCAGATCAATACACTCCCCCTTTCTCTTGTGTTCTTTGTCCCATGACACGGAGTCACACATCCTGAAAAGTCTATACAGAGACACTAACTAATTTTGAAGGCAAATTCCGCAACACTTATCTGTTTTGGGCAGATCTTTTGTTTGAGGGTGCCTCCTTTTTTCTTTCAAAAATGTTCAAATGTTCACCAAATGTTCAAACTATGGAGTAGTCCATGAAATCCATTACTTTCTGTTCATCCCTGTTGTGCAAGAGACCAAAAAAGTCAAGCTATATTAGCAGGAGATTATGAGTTCTCTAAATCCAGCCTAGAAGTACTTACTAGCCAATGCATCATAAGAAGTATATTCTTTGTCTCCTCTTTGGACCTGCATGTTCAGCTCCTTTGAAACAGAATTTGGAGAGGAAGAACCCCATAGCACTGATTATACCCAACTACACAAACACCATGCTCTTTCAATCTTCTTTGGACATATAATGGGAATTATTGCATGTCTGTGTTAAGGCCTGTGTTAAGTAAATACTGTGGCGCGCCAAGAACCCTTTCAGTGTGTGCATTTTTTTCTATGGAAGAACCTCACCTTGCCTGGATTAGTATAAGTTAAAACATTTTTAAAACTTTTCATAGGAAAGAAATGTATATAAACAGACATTCTCCTTAAATGGAGAAAGATTTTTAAAAAATATACTGTAGATGTGTTTACCCTCACAGTCTTGTACTGGTTAGAGTAAATTCAAAAGTCTGTAAACAACATAAAGCAAAACAAAACAAAGACATGGCTCAGAAGCAAAGTTTTAACATGGTTTTATAGGAAAAAGGTCTTACCTAACCACTTGAATCATACTGTATATATGCAACAGTTTGGAGATATCACCAGAAAAGCAGGCATTACTTTGAAGTACCAATGCAGTGTGTGCACCTATGGGTATGGAGCAAAAAGGAGTGGAGAGTAGGGAAAGAAAGGCAAAGTTAATTTCTTGGTTACTATCCCTTTTTTACTAAATCACAGTGAAAATTATGGACCTTTAACTCCAGGAACTGGTACATGAGCCAAAACACTAATTCAGGAACTCTGGTCATTTGAGAGGCATCTCTTTGATCCAAGAAACAGTGAGTTCAGTGTAGAGCAAGACTGAATGTGACAGAACAACCTTGCTTGTTCCACTCAGGGGTATAAGTACATTTCTTAGATTAAGAAGGATCCAGATTTTCAGAATCTCCTTGCACAAGTCCAGAGTTAGATTGTCAAAGGGCTCCATGTCCCATTTAAACACTACAGGGTCAGCAGTAATGACAGAACACAAGTCCCCACTGGCTGTTTAGCAGAATAGAGGCTGGAGGCACCAGCTAAACAGCTAAATATGGGGTTTATTTTCTTGTACTGCTTAATATATGAGAAGGTGGTTTTTTTAAGTTTAGGTCCCACATGCATTTATAAGAACATTGCCAAAGGGATTAAAGTCATTCTTTTTTAAAATAATGAAAGGTAAACTTCTTCCCTGTGTTTGCAATGGCTATGAAGAGGGCTTAGGGAAACTGGACTAAACTCTCAGTCTTCCCCCAAAGATGAAGTGGTCCTTGTAGTGCAGCTGTCAAAGCTTGCCCCCATGTGCAAATATCTCCCCCTTTTTCTTCCCTTCATAGCAGTAGGAATTAATCAAGACTTCTTGTGTGGGGCCAAGAGGAGGGGGAAAGAGGGAAAATCTGTCATATGTCATTAGAATTGTGATTGTACATGTCACCAATGACATAGGTGGTTTGAAATTCTGCATATGATTTTATGAGAAAATGAAGTAATCAGCTATAAACACATTTATACATAATCTTGCTTTGACAATTATTTTTAATGAACCAGGGAAGTCTACTCTATTCTTGAGGTCAACAAGAAAATAATTCTCACTGGCAGAGAACATTTTGGTTATTAGACTGAATGAAATGAATTGTGTAATAAACAACATACAGTGGGACTGATTCCATCTCCTCCTAGAGCTGAAAATTTAGTAGGCTGTACCTTCCTTTTTTCCATTACAGTTATGCATCAGGTGCATTCAATATAATGTCCTTCTCTTACAATTACAGAATATTCATAAGGGGAAACTGTTGCTTATTACAAATTATTTTGACGGGTAATTCTTGTTGAGATGAAAGCTTTAATTTTATGAGAGTTCTAGAAATCAGGTGAGACTGGCAGCAGGTAATCAATCACAATTACATTTAATCACAAAATTCAAAAGTCACAGCAGTTTAAAGGATGCTTAAACACACACAGTTTATACCTGAAACGATTCCATTTTGCATAGGAAAAATAGGAGGTGAAAACATGTTTATTTATTTTAAACAAGATTACTTATTACAGCGATAAAAATTAAGAGCCTAGACAAGCAAGGAACCCTGATTCAAGTAACAGGTTTATTGTTAAATCTTCAGAGAAGGCAAGTAGTCTGAGAGATTTCATGTAGTGACAGAAAGGATGCACACAGACAGTCCACTGTAGACTTAGGGGTTAGACTAGGGCATTAGTGGATGCCTTATTTTGGCTAATAAAAATCAAACCACTAAGTACATTTTGGCTTCACTTTTTTTCCCCCTGAGAGGATTTTGCTGTTTTATGCCATTACTCACCAGCATTGCAGGAAATCTATCTCAGTTCCGTTCTCACCCATGGAACCTGCAAACAGCATTCCCTGCTCCTGCCTACAATCTACACTATCCATGACTGGGTTGAACACGCAAGGAGGGCAAGGCAGGAAAGAAGCTCTCAGTTTGCTTGTTGAAGCTCTTTTATCTGTAGAAATAAAGCAATCACTGGAGGAAGCCAGGTGAGGTGTTTTTCACAAAAGAGCATTCTACTTCCAGACCCAGCACACTCCTTTCTTCCCTGCCCTTATTTAATGATACTGGAAGAATTGTATAACCGATTTTAATTAATGGTACTCCAGCCAAAACAAGCAAATCACTCTAAGAGCTTCTAATGTGATGAGTAGGTACCAAAGATGGAGAACCTGATTAATGTCTGCTGCCTGCTTTGTTCACAGAGAAATTTGCACAAAAAACTACTGGGTGAGCTGCATGTAAGCATTGTCCTGAGTCTGAGATAAAAATTATTCCCTCTTCTGAAAGTCACCTGGGAGGTGAGCAAGATGGGTAGCAACGAATGCCTGGTTATTTGGAGAAATTGAATTGACACCAACAGAGAAGACTAAGAATAAATGCTCCAAACTTCACAATTATGGCAGTTTTCTGTAGAATCAGACACTGTAGGTAGAAACAGGGGCCCAGAAAAGGTCTCCCATGTCCTCCATGAACTTGCCAAGCTAGTTGCTGGATCAGAGCAGGCCATACTAAAGCCCCCACTAAGCAACTTAATGAACCAGCAGTCTAAAGTTCATTTTGAGCTGAAACTATGTAATCAATTCACTTAGCACCAAACTGAAGACCTGGACAATAAGCTTTGTAGTTTTCTTGAATTTTTCTTCTCAAATGCAATACTTGACATGAGACTCCCCTGAAATATCTGTGTGAAGGAAAGGAAGAGAAAGGAAAGTACAGAAAGTGTTTTTTTTTTCTCTCCAAAGAATTCTTCACTTTGGTCTTAAAAATATAGAAAAAGTCACTGTCCAGCACACATTCAGGTTCTTTATTGTTCTAAGAGAGGATTTTGACTGCAAGTACCCATGTCTCTGCATACAAAGTGGTTGGGATTCAGTAACTGGAATCTCAGTATAAATTACCATAAGAGTCACAAGCATTACTAGAAAACTACATTTTTTTTGGGGGGGGTGTAAAAATCTACCATCTGATTATTTTTGTTTCTCAGAGGAAGTGGCCAGCTAAAGCAGTTTGCAATTATAAACATTTACAACTCTTTACCAGGTCTCAGGGCTCAGCTTCTGCACCTGGCACCTTCTTTTTCAACTACATATTATATTCTAAGTAACAAAAGATGGTACTGCTTTTTTAAAAACTGTGCATCCTATAGTCTGTTGGGGCTGTAAAGACCTCTGGTTCTACATTCAAAAGAGATTGTGTATTCTTAACACTGTGAACATATTTCTCTTACAAAGTGTCCCAATCAAAAGCCCTTACCTAAGAAAATGTTTATTAACATGTATGTTGTGACAAAATTCTTGGAATTTAGATGGAGGTTTACTTTATTTATTTTATTCAGGTGTGATAATATTAATTCATGGCTATAAAGTGTTTTCACGTGAGCTTAATTTATCTTGAGTTTCCAGGCTAAAATAAATGTTTAAGATAGACTTATGTAGTAGTATCTCCAGAAACAAGTAAACTAGCTCTGCAAAAGAG
Organism: Camarhynchus parvulus; assembly: GCF_901933205.1. Taxonomy (NCBI): domain Eukaryota; kingdom Metazoa; phylum Chordata; class Aves; order Passeriformes; family Thraupidae; genus Camarhynchus; species Camarhynchus parvulus. The sequence continues at coordinate 59,109,488 of NC_044572.1, forward strand.
TTGAGAGTTTATTTGTCATTCAAATTCTTAAATTCTATTAAAAATTATTTTTTAACATACTTTCTTTAAAGAGAATGACAAAACACCTATTGGCTGTAACAGAGTAGAAACTTCTCTGCACATTTTACTTAGTGAGATCCTAGGGGTTAGTATTATACAGCAGGTCAGAGGAGATGGTCACACTGACCTTTCTTGGCCATAAAAACCCTATGAAGAGTGATAAACACTGACCTAATGCTGCTTCTCCTACTGATGTCAATAGTGGAGGAGTGAGGCCAAGGAAAAACCTGTCTGAATTACTACTTCAGTTAAGAGTAATTTAAACAAAATTGAATTCAGCCAAAGGTCATGCATTAGATAAAACAGGTAATGAAAAGAATCATGGTAATGAGAAGGGAGTGTCAGTTGTTTGGGCTCATCATCCAGAGCAAGACAATCAACTTTGAAAGTCCATGCTCTTTGACCAGGTACAGAGGCCTCACAATGAATGCCAAAATGGCATAGAGACCATGGGAGTGAGACACCTGGGATTTGTGGCTTAGATAAGCTCTATCTAACTGTATCACTAACTACTACTAATTGTGAATTAGGTGTCCAAATAGAGAGTCCATTTGCCCCAGACACTGGCAGTGGACAAAGAGAGCTCTATATTTCCATGGGCAACTCAAATCTTATTTTTTCAGAATAATTGCTATGCAGTGTGAATCTCTCTGTATGGCCATAGGTTAAGGGAACCAGCCTCCCTTCCCTGGTTCTTCAGTTGAATGTGTACTTTCGGCTAGGATTAATGCAGACTTAGTTGTCAAGGCATAATACACAGCACCCTGGAGAAGACTAAAACATGTCATTGCCCCTACAGTTATTAAACACTAATCTTAAAAAAGAGCAGAATCTGTTATTAGAAACAGCAACACGTTTTCTAGTGAATCAATGGTAGTAGCTGAACTGACACTTTCTAGGTCATGGATAGAGTAGACAATACCTACATTTTAAGCTCCTGAAAATAATCGGAAGTAACATGGATTTAAAGTAGTATGGTCTGAAACTATTCTCAGGAGGGTTTGGAAACTAACTCCCTTAAGTTTCTTTGAAAATCCTCCCTACCATTTTGTTAGTATTATTAAAAGTTTTTGTAAGTGTCTCTACAGCTTTTAAAAACCTATAGAGGGCAGGTGCTGGCAGACAGTGAATATACAAAGGCATAAACATGTAAGAGAGACAATAGGTACAAGAAGAAAAAGAGTTACTATTTGTATTCTAATTATTCTCATTCTGCAGCCCGATCTGCAGAACCTAAGACTGGGAAAGACACTGTTCCTAAGCTTAATTTGTTCTTGTTCTCTGCTACTTTTTTGTCTCAGTTTTCTACTCTTTGTGAATGTATAGGTTTGATTAGGCATTCAAGTCAAGAGCTCACAGGGAATAAAGATTGAGCACATTACTTTATTTTTCAGCCTTCTACTTGCTTTTGCAGTATAGCAGTAATGGCCGGCAGAGTTCATAACATACCTCAGCTTTTGAACCCTTCAATCTACATACTTACAAACTGAGCATGGGATTTTGTATGCCTGAGAATATCTCTAAACACCTCAATACATCTGAATCCAAGATTCTGTCACATTGAAAGAAACCGTAATTCCTTAAAATTGAGCTGCTTTTTACAACCTGAAATGGCTGAGGATGAGTTCTTAATTTATAGTTTTACAGAGTTGGAAGCCCTGATGGCGTATAAGTACGTTGGCTGCCAACAGTATTTGTTTCTCAAATATAATCTCTAAGGAAGAACTGAACGATGTCAATGAGAAGGTAAAAAGAAGAATGTATCTTATTCTGAAGTTCATAATGAAACAAAGCTCACATCATTGAATGTTATGTAAATACTCTATGAAAAGTTGCAAAACTTGAACTTTGTCAAATGTATAGTGTTCTTTACTTCTATATTGATAAAGATATTGTTGCAACAGCTTTAATTCAGGCAACAATTTGGTGCCACTTTCCAAACAAGGGCTTGAAGAAGTGTATATTTGAAAAACAACATACAGACAGTCTTTTTTTTACCTTTATCACTCTTCAGTTGTGACACGAGCTTGAAATCATTCTGTTCTAATTTGTATCAGAACTGGTTATACTATTTCTAGGTTAAAGCCAAGGCTGACCATGTGAGAAGATTCTCATGTATAATCCAAAACTGTGGTACTGAGAAAGAAGAGAAACAGCCTCCTGATTTAACTAGCATTTGGATAGACTCCTAGACCATTATTTGAGAAGATGTCCAGATTGGCTTATCATAAAACAATATTTTCACTTTCAATAGACAATATATTTTCTGAGCAGGTGGGTGGGATGGGAAGGAGCAGAATACATACATATAAATAAATAAATCTGTATACAGTATTCTCTGTTTTAGTGCAGATGGTTTCATTATGTCCCAAAGCTCTACACTGAGGGTCGAGTTTGAGAAAGCAACAGAATTTCAAAGAACTATCACACTTCACTTAGTTCTATGTCAAAGTCATGCGTAAAGCATCTCATGATTTTATGATTCAACATAAATCATAACCACAATGAATGGTATAGGATACAAGGTGTGTATGGCTCTGGGATTTGTTACTTGTATATTATGGAAACATTTCATCAAATGACTTTAGTATCTGTTTACTGTGTATATATTCTGAATTCCTTATTGGCAGATATTGGGTTTCTCTTTTTCTCCTATCACTGGTATTTAAGCTTAAGTTGGGACATTGAAAAAATTCCTATCAAATAACTTTTGTTGTCCCTTATTCTTGCTTGATCCTGGTTTTCCATTAATAGTTCTACACTAAAATCAGTTTATTAATAATTTGTCTCTTTTTCCTTTGATCAGTGATTCTTGGTATTGAAAGGACATGGAAGCCTGATCTAATTTTAGATCCAGAATTATGATTCTCTGTAGGTTTCTTATGAGACAAATTTCTCACTCCACATTGAGAGGACTGTATTGGACATGACACACATGTATACATTGAAATGCTTCTGATATGGCAAAACTAAAAACTAATTTTTAAACTAATGTTTCAACCAAGGACTTCAAAACCAGCATGACTTAACTAAATGCTTTTTTAGATTTCTGAATGGGAAATAATGTCATCTATCTATTCATTGCTAGGTAGACACTTTTCAGAATATTGACAATCTTTTGGTGAAAATATGCACTTCTGGTAAACACTTTCATCATGTTTGTAAACTTTTCATCATGCTTTGAATCTTTGTAAAGGTGGATATGTTATTGTTTATCACTTGCTAACCAGGTGAAAACTGCAGATGAGGATCAAACTGTGGATGTGGGCAAAAAGCTGAAGTAAAGCAGTCACTTAAGGAGGCCTAAATAACACAATGACAAGCTTGCCCAAGGACAAGCTTAATCATAACAAAGCTGACAAAAATTTGGAGGGGTGGACATTCCCACTGAGCAGATGCCTATGTACTAGTACAACAATAATGGATATAAATTGGAGGATTGAAATGTTAATAAAATGGAGTGTTGTTTTTATTTTCATGGCCTGCCTATGAATTTGAAAGGCTATAATTCAGGAAGGGTAAAGTAAGGAAAAGTTATCCTTAATGTGGACATGGAGAGTTGCTGAAAGTCTGTTGGCAATGACTACAAAAGACAATCATGTGCTGCTGGGACAGGGAATACAGCACTGGACAAAGCTTTTTGTGAATATCAACTAGAGGAATCCAAGACTCTGGCCTCAGTGAAAGGAGGGTATTTTAATTACCAATGCATCTTTCTGGAAAGAAGTTAATGGATAAGACAATTTTTCACCATTGATGATAATTTTGTTGATTCATAAAGAGAGGTCATCTGGAGGAGAAGATCTTGCAATGATGATTCTAAATGATGGGAAATGATTGCATATATGAAGAAGAAAGCTGAAATAGGTAGAAGAGACCATGAAATAGTCTCTGATTATTAGAAAGTGAAGAACAGATATGCATGTAATAAAAATTATGAATTTTAAGAATGCTAGTTAAAAAACTTGGAAAGTTTAAAAGGGGAGAATGGCAGTTAAAATACTTGGAGAGTTTATAAATGAACACAACCGTATCAGTGCCAAGTATAAGAGTGGAAAGGAATGACAGAAATTAAAAAATCCCCCCACCTTAGATAAAACTTAATTGATTTGAAATATAGGGAAGAAGCAAACTGAGAGATTACTAAAGAGTTTGATAGCATTTGCAAGGACTCTGCAGACCAAAACAGAGAAAGCACAAACTAATGAGAATTTAAGGTATCACATGACATTACTCACCCTGATGAAAAGACAGGCTACTGTGGCCAAGAGTGGCCCCTCACTGCACCAGGCCTGGTTACATTCTTCTGTCACTTCTCTTGCACGAGGTCTGGGAATGGTGACGCTTCAAGTGAGTCAGGCCAGCTTGTGACCAGACACAAAAACTCTAATGTGCCAAATGCAAAAGTAAAAGGGGAGTTCTGTCAGAGAAACAGTGTTCTGTATTGACACAATTGCCAGGTCTAAAACAGGAAGTACAGTTGGGACATGCAGATAGGGATAAGGGCCAGGTGCTGGAACTTTTTTGGTAGAAGCTTACACTTGTATTGAATTAAATTAACATGAAATAAAACTTTTATTTCATTTTGACTTTTCAAATCAACTATGTTTAAAAAAAGTCATCCTTGGACACCCCACAAAGAGGTGGAAGTGCTGTCCATGCTGACTGGGGACTAAGCTGATAATTTACTGATGAAAGATGAGGCTTTAAACTGTAGAGAGCTTCTGGGGTGCATGGAGAGGGAAGTATGTGATAAACAAAGAATTACAGAGTATTGGAGCAAGAAATCAAGCAATGTGCCAAATAAAAAAGAAGGAAAATGAAAGATGAGGCAGTTCTCTATTAAAAGAGACAGACATTTAGACATGGCAGATTCAACAAATGTCATGTGTCTGGACTTCAACAAATCTTTCAACTCTGACTCAAGTGCTAAATTTTTTCATAGAGGTAGAAGATGAGTGCAAAGTTAATTTAGCACTCTTAGAAGACCTCTATGAAAATTATTATTGTTTCAAATATTAATATAATTTATTACTATTTAAGCCTTGTGAACATATTTGAATCATAATGAGGAACTTGCAGCTGTTAACCTAGGAGCAAAGGTAAAAAATGAGACAAGCTAATTTAGACCTTCTTTCCATAAGTAAGATCCCTTTTTGAAATAAACAGCAACACAGCTAATGCTTTAAAATGGAAGGATTAATCCATAAAATAATACCCCTTTTTTATGGATTTCTACCCTTTTGTTAAGCAGAAGGAGACAAAAAGCCAAGCCTGTACAACATTTCTAAAACAAAGTACTCATTTTAGTTCCTGGATATATTTATTAGCTAAAAGTATAAATTAGAAAACAAAGAGTAAATTCAAAGCTGCAGCCAGACCGAAGGTATTCTAAATGTGCCTGTTTAATATGCACTGCAGATTAATGGGTATAACACATTGATTCTAGCTGTACTTTTTAGAGGAGGCGGAGGAGGAGGCAAGAAACTGAGATAAAAAAATAGTCTTTGTTTCAAAAACAAAAATGAGATTGTAAAATTAAAAACGTGAAAGTGGAAGAGAATCACTAATAACTATATTCTTTATCTTCCCAAAAAATCAACAAAACCTTGCTTCGCTGTATGTTCCAGTGTACTACAGGCAAGCATTATCCAGCCCCTTTCTGAGAGTTGGCAGGAGAGTTTGCTTTCCTAACTCTGTGAAATTCTAAAATATAATGAAAATGCAGCTACCGTACTTTCTAAGCTCTTGGTAGATATTTTCACTTACTTTGTCATTTTCAAGGGGGGAAACAATGGTGGCATCTGTGCCCTGGTGCTAAGTGCTCATTTGCATGCAGAGGCAGAGAGATATCCGTTTATTATCAATTTTATGCATTACTTCATTTCATGGTGTTAAAACAATTACATTCAAAGAGTTCAGCAGTCCACAGCCAAGCTATTCAGGGCTCCAGCAGCATCATATAATAACGTTATTCAGGGAGAGACACATACATCATAGTTTACTGACTTAGAAGTAAAAAAGAGAGGGAGAGGGAGAGAGAGAAGCAACTCCTATAGAGCTGGATACAGAATTTGTAAAACATCAGAGATACAACAATAAGCGAGAAACTCAGGGCAGATGGACGTGAAATTTATTAACTTCTGAATTACTTTCCAAGAAGGTTGAGAAAATTTTTTAGACGTGACAGTTCTACCTAATTCTCTGCCACATTCTCAACATCTTTTCTATAACACTCTTCATCATCCACACTGCAAAGCTCCACTTGAGCAAAAAAAAGCAGACTGTGCACATCCCCATGAAGATCTCAGAACACATACCTTGGAACAGCAAACAAATGGTTGGGTCTGAAGAGACTTTTGTGCTCCCTACGTGCAGTGGATTTACAATCTGATTATCTGGTTACTACTGACAAGGCTCTGCCAAGCCTCCCATGAGGAATTTACATTTGTCTATCAATTTACATTAGCTAAAACAGCTGTCTATGCAAAGGATTTCAAGGTTTGAAAATGAGGACCTACCCTCTGACACCAGTCAACTCTCCAAAAACCAACGAAAACTGTGGCACAGTAGTGAACAAGTTTAAAAAGCGTATCCACCTTCAGGGTTTTCCTTACTGAGTTTGGTGAGATGCTTTTTTCAGCAGAAAGCAAACTATTTGATTGAACATTTACTGAAATTTTTAAAAATGCAAGAAAAAAATGAAATCAAAGATCTTTTAATAATACTTCACTGCCAGAGGAAGATAACATCAGTGTTGTCCCTGTAAAACAAAAAAGCAATTACCAACTTTTTGATTATAATTTCTATAATAATCTACCTTTAAGAAAGCAACTTCAGTGAATCACAAGAGAAGAAAAGCCTTTTTGAAGCATTTCAACATAGAGGATTTCAAGCAACATTTCAAGCAATAAGAAACTGAAAAGGAAGTGTTTTTTTATCTGGGCTATTACAGATTTTCTATCATAGAAATTTTCCATCAGTCAATGCACACACAGTGCTGGGATGTGGTATGGGTCAACTCAAGCAAGAAATGCAAGTTCAAAAGAAAATAGCTTGGCAACTTGGAAAAACAGCTGCTCCCTGGTAATCACTGCAAGGGAAAACAAATTTCATAGCAGCTCTTAAGCTTTGAGCTTCTCTCAAAAGGATGGGGGAAAATATGTTCTGGGCTGTTCCAAGGCCAGAGTGCTGACAGAAGCAAAGGAAAGCTTGTAGTTGAGGTAGGAATAGGTTTAGTGAAAGGAGAGGTATCAAATCTTTCAGCCTTTCCTCGTGGCAAGCATTCCATGTACCACTAACCCCAACGAAAGCTAGCAAGTGGCTGCTGGCAGATTTTCTTTATTTCTGCTCGAAATACCTCAACAGCCAAAATTTCCTTCTGAGCAATCTGCCTCTGCTCCTGCCATAGCCAGCTTTTATCATTAAAGTAATCAGGGTAGCAACAGCATGCAGCTGTGCCACATCTGCATCTAAAGGAAGGTAAATACTCAATCAATTGGCCCATGTTGATTCCTCATTAGGCTGCTAGCAATGTCTTGTCTAGCCAGTTTAAAGCCAGCATGGTTGTCTTTACACTATGTTGTACTTCCATTAAGGGCAAAAAAATTGCCCAAGTACCTTTTTTTTTTGGGCTATACAAATCAAGTAACTTCCAGAACTAAAAAATTTGGTCTAAATTTTATGGCAGAAACTTCTCTTTATTTCACTCTGCAGGGCTCCTGACCTCTGTGGCAGTGCCTCATGTGGCATGCCTCAGTTCAGGGATCTGGTGTGACATGTTGTGCCACAGGCATACCTCTGGTGCTTATGGTGGAAGACAGTACCACAAGCAACAGGTTCTTCACTCAAACCCCTGTTCAAAGTCTCCTGTTACAAAACCTGGAAAATAACACAAAATCACCATCATAATAATCAAAAATCCCCATTACTTTGCTCTTCTTGTCTTCATAGAATCACAGAATCATTAAGGTTGGAAAAGTCCTCTAAGATAATCTGGGCCATCCATTTACACAACACGGCTGTGTTCACCATTAAGCCATATCCCCCAGCAACACATCCACATGTTTTTTGAGCACTTGCAGGGATGGTGATTCCACTATGTTCCTGGAATGCCTATTGAAATGACTGACTGCCCTTTCAGTGAACAACATTTTCCTAATACTCAGTCTAAATTGCTCCTGGCACAATTTTGGACATTTTTCCTCATCCTGAAATATACCTGAATATCTTGAAATATCCTGAAATATATAGTTTCCTTCACTATATGGTTTATTCATCAAGATCTTCAAAGAAAGGATGGTCCTTTCATTATCATGCCTTCATTAATAAGTCCTGATTACTGATCATGGGTCTAAAGATAAAAGCATTCATTTAGAAAGCCTTTTATTAATCAATAAAGCCTTTTAATTTATCTCATGGCCTTTGACGTAAATCTCGTAACCAGATAGGAAAGGAGAGAGAATGATGACTAGTAGGAAGAGGTCCTGGTATTTGAATGAAAAATACAGAGATGTGAGAAAGAAGAGCTCAGTAAAACATTACTATTAGACAGTATTACATTAATTAATAATTTTTTAATAAAGTTATACAATAAAATTAGACAATGTCTAGATATGTGGAACTGTAAAGACACATTAAAAAAATCCTATAGCCTGCCTTGAAAAGAAGGTCCAGCTTACTGGAAGGATTGGATTTGGCAGGCTTAGTTTTAACTTTTTTCCTGTATCTGACTACAAAATATTTTAAAGGCTATTATTATTATTGTTATTATCATCATTGTCACCTTTTTTTTAGAAAAGCCCTTCCCTGTGTACTGTGTTAAAGGTCATCAATTTTAGAGTTCAGCTTTGTTTTTCCTTTTTAACAAAAAAGCATATAGAAATTAAACAGATTGCATTTGTTAATGTCAATAAATTAACTTATTTTGTTTAAAATGCTTATGGAATTAAAAGTCACATTAAAAATACCTCTTGAAGTGACTGGTTTTCATGAGTTTTCAATAGAAGCATCTTGGTTTTATGATGTTAAATAGGTGTATTTGGGCTGGTTTAGTTTACCATAAGATTTCAAGAAACATACAAAGACATTGACTGTATTCCCAGTCTGAAATATCCTGTCTTTGCTGGTTATCAATGATGGATGTTCAGGAAGTCCAAGTAAGGTTGACAAAGAGGGTATCTGCAATAACTGTCCATCTGACCTTATGGTGCATTCAGCAGACACTGACATGAAAAGCTTTGGGACTCCAAAAGCTGTAGCAGCTAACTCTGCTTCAATTCTAACTAGAATTTTCATGTTGTCTGCAACCTGTTAGAGAGATCTGTGAAAAATTAGCTCAGCATTTCAGACAACTCTCTTGATGGGGCATGTCCTGAAATAACCAGTGGATGCTCTCCTTGCTTGTTAATAGCTCTGGAATAAATGATGTTGATAGCTCTGGAATGAGTGATACAATTTCCAACTGGAAAAAATTGAAACCTTTAGATAAAAGATGCTTTCAAGGTGACTTTGGTATGTCCAGTTCTCTTTTCTTCTAGTACGTAAACAAGGACATACTTTGGTTAAATACAACATTTTATTACTGCACACTATTTAGTGTCTGTACTTTACATCACATTGAGTCACAGAACAAACCACAGAATTGGTTCTGGTTGGAAAGGACTTTTTAATGGTCATCTAGTCTACACCCTCTGCCATAGAAGGGACATCTTTCATTAGGTCAGGTTTTTCAAAGCTTCATCCACTCTCATCTTGAACATTTCCAGGGATAAGGCACCCACTTCTCTGAGCAACCTCTTCCAGTGTCTCACCATCCTCATCATGAAGGATTTTTTATTTATAATCAGTCTAAATGTACCCTCGCTGCAGGGTAGATTTGTACATCTAGAAGCAAATTAAGCATGGCATTTGTACTGTTAAATTGCAAAAAATATTAGATTAAACATTTTAGATAAAAGTTCAGATCAATAACTGTCATGAAATGCTACATATATATATAAAGAGATTGACATATGCAAATACTGGACACACTCAGTGTTGGAATAAGCTACTAAAACTCCACTAATATCTAAGGGATTATACCAGGATTTACCAAAAAATATTTTTAGCTTTGTGAATTCAAGAAATACAAGAAAAAGGGAGTAATAGAAAGAATTTCAATATATATAATTTAAATATGTCAAATTGATCCCCAGAATTAATTTTAAAAAATTGTAAATCATTGAGCCTATCAAAAATAAGTAAAAAAGAATATCCTACTTGCCAGAATATTGATAGAACAGTGAAAATACCGGTTCAATGTGTGTATCATCAGTGGTGTCAAAAAATCCCATGATCAACAGTTCATATTCCAATGTGAGTACTTTATTGCTAAGCTGGAACAATGCTAACTCCCACCATTCCTGCTGTCTCAAAATGAGAGCCCACGGTGGGTAGGACAGATATTTAATAAGTAAGTGGCAGCTCAAAGTCCAATCTGCCTGAAGAGATAAAACAGATTCTAACCTGCACATGGGTGTGAAAAAATCTATTGGGCAGATAGTAAGGAAAAGGTGTTGTCTAAAGGAGATGAGACTCAAAGTTTGAGTAATATGGAACATCTGCATTATGATCCTTGGTACCTACAGGTACACAGCAAGTCCTTAAGTCGCTGTCTGGACTTGGCTCATACACAGCAAAGATGCATTGCTCACTCATGAACCGCAGTTCATGAGTCTACAAATAATAAATATGTAACAGAGCTAGCAAATACACAGCTAAATGGCACAGTATTCTGGCTTTATCCACTGTTTTGATTTTTTCCTGTTTTGGGTTTTGATGTTGCCCTCTGATTTGTCATATGAGCTAAATAATCTTGCCAGTTGGGTGCTAATATGTTTAGGGGAAATGTCAAGATTAATTTTCATCTTTTCAAATATCCTTAAAGTCATGGTGTATACCTTCCTGTAAACAGGAAATCTGTTTTCAGACAGGCCTGCAACTGGAACACTTTCATGCATAAAGGTATCCAGGGCAGGCAGGTGGCAGGTTGTTAAGTAGCCCCCTGCTCATTCCTAGAGATGGCATGATAAAATGAGCCACATGCTTATGACTTTAACATGCTTGGTGCTCAAAACCAAGATGATTTCAGGACCAAACAGCATCCTCACTAGCAGTTGGCTGAGACATAAAGAACAGGAAGAAGAATTTCTAAGGCCTTATTGGTGAACATATGGCAAACTCTGATTTCCTTACTAAATCAGATGATATTACTAGAACTGGGTCATGATGCACACATTGTAATCTATCGTTAAGCCCAACAAAGTAATATTTAGCTGGTGTTTTAATTGTACTACTGGGATTTATCCCTGCTTTTAGAAAAAAAAAGTCCAGGAAGGAAGGAATAGTGTTGAGCTTTCAATTTTAATAAGAGGAGATTGCCAATTTTGACAAATGACTCTAACAGCTTATTCAGATAATGTTTGCTTATATACATATTTGCACATATTTTCAGTGTTATTTAGGAGATAGGAAATGTTTAAATTATTCATTTTCTTCCATCTCTTCCCTGAAAGGTACCTCCCTGTAAATGCTTTCAAAATGCAAGTTGGCATCATATGTTTCAAATAATTTTCCACTTTGTTCTACAAAGCCTGCAGCCAGGCCTTCACTACGTGTGTTTCCAAATGACCACGAGGACAGTGTAATGCATGTGCATGTGTTATAGAATTGATGACATACAGGAAGGAAATTAACCTCTTGGCCTGGAAATCAAGCACTCCCTTACAATGCCAATCCATATGGCTACAATCAATTAAAACAAAGATGAATCCTTCTCATCTGGGCTGCTGAGCGATCATGCAGCAAGTTACAGGGTGGTGGAAACCAGCACTTCTAGGCTTTTGTGCTGCACTTGTTTCTTGGTGTAATTTTTTTCCTTACCAATACTTCTTACATGGTTTCTGCAAACATGAGTACTGTTTATCCAGGGTATGGGGCAGCAGGAAAAGGTGTGTAATTCGACTGTAGGCCAGTCAATCCACACCTGCTAAACATACTCATTTTGCAATGTGTTGAGCAAAACTGTTCAGAGAAATCCCATATCTGTCTCCAACACCTGGAGGTAAAGAACCCTGTTTTCTTTTCTGTCAGGGTTAATAAAATGAGCAACTTATTAAATAGCATTTTGGCAAACACAATGGATAATGAATCCTATTCTATACTTAAAGACTTTTAACAATTCAAAATATTTATGAGCCGAGCACTGCGACACATGAGTGCTGAAGAAGAGAACCTGCTCCTGCACAGCCACACGTGGAGCGAGCGCAGCACACACCCAGCCAGGATGGGCACCTTGAGAGGAGCCAGGAGAGCCCTGCAGGTAAACCTGCAGCTCCAGCCCCTCAGGACAGCAGGACGGACACTCCAGGAGCCCGACCCTTTGATGGGGCTGAAACAGGCGGGAATGTCAGATACCACGGCCCCCCAGCCCATTGTTCCCCATCAGCTACAGTACATGTCCAGTGTCTGGTTTGTCAATCACTGGATTCAATGGCTGTTTGCCTGGGAAGCTGCTGACAGGGGGCTAGGGGGGCTTGCCAGAGCTTAATTACCGTACCTCATTAAAGGGCTTCTCATTCATATTCAGTAAGGAATCATTCAAGCAGACAGATATGTCTTTGTTAGATGAACTGAAAAACATACTTTTAAAAAAAATCCCTACCACTTACGTATTTACATTTGTTTGGTTAAAGAACTCTTTTCATTCCGCTTAAGAAAGAAAGAGGGAGTAAAATGGGTGGGGGAGGGGGGAAGGAAAAACACAGGAAAGAAATAAAATTAAAGGAAAATTTACTAGAAAGAGTTTGCATTTGTAATGTGACAGGATTTTTTGAGGAAAAAATAGATTTCATTACACAGAGTCAAATTTTGCTTTAATTTCTACTCAGGTCACAAAGATACACGGATGTGTGCATGGGGGAGGTAGGAGGTGGAGGGAAATCATCTCTGAATAAAGGCTGGGGGGTTAAAGTTGGCTATTTTTCTCCTGGAAAGGCTTGGTAGAAAAAAGGTCACTTCTATCTTTCCTTGAAGTAAAAGTTTAGGAAAATTTTGCACCCAATTATTTGGTTTTCTTTAGGATTTTTGTGTTGTTATAGTAAAAACTCTCAAAGTTAGAGCCTTAACCAGAGCAGTATAGTGCAGCCTCCCTGCCACTGTGTTTCCAATGCTATGGCTATGGGTTGTAGTCTTATTCTCAAGGGTGATATTCTACCACGAAAGAGGACATCAGCTGGTATTCACTGGCAAGCCTAGCAAAAACCCCATCCATCTGTAAACAAATAAGGAAGGAAGGAAGGAAGGAAGGAAGGAAGGAAGGAAGGAAGGAAGGAAGGAAGGAAGGAAGGAAGGAAGGAAGGAAGGAAGGAAGGAAGGCACATTTTTAATCTTCTCAAAAGTTTCCACCTGACAGCTCTCAGTGATATTTGTATAATCATTATTTTTAGAATGTATTTTCATTAGAATGGAGTCCAAATCACAATGGACTAGAACAGTGATTCAAACCTCAGCTATTAAGCATGAAGACACATCAGTCTTCCAAGGTGACATATTGATGTTTTCTTCTTTTCTGATTACTAGTGATATTGAGCTATTGCATCTGAGAGGGCATGGTAAGCCTTTAGTCTGAGACACCTTGGTGCTAAGAGGATTCCTTTTATAATATTTGGTTAAAAACCCCCAGAAAACAGTATAGGTACTGTTGATATCTCAAGAAGATTGACACTGTGAAAAGCTATTTGATCTGATGTAGGAGTGAGTCTTTAGTCCTGTTTCCATGCGACTGATCTGGGGTTAAAAGAATAAAAATGCCAAAGAAAATAAGAAAGATGATATACCCTCTCTTCTCCCAGGCTTTTCAACTGCACAAAGTTGAGGTTTTCAGTGCCCAGCAGTTTAGCCTGACTTTTTTTTGCCTTTCAGGCTGTACTTTTGGAAATGCAGCAAGACATGAAGAGAGAACTGTGAAGAGACCTTGTGTGGTTAATATAGTTTCCCTTATTTCTTTCTCAGAAATGGTTTTAGAAGAAATTATAAAGGACATTTGCCTAAAGGCAGACACAAGGCACAGGAAATTTAATCCTGCACGGCTAAAGTTTGGCCAAATTACAAGTGTCTGATAACAGGGTCTTTTATATATAATGCAAAGGATTTGGCAACTTCAGCTGTCAGCAGTGGAATACAGAAGTTGGGCACATCATATTTATTGCTGGTTTAGGACAGGGAGCAGCCAATCAAACCACAGGATTTGCACAATGTATATTGACAGCTAACAACAGCCCAGATCATTAGAGCCCCTCTGCCAGAAGAGTGCATCAGTCCCATAATTGAGAAATAAGTGCATCACTCTGAGTCAGTAGTCCCTACACTCTGTTGAGCTGAAGCAATTCCATCTCAGTATAATAAGGCATGAAGCCTAACATCATGTACACTAATAAAAAATACTATCTTTTTATAATGTGATCAAATCTGAGTTCCTGTTGGGGCAATAACCTGGAGTTTCCTGATATCTCTGCATTTAAAACCTCAATTATAGCTCTATATTCTGCACAGTTTTGTCTTGAATACATAACAGATGTTTATATTGAGATGAATGCTTTGTGGACCCAGAACTGTCATCAGACCTCTCATAATCACATTTGCACCTATGCATATGGTGTACACCTGTGGCTTGTTGGAATTGTACTCAATTGCAGTGTGGGAGGTTTAAAGACAGCACTAGATTTTTATTCTTTTGTAATATTTTTCATTCACATTACTTTTTAAAGCTTTTTTAATGTTTACTACATAAAGCAAATGTAGACATCCAAGAACAAGCAAGGTTCTTTTAAAGCTGCACATGCCTCTGTTTTGCATAGAAAAATACACAATTTAATTTAGTAATATAATATGCAATAAAATATAATTTCAACATAGGCAAGATTTAAATGTTCTAAGGAAATGTCATGGGACAGTAATAGGTTTCTCTGCTAAAGAGACACAGAAGAATGCTAAGAAAACCAGCCCAGAATACAAAGTAGAGGTGTATCTATACATGTGGGGTTTGATGTTTATCTATTTTTGTAAAACAGACACACCTTGAAATATAGCACCAGGAAAACATCAGGATCTATTTTTTTCTTCCTTTCCATTTACAGATACCTCTGCCCTCCTGTGAAAGGTCTGTGGTGGTGTATTTCAACAGTGGTTTCCAAACACCAAAACCACCTAGTGTTAGAACAGCAAAGGATGGGAATGAAGACTGCTGTAGCCCATCAGCTCTGCCCTCATGAAGATGGAACACAAGATGGTTTTGGGAACTGGATTTCTATCATTGCAGAATTTGGTCTAAAACACAGGATAACTACTGGCATGTGTGTTTGCCTATGAAGACCATTGTCATGCAGAAAAAGATGAAATACAGAAAGAAAACATCTAGTCCTAGTAGGACAAAAGGACTATGACTGTCAATCCTAAACACAAGGATGGCTACTCTTTGTTGCAGGCTTTTATTTGCAAGCACCAGTTTTATTGAGCATTGTCTGTCTTTTTAGTTTAGTCTGCTGAACAGAGTCATCAATAAGAAAATGGAGTATGAGAAGGAAAATAAGAAAGAATATAAAGAATAAGAAAGAATATAAATAATAAGAAAGAAAAGTTCATTAAAATCTCCTGATCCCCAGTAGTCAGCTTCACTAGTTCTTTGCATGACAAGAACATGGAGAACAGTCTGTTAATGAAAAATACTGAAATCCCAGAAGATTCTTGCTATGAATTTTGAAACTGTGTCCTGTGAATTTGCCTTCATGGCCTTACTGTTGGCTTAACCCAACACCTAATGAAGCTGTTGAGACTCCTTCCTATGAAATCAATTGGTCAGCAACTAGTGCACAAACCAAGCATTCTTAAATCTATGTATAACTGAAGATAAGAACAATTAGAGTAGTTTCCCTGGTTTGCAATCCAAATAGACAGATCCTACTTTGAATTAAAAAAAAAAAAAAAAAAAAATTAAATTAATTTAAAAACCAAGGCAACCAATCTTATCTAGTCCTTTTACAAAAAAATGAATATTAAATTATTTACAGTCAAAAATGCATGGGAAGTTCTTTAAAATATTCTATATTGTGGGGTTGTATAGTATCAAAATTCTAAATCCAAATAATGAAAAATCACTTGGGAAATTTAAACAGTAAGGATTATTCTTTTACTTTATCATATGCTCAATTGCAACTTCCTACAGAACAATTTTACATGGCAAAAAATCAACAGTGAAGTCATAGGTAAGAGACATATGCTATAAAATTAGTATCAGCCTTAGTAAGTCTGCATGGTTTTCCTGCAATGGAATTTTTGTGCATGTCCAAGCAAAATGTGGACTTCTCTGAACTGCACGAAATCTATCTCTGGAAGTCAAAGTGGTTCAAGTGTACTCTATAAGTTTTAAATGACTATGCTGTGTGGTTTATTTGTCAAAATCAGCTAGAAATTTGCTTTCTATGCTTCTAGGCTTCTTTTGTGTGCAGACAGTTACTAAGGAAAAAAAAGCCAATCTATAATCCCAAACCCCTAACAATCTACATTTAAAAAACCCATCTTTTAAAAAAATTAAATATAACAATGATATCTTAATAGCAGAATTTTATCTGAAGTTTTATACAGAAGAGAAAAGTTTGCCTATCCCTAGAGGCATAACAAAATTTCATATGCTTAGTTTTTTTCATGCTGGTACTTATCTCCTCAGTGTTTAAATTGGAACTTATTAGCCATTACTCATGCTGTTTGCCATCTTTTGCTGGTTTTCATATACAGTCAAATTAACTTTTTTTTTTACTATAAGAAACACAGACATTAAACCATTATAAAATCTTCCATCACTTACAAGTGTGAACTTTGGACTTAACCAGGTGAGAACAGGACTTATGACAGAAAATAAGAGATTCCAACTGTCTACTTCTACCATAAACAAAGATAAAAATCTCTTAGCTGGAATCCAGTTTTAAACTCAGAAGAAATGTGAGGACAGCTGTGTACAATAGTTTTAGCATTTAGTGGAAGCTGCTCTTTGACCTTCTGACAGTAGCACAGCCTTGTAAGGAAAATGGTTTTATGAATAAATTAACCCAGTAATGAGCAGGATCTTATGACATCTTCGGAGAGTTTTGGTATAGTATATTACATAAGTGAAGAAGTAATGACAGGAAACTGTTTGAAAATACTGGGGAGGACCTTGAAAGTATAACCTTTTAGTAATTTCAATAACAAAAGCAGAAAAGGAAACAACCTTCACCACCTATAAAGCATGACATTTTGCAGGGGTTGCTGAATGAACATTGTGTATGAATGAATACCAAAGGGAAGCCTTCTCATTCAAGCTACTGGTCATTTTGCATTCTGGATTCCTCAGTAAATTATTTCCTCAGTGTTTAATGGTCTCCTTCTGATTGGCAGCTCCTGTAACTTGGAAAACATGACTAAACTGCCTCCAGTCAGGCTCCAGATCTGTTAACTTAGAATGAATATGTGGATAGCCTCTGATTTTGAGCAGAGATTTATTCCTTGATTTTCCAGTGGCTCATTTGGTGTACATCTACATTTAGACACATCACTTTCCCTTTGCTTCAAACATCAGTTTTTTCTGCAATACATTTCTATTGCCTGCATCAAAAGAAAGCAGCTTTTTGAAGGCACTACAGCTACACAGAGTGTGACCATTGCTCCTGTAGATAACTCACTTTTGCAGCAAATTCTTGTCTCCAAAAACAGATGGCAAAGTAGCCTTATTTAGATTCAGTAACATGCTGTCTTCTTAGTATTGTCCTTCATTAGCTAAATTCTTCTGAGGCCACTGCTACTTGAAAAGCACTAATAGGTTGAAAAGTACTAAATGGGTTTAGTAGAGGATATTTTTATGGAATGTGTGCTGTAAGGGTTGCCTCTATTCTAACAAAGGTATGCTCAGGCAGTCTTAAAAGAGTGATCATTGGAGTAAATAATTTCTTTTATCAATCTAGAAAACTGTTTTTCAACATGAGATGCAGAATTTTTTAAATAAGTCCCTCATCCGAAAGACCTAAATATCCTACAATATACAAGAGATGGAAGTAAGAATTATTATTATTAATATTATTATTATTATTATTATTATTATTATTTTCTTGTTAAAGTGATTATTTTATTTTTATTATCTAAGATGCTAATGCTATGTTTCTGTGTGATAATAACATATATAATAACTTGAACTTAAAATCTCATTGCATCTAAAGTGCCAAGAGGATCTGAACTTTTGTTGCAGTTCATTATCATTAAGTAACTATCCAAGAGGAAAATGAATGCTCAGATTGACCTGAACTTTCAGTTGCCCCTGCTAGTCACCTTGGGATAACATTTTCTCAAATTTCTGAGCACAAGCCTAAATTGGGAGAGGAGTAGCCACTCCAGGAGAGCAGCCCTGCAGGAGGGGTCTGGGGGTGCTGGCTGGCAGGAGGCTCAGCAGGAGTCAGCAGTGTGTGCTGGGCAGCCCAGGGGGCAAACTATGTCCTGGCATGGATCAAGTGCAGCTTCACCAGCCACTTCAGAGAAGGGATTATCCTGCTGCGCTTGGTGTTGGGGTGGCCTCACCCTGAGTGTTGTGTGTGCTTCTGGGCCCCACAATTTCAAAAGGATGTGAAGGTCCCTGAATGAATCCAGAGGAAGGCAGCAAAGCTGTGGAAAGGGCTGGCAGGGTGTCCTGTGAGGAGCAGCTCAGGGCACTGGGGTTTTCTTGTTTGGAGAGAAGGAGGCTGAGGGGCAACCTCACTGGTCTGTACAGCTTTCTGAGAAGGGCAAGGAGAGAGGGAGGTGATTTCTTCCTTGGTTTCAGAGCCAGGGTGCATTGGAATGGCTCAAAGCTGCATCCATCAGCAGAGGTTTCCTGACATGAGGAAGCATTTCTTTATCCAGAACGTGATCAAATCCTGGAAGAGGCTCCCAAGAGAGGTTGTCAATGTCCTGAGCTAGAGTGTTGAAGAGGCTTTTGGACAACACTCTTAATAATATGCTTTAACTATTGGTTGGCCCTGATATAGTCAGGCAGTTGGACTCAATGTTTGTAGGTCCTTTCCAACTTAATTATTCTATTATTTTTTTATATGATTTGATTTGATTCTTCTTGCTCCCTCCTCCTTTCCCTACCACTACTTTTTGATGAAATCCTTAAAAATGACATTTCTTTCCAGCCCTGTGCTGGAGAAAGGACAGAATGGGCAATTTTGTCAGCCTGGGCATTGGCTCTTCGCTGTTTTTGAAGGAGGCATGTACTTTCTGATGGGAATGAGAGCTATGGATCTTCTTGAGATCAGTTGTCCACTTAAACACATTTGCAAAAAGTACATGGATACTGTGGTTTTTATAAGAGTCGTCTATGTTTATCCAGTTTAGCTGGGCCTCCACAGGGTGGCAAACTGTCTCATTTCTGAAACTGGGAGACCGAAGATCTTGGCTCAAAGATCAAGCCCTCGGTGTGGAGCAGGAGGTGGTCCAGAATTAAATGGTGGCAAAACTTTCTGAGATGAAAAATACTTGTTCATTTTCCCAGAGCATTCAGTCTCTGCTTTAGCAATGTTGTAGTTGTGCCCTTCTCTGACTCTCTCTTCTGGATGGGCCTGGGGCATGCACTGCAGACAGCTTCTCTCCTGGATAAGGCCCTCAGACCTGGGTCATACAGAACATAACAGAACTAGCCTATTTAAGTCTATTCCCTACCTCACCATGAGTCAAATAACTCAAAAATTTGAATGTTATTTGTTGTTTAATCTCCAAAACATATTCAAGGATTCAGAGAGGTTACAAGCAGGAGCGAGATTTAAAAAAAAATTGTATAATTTTCTTTATTTTGTGTTACTCTTCTGATTCTGTTTCAGGGCCAATGCTCACAAATATTAACACAATGTACATGTGTAGCCAGGAGCAGGCCCATGGATTCTTCTTCTGTTTGAAGAAAGCATTTCAGCTTGAAAAAACATTCCTTGCAGTCTGGCAAAGAATATCCACAGAGCCACAGAGAGTAGCAGGAGCAACACAAGCAGATCCTGTTTCCTGAAGAGTGAGAACTTGCAGAATGAACATCAGTACCTGATGCTGTTGAGTCAAGGATGGACAAAATGACTCCATGGTTCAGAAGGCGAAAAAGAGAGATTTTATTAACAGGATTTCTAGCCAGGATTGCTAAGATGAAACTCGATTGGTCTCAAAGTAAAAACCTTTCATGCTATTGGTGAACTACGAATAGTACACTCTGAAGGTACATATCTATAAACAACATTAACAGAAAGGGAGATAATAACTGTTTTCATTCTTCCTCACTAAGTTTCCCAGATCTGAAGCCTGGGAGAATTCTCTTCGACTGAACTGAGAATCTCCACAAGTACTGACTGCATACAGAAGGAAAACAAAAGGTGTGTGGTACCATGGAATATTTTCCCAAGTAGGACACATATCTATGACAAGAACTTTTTGCCTTCCAAAAGTTTCTCCACCGTGCTTCTTGGACACTGATGCATGAAATGCGCTTTCATGTGTGCCCTGTTCTTACCTTGCACACAGGTAAAGTTCAAAAAGGGCAGCTCTCAATGGGGCAAGCAAGCAAGCCTGGAGCCCTTCCAAGCACAGGCTGTTTTCAATAAGCAAGAATCCCTGGGGAAATTGAGCCAATGGAAGAGCAGAGCTCACTTCTCCAAGGCTGTGATGAACAAGAAGAAGACAGAGAGAGACAGGGTACTAGTGGTGCCTTGGAAGGACCTGAGAGGTGTAACATCAGCTTAGTCTGTCTTGGATATGAAATACCTAACCAAAAAAAGAGGGAAAGAAGTGTGCAGGTAACACAACTTCTCAGGATCAGACAGATCTAATGCACTGAGCTGAGAAAAGGCTTGGCAGTGCTTCACTGTTATCAGTCCTCACAATCTCTAGTTGTAAGGCTCAGATTCTGTGGTAAGACTGACTCTGATGAAAAAGCACCAACACATAGACAGTGGCTTTTCAAGGAGCTGAGAGTCAAACTTAGATGAGGTAGGATTTAGTAACAATGTGACTCCTGTTGAGAGAAATTTTACATGAGGTATAACTTCAAAAGAGACACTGCATGTCAAACCTTCTGGATCCCTTCCTGTTATTTTATTTACTCAGACGACTTTTAAGATCTGGAGCTAAATCCACAGGCTGGGGATAGTGATAGGCATCTGCTCTGTGGGATCAGCTTGATAGGAAATCACATACAAGGATGTGTGATTACAAATCCTCTTCCCCATCCAAGAAAAATATACTTGGGAAAAACAACAGCATGCTGGATTCACATCTACCTATGTACAGTAAGCCACTGATTAAGTGCCACTTGCCTGTTCATTCCCTGCAGGGTTCTGTTTCAGAGCAGACGTCGTGGCAGGATTTGATCTCTTTGGAGGCTTCAGTACAGATTAACACATCTTTGCATTATGTACTTTTAGCATCAGAAACTACTCATTTCTGCAAGTCTTCTTATTTCCGACTCTTTCATATACTTAAATATCAAAAGAAATAGAAGTAACCTAGAAGTGGAGAGTAACATCATTTCTAGAGGGTTTCTAAGTACTTGTTTTAGGAAATTATGAGTTTTCCAGAAAAACAACAATGCTGCTAGAACACTTCAGGGCAACCAGACTTTTTTTTTTTGTGATGGCCACTGGTTAAAACTGAGGTAGATACGTTTAAATGACAACACTTTTGCCTAGGGTCTAATGGGGACAAAAATACAGGCAGTCTCATCAGCAGTCTTCCACTACAGGAGAAGAAAACTGAAAAGGTACCAAGAAGAATTAAAAATTCAAGCACACTTTCCTTCATACATTTCTTCTGCAAGTATTTTTCTTCTCTGGGTACGGAGCTGCTTTTAACCTTTCACCTGCTAGATAAAAAACAGTAAAAAAATTGCAAAAGCAGTAAAAAACATTAAAATTGCTGCACTACATTTTTCCTTGTAAATCAGGAAGGATCTTTGGTTACCTTAATACTAACCCTCCAGAGTCTGCTTTGTGAAATAAAGTGAAATAAATCTCTGCTTGCCCTTACCTTATGTGAATTCGCTGCTAATGTTTCCTGCAGTTCATGATTGCTGGTACTCCACTTACTGAAGGAATCTTTCTGAGAAACCCAAAAGTATTTTATTTATCTTAGACTATGATACCTTACTCAGACATACATATAGTTAGGGCTTAGACTAGTTTATTCTGCTTCAGCTGTAGCCACCTAAGAACTTCTCTGGAAATACTGTATGATCAACATCTCAGCTACAGCCTCCTTAATATCTACTTGTCTTTCCATCACTGCTGTAATGCAACTTTGAAATTATCACTCCTGGTTTTTCATACCAGAGGAAAACCCTAAAAGCAAGAAAAAGAGGGAAAATTATATGTTACTTTAGGTTCATTTTTCCTATAATTAAATGGTGTATTACATCCAATATACTTTTGGAGTTATAGTGATATGTTGAAAAAAAAGATTTTGCTGGTTTTCCTGGGATAGAGTTACTTTTCTCCACAGTGGCTGTATGGGGCTGTGTTTTAGGTTTGTGCTGAGCACAGGGTTGATAGTAAAGAGATGGTTTCTTATTGCTGATCCGGGCTTGCACAGAGCCAAGGCCTTTTCTGCTTTCCATGCTGCCACTCTGTCAAGGAATGTGGGGGTGCTTGGAAGGTTGGGAGGAGACCCAGCCAGGACAGGTGAAGTGACTCCAACTGATCAGAGGGATATTCCAGACCATACAACATCATGGTCAGTAAATAAAGTGGAGGGAGGAAGGGGTGATGGTGTTTTTCTTCCCAAATAATCATTACAAATGATGGGACTCTGCCCTCCTGGACATGGCTGAAACTTCCCTGCCCATGCAAAGCTGTGAATTAATGCCTTGTTTTGCTTTGCTTTTGGGTGTTGCTTTTACTTTTCCTATCGAACTGGCTTCATCTCAACCAATGAATTTTCCATCTCTTACCCTTGCAAGTCTCTCCTCAGTCCTGCTGGTGGGGAACAAGCGCCTGCATGGGGCTTGGCTGCTGGCTGGGGCTAAACCACTACAGTGTATTAATAGTCTGTCTTTTCTTTCTCCCTAGCTAATTAATTAAGAACTGGTGCTACCCTGAAAGCAATTCTTTCTGAAATGCCTTCTCACATGAAGGGAAGGTAGAGATATCCCATCAAAAGAGGTTGGCTTTCAAAGTCTGAATGTCAGACTCAAAACAACGTCCTCTTTGGAGAGTCTCAGGTCAAAATATTGTTAGCACTTTTGTTCAGTAAGTAACTTAAATTTATTTGGATGATGCAGTGAATATGAGAAATTAATTAATCAAGAATAAAATTAATTGTTTGAAAATTAATTTTCAAAAGTGCCAAATAATTTTCAATATTCTTGAAAATTATTTGGCACTTTTTCAAATACATTGTCATTTTGACATGATGGAGATGCTCCTGTAGGTTTCCCCAGTGTTCACCCTGTGAGGAGCAGGCTGCCATTTTGATTTATGCCAAATATCATCTTTTGTTCTAAAATATATTTTTTTTTAGTTATGTGGTGGAGTCACAGGGTACTGTCAGGTATATTCTCAGTGTGAAGAAGGTTATCATACTGTCACTTTGGAGATATGACAACATTATTACAAAATATCACAGGATGTTGAGAGATCTACTTATACAAATATTTTTATAGATTAAAATCTGCCTGAAAAGGCCCAGACATGTATTCCATGTCATTCATGTATCAGTCAGAAATAGCCTATGTAGCACACAGAAGACTGTATCAGTATTGCCTATCTTCTTGACAACTTTTTTAGCAATGAGAGGTTTTTTATTGTGAGCACAGCTTTTGGTGTTATCACATTGGGTCTTGATGTTTTTTGTGATACAAAAAGTATAGTTGCACAGAAAGCTCCTCTCAGCTAAGGGAGAGATTTCTGGCAAGCATACTGCAACTTTTACTTTTCCTCGATGTTTTTGTGTGCCATAAAGTTGTCTTTAAAATACACAAAAACATGTCTCAGCTTGCTAGGTAATTTTGCACCCTCTTCTGGCCAAGACCTTCCCTTTTTAGGCATAAATCTTCTAAGATAGGTGGATTGAACATGAAATTACTCAGCATTGAAACCAACTGTTCTGTTCACACAGAAAAGTGTGTTCTTTAAAGTCCAACTCCTTACTAGAGAAATACCTAGATCCCAAACCATTCAGATCCTGGAGGTCAGCCACCTTCTCACCTGCTGCATTCAAATACTCCATAACTACATCTAAGAAAGAAAAAAGGAATATGTTGAAATAAATACATTCTCATGAAACTGTCTTGTTCTACATTTCTCAGCAGACCTCTTACCACCAAGATAAAAGTCTTTTTTTTTCTTACACTGAGAGATGAGGCCCTTCCAAACGACATAAGTTTCTATGCTGCTTTTTATCACCACCTATATGTATTTAGCATGTATAGTAAAAGGAAAAATGCCATTTAAGATGGCCAGAAAAACCCCTGCTGTGGTTCTGTAACTTGTGCAAATATTTGAATAAACCAGTATCTCTCCCCATATTTCTCCTTGAATCCTATGCACACTGTAGAAATATAGAAGTAGCTGTAGCTCTGATGGTATAACAGCTATAATTTAGCAGCCAGAACGGTATGCCTGTTAGTCCTTAAGCATCAGCAGCAGCAGGATCTAAAACAGGTCTCAGCTGTGGATTTCATGACACTGCACTCATTTGAAACTCTATTGAATCTTTTTAAATACAGGAATTTCTTTTTCCCTTTTTGAAAAGCTACTTTACATTGATGCCAGCTGAGAGATCTCAATTTTTTTTCTCCCAGCTCATTATCTGGCACAGTTTTTAAATGATGCTCAATATATACAAGTCAATTGAGTGTCAATAGTGGTCATACTTTTTTTTTTCAGTTGAACAAAAACATACTTTGTTGATTTTGTTTTGTTTTGGGTTTTTTTTTATAGCTTATGCATGGCCTAGGTTGACACTTGAGATTCAGCATGTCCGAAACATATCTTAAACCTATTCTAGTTTTGACATTTCTCTTTCAATTCTGATTTGTTTTAACTAGATGGTTCATGATCTTCAGCTGTTTTTTTGCTGCAGTGCACATGGATGATTTAAAATTAGAAATTAGGCAGAACCTTAGAATCTCCTTATCTAATAGCCTACAAAAAAATCCTTTGGAAGTATTTGTGGATATTGCACCTCTATTTCTTGGGCAATCAACGAGGCATTATTTGTTCTGCTCATTTTGCAGCTGAATATAACACTGAAAAAGAAGCACTCACATGGCAAGTGCACATGACACAGTTTAAGTAGAAAACATATTCAGAATCCAGACCAGCTTTGTTGGACAGGTATTTGAAACAATTCACTGGTCATGGATAAAATAATGGTAAAATTTATTGTAAGCAAAGAACATTTTCTGGCCATTTTCCCCATTTTTCCAAAGGCATAAAATGCAGTAGGCACTAAACCATCAGTCAAAGTTTTATGTTAAATTATTTCTTCATATTTCCCTATTCCATTTCTAGACTTCAGGCTTAGAAATTAGGAGTCATACCTAAGATCCTGAACTAAATTTCCATCATATATTCCTGCTCGCAATGGCCTAAGGTGCTACTCAGCTGGATTAAAACTCACAGCATCTGGCCTTAATCAGTAGCATCAAATCTGTGGTTTTTTGTCTTTTTGCAAAATCTTAATCTTTGATTAATAGCAATCTTCTCATGGGAGTGGTGAAGGAGGATTCAAGATTTAACAAACTGTAGATACCTGGTTTGAAAACAAACATAGTAAAGTCCTGGGTTTAAAATAGGGAGACTTGTAGATTAGGCTATGAGGACCTCTTGTCCTCTGATTTTGTTGTTATCAGATAGAATTTGTTACCCATGCATGCTCTTACAGAGAGAGGTTTCTGCAATATTTATACCTTTTAAATGACTGTATATTTATATGGGAGAATCTATAACAAAATCTGTACTCTTCCTCTGTAAGATCTTGCTTTTCTTTCTTGGTATAGAAGAAATATGTGTCCAACAGCATTCCAAACTCCTGGCTAGCCTGTATTTTAGGCTTACTGTCGTTTACTGTTGAGTCACTGGGGGTTCTCACAAAGAGTAGACTGACTGGAACTACAGCACCCAGAAGTTACAGATGCTTTCCAAAGCCTCCATAAACTTTATACAGCAACTGTTTTTCTGCTATTCTGGATGACTGGGGCAGAGGCTAGAGGCTTGCACAGGATCAAAATGCCATCATTTTCACAACAGTAAATTTCACTGGTTCCAAGCTTGCTGCAGTTCCCTTTTTATTGCAAATACATCAAACTGTCTCTGATATATCCAGCATGTCAAGGCTGAAAAAGGTTCACACATCAGATGCTGACTTGCAGGGGGTGTTTAGAGGCTGGGGGGAAGTTGACATAAGGTACAAGCAGCCTTTCACATGCACTTAAACCGTGCCATTTTTATGATCACTTGGGGTTTTTTTAAATTTTATTTTTGTTTTTCTAACAGACAATGGGGGACAGGACATGTGTCAAGAAAGGTGGCTGTGTGCCTCTTCTCACACAAGAGTGCAGATTTCAGAGGACCTGAACAGCTCTCCCTGCACATGTATCTTTTTCTTTCGTTTCTAATAAGCAGACTCCGTTTGCAGTTAGATAAACTTGTAGTTAATGACTAAATTTTTATTACTGCTAGTAAATACTACTAGTATTTTTAAATCAGAATTTGATTTTTATTGACAATTTTATTTTTCTGAGACAAAACTGTAGACTTAGGTATGATAGCAACTTTGACATGCTTTTGTGAAGTCCAACTTTCTCTGTGCATGGCACATGGAAGAATGTTCTGTGATATCAATCATTGCATATAAAAACATGGCTTCTTTACCCATTTAATGTAAAGAACTTTCATTCACTCCTCATTTTTCTTCATTTCTCAACCTGACTGTAGTTTTAGTACAGAAAGAAATATCTAGGAAGAAAATAGTAAAATTATAAGAATATAATGGCTTGATAATATGAACCTCTCTTTATCCATTAATTTGTGTTTTCTGTGTTTTCTGTCTCTTACAGATGAAGCCTGTGCTACTGAATTTGTCTGATAAATTCACCCTCTCTCTTTGTCACACCTGAATAACAATATGTACATTTGGGCAGACAGTGAAAAGTAAACTGATGGCAGTGACTCACAGAGAGAAGTCCCTGGCAAAGCATCATGATAAAATTGGCAGTAACATATAGAAATTTATTCTATGTTTTACTGCAATTTTTTTTCTGAGCTTCCTATAAAATCTGATTTATGTCTGTCAAAGGATATTGAGAAACCAACTCTACCAACAGCAATAAAAAGTCACCAGCCTAAAGAGCTTTGACATAAAGCCAGGTGTAATTTCCATACCTAGTTTTTGAGGGTGGTCACATCTTGAATTACAGAATCACAGAATGACAGGATATGCTGAGTTGGGTGGAATCGAGTCTAAATCCTGGTCCTGCACAGCACCATCCCCAGGAGTCATGTGCCTAAGCACACAGTCCAAACACTTCTTAACTCTGTCAGGGTTGGTGCTGTGACCACTTCCCTGGGAAGCCTCTTCCAGTGCCCAACCTGCCTCTGGGTGAGGAACCTTTTTCTAATATCCAACCTAAACCCCCCTGACATCGCTTCATGCCATTGCCTTGGGTCCTGTCACTGGTCACCACAGAGACCAGTGCCTGCTCCTCCTCTTCTCCTCACAAGGAAGTTGTTGACTGTGATGAGGTCTCCCCTCCATCTCCTCTAGCCTGGACAGAACAAGTGCCCTCAGCTGCTCCTCCCACAGCTTCCCTTCAAGGCCCTTCACTGTCCTCACGGCTCTCCTTTGGACGCTCTCTAACAGTTTAATGTCCTTTTTACATTATGGCACCAGAACTGCCCCCAGCACTGGAGGTGAGGCCGCCCCAGCTCAGAGCAGACCAGGACAATCCCCTCCCTTGCCCAGGTGGTGATGCTGTGCGTGATGCCCCCCAGGACAGAGGGGGCCCTCCTGGCTGCCAGGGCACTGCTGACTCAGATTCACCTTGACATCAACCAGGACCCCAGGTCCCTTTCCATGGCACTGCTCTCCAGCATCTCCTTCCCCAGTCTGTATGTACAGCCAGGGTTGTCCCACCCCAGGTGCAGAACCCAGCACTTTTGTTGAACTGTATATGGTTGGTGACTGCCCATCTCTCTAATTTGTTGAGGTCTCTCCTCAGGGAGTTCCTGCCTTTGAAAGAGTCAACAGCTCCTCCCAGTTTTGTATCATCTGTGGAATTGCTTAGTATCCCTTCCAGTCCTGTCATCAAATAATTTATGATGTTGAAAAGCACAAGGCTGAGGATGGAGCCCTCTGAAACCCCATTAGCTGCCAGCTTGATGTCACTCCATTCACCATAACCCTTTTAAGACTTTCAAGGAAAAATATGCCTGTTCCACTTTCAGATATGAATATACATTTTTTTTTTCACACTGCCACTCTTTTATCTTGTAAATAGGAAGGTGAAGCTCCAAAATGAAGACTTATGGGCAAAACAGTGAACAAAATATAGTAATTTTCATGGAAAGACTGTCTATTAAACACAAAAGACATGATCACAACCTCTTCTCCCACCCCCCGCAACATCTTTATTAATCTATTAATTAACTGTATTCTTCTCTAGAAGGCAATGTCCCTAAAGAGGAGGAGATATTTATGGGAGGTCCAGCTGAGAACATTAGCAGGTGAATCAGTTAATCATATGTTCTGGGTTAAACAGCATTACTGTTATAGAGATGCGAGATCTCTGTTCTGGGGCACATATGCTGAAGGGAAGGAAAAGACAGCACCCCAGAGAAGAATGAAAGGTACCATTATTATAACTTGTATGACAGCATGATCTCGTTGATTATTCTCAGTATCTTATTTCAGTTTCTGTTTTAATTTCATTTACTAAAAATGGCAGCATATTTTCTGGGTTGACTGTCACTTACAGGATTTAGTAATAGATGCAGAGTAATACATAATTACTTCTGACTTCTTGCTATCTATAAATCTGAAGTTCATGAAATCAAATTTTTCGTGTCTTTTCCTTCTCCTCTGCTGTCACTTCTCACATGTTACCAGCCAGCTGCTTTAGAGCTTGGGAGGTCAGATTTCCTATTTTACCTAGGCTCTCTTCGCTTGATCAAAATAATCTGAATGGAATAAAGTAGTGAAGACATTTCTAAGTAGAACAGGGCAGGTAAGGTAGGAAAGCAAACATACAAAGTTGGCTTAGTATGCAGGGTAGATTCCAAGACTTTACAGCTAAAAGGAATCATAAGATGCTCCTGTATGACTTGATATCTAGGGCAGTAAATTTCACTCTATTGTCCCTACATTAACATTGGAATTTCCTCTTGCCTAAACCCAATTCTAAGATGACAACAAGAAGCAGAGCAATCCTACCTCTAGTGGTATTCACTTTCAGTGGGCAAACATCCTGTAGAATCATAAAAGTTGGAAAAGACCTCTAAGATCATCAAGTCCAGCTGTTAATGCAGCACTGCTAAGTCTCCAGGCACTTCAACTTTCTTGCCCTCCTTTGGACATGCCAATCTTCACTTGTATTATGCTTCATTTCCTATTCGCATTTACTGGTCTCATCTTCCAGCCATTGGATGATGCTACATCCTTTTCTGCTAGATTATCGTGCTTCTTAATGCCTGCCATTCATAAATTCAGTAACATAAAAATATTATAAAAGTAGGCCCTTAACAACAAGGACCTATCAGTTAAACAATCAAGTTCTATTTTAGGATCTTTATGGAGCTAACTTTCTGCTTAGTTTAAGTTAGAATTCCACAAAACATCTAAAATTAAATTTGAACAACAGAAAACCTGCCTAGTTTCAGATCACACCATAAACTCCTAACTCAGATGAGGTCACAGTTTCTCATGTAAGCCCAACATCAGGTGCAGAGTCATTTCTCTCATTTGTAAAAAGACACCAAAACTCTGAACACACCACATGCCCTCAGAGTTACCATCAAGTAACACTGATGGTAAGCACAAATATATATTTTGCACTTGCATCTGTGTCAAAATAAAAGGACAGGACAGACTGTGTATTAACTTTGTGGTTTTTCTTCTACCTTTTAATTTCTGAAATGATACACAATGAATGCTCTGAGTCAGAGATTTGAATGTATTCTTATATATCACAGATAATAGATGTCACCTAATTACCACTGTATTAAGTGCAGTAATGTGTGTTTGACAAATGCATATTTACAGAGAAGAAATTAGTATTTATCTGGAGGAATTAAAAGATGGAAAATCCAGGTTTTCCACTGATAGTCCCATCTTTTAAGCTTTTAAATTTTATTAATGCATGCTATATTTTTAATTCAAATTTGTCTTTTTAATTAGCTTCCATCCATTAGCTTTTTGGTCATTAATTTCTTCAGTAGGTGAAAGAGCTGGGGTTTTTTTTGTCTTTTTTTCTCTGTCATCTTATATGTTGGAACCAAATCACCTCTCAACTTTTCTTTTGATGAAATAAGTGGACTCAATTCTTAAGTTTCTTAAGATTCTTAAGTTTTAATCTCAACAAACCTTTCATATTTCAAGTCAACCTCAGAGTAACTTGTCTTTGGTGATTTTTCACTAATACTACACTAATACTTTACCACAGCCTTTGTCTCCCACATATTTACTTAAGGTAATCACCACAGTGCATCTAATTTCATCTACTACTTTGCAACTACAATATGCACATTAATTTATAGCAGTGGAAATGATACAAATATATAAGACATTTTGAAAATTATATGAATGCAGAAATAGACTACATGTTAAAAAAAAACCAAAAAACCAAAAAAACATAAGCTGAATATTTACAGTAAATTTGCCTCAGACTGCTCAGTTGAAGCAGTCTTTCCAGAAGGAAGTGGCTGTCTTCTCACTGACCACAGAATGACGTGAATAGAAGGTAAATATGTATTGCTGGGATAGCACATTCTCACTTTATGTACAGAAATCTCTATTCTGTGTGGGTGGAATACAACAGCTCCTGTCTTTACTGAAAAATCAATTTCAGTATAACGGCCACAGATTTAGGACCCTGCTTGTGTACATGATGAGTAACAGAGCTACAGAATGACAGAGCCATGAGGAACTTAGTAGAGAAAATTCTACCTTTAGTTAGACACCAGAGGAAGGAAAACATATTTGAGGCTTTGAAAAGGAGCTTTAGCTGTGAGACCTTGACAAGAGCTCAGATGTGGCATGAGGTCATTTCTTCATAGTGACCTTATATTTGGCCTTCTTGACGCCCAATCAGCCATATGTTTTCCAAAGCTACTTCTGTAATGTAGCATCAGTAATGTTTCAAATTCAGTTCTGTGTCTGAAAATTGTTCAATGAGAACTCAAGTACAGACAAAACCAACAGAAATATAACTAGAGTATTTTTCCACATATTATGTTTCTGTCTTCCTTCAGTAAAAGTGCCATCAGCTATGTAGGAATGACCACACAATGCAATGAAGGGATGGATTTGGTCTTCTGCGACAGGCTTTTGAGAAAAAAAACCAACCAACCAACCAAAAAAACTCAGCTGAAAACCTGAGCTGGTTAAACACACAGAAAGCAAGAGAACAAAGGTCTTCATAGTGCTAAGTATCCTTAGTTACCACAAATTTACCTGGTAAGCACAATTCAATATAACCTCAAGCCATCGGTAAAAT
Source organism: Camarhynchus parvulus (assembly GCF_901933205.1). Classification (NCBI taxonomy): domain Eukaryota; kingdom Metazoa; phylum Chordata; class Aves; order Passeriformes; family Thraupidae; genus Camarhynchus; species Camarhynchus parvulus. Next base: position 59,141,331 of record NC_044572.1, read on the forward strand.
AAATACTGGGAAGTCATCAGTGGACCCTCACTCCTTCATCCTGCTTTCCTGCCAGTCTCCTATTGCATTTACCTAATTTAAGTCAATCAAGTTCCTTTGGATTTCTGTACATTTTCAAAAGATAAGTAAGGCCTGTTGCAATGTAAGATCACAAGGCCGTGAATAACGAAGAGAGTTTCAGATCGTTAACCACTGCCAGGTGATAAAATATTTGTTTGAAATATGAATAACTGTATACTACCTGTATAGCATAACACCATATATATTATCCACATAATAGTAGTACCATATATATTTATCCACATAATCAGTGTTAGTTGATTAAATATGATGATTCAACTAAAAAAAGACTACTAAGAAAATAGAAAATAAGGTGTTTGGTCAATTCTAGTTCTCTGGTTTTGTTCTTAACATGGTCAGACCAATTTAATTGATTTATATCTTTATAGGATAGTTTGACAAAAGAGAAAGTCAGGTAGTAGCTCAGGATCATGTAGGACTATGCTTTAAGTAACTAAAAAAAAGCACTGTGTGTCCCATACCACTAAGTTCCCCCACCCACTTCAGAAAAAAAATTTGATGGTCCTTCTGGAGATTTTGGTCAGACATATTTAGAAAAAAAATCAGTGTTCCTCTTTTAAAGCTATATTTAAAGCATCCAGTGAAATTACACTAACTATCCTTTTTTTTCCTATCAGCTATTACAAATCTTTTATAAGGAAGCAAGCAACACAAACACCAGACAGAACCTTGCTCCCAAACAGTGATCTGTGGGTTCATTCTTAAAAGCAATATGAGACTTTCCAGAACAGGTGAGATTGTCAGTTTTTCCTAGTATTGCTTCCAGCAAAGCAAAGTGCCTGTGCTGCAGGATAGGATTAAAATCTTTTGGGGTACTTGACTATTTGTAGAGTACATCAAATGGCATGCCTTAATTTCTGATTCTCAGGGCAAGTCTTTGATCCCCTGTGACGGGGGAATGAATGTGCTGAATTTGACTATCACTTGTTTTGATTATGCAGTCACCAATGATGGCAGTCTAAACAAGCTGCAGTCTTCTCCATCCTGCTCCAGTAAATTGTCGAGAGCTGCACTGACACCAAACACCATGATGTCTACACGCCGTGTCAATAAATAGTTCCTTTCATTTGCTTTAAATATACAGCCTGAGATGTAAGAGTGAAAAAGAAGAGCTGGATGAGTTGCGTCACAGAAGAAATGAATGACAAGAAGTGTCAGAAAGAATCCAAAGCAATGAGTCCTGTGATTCCTCAGCCAACTTTTCCTTCCTATTAAACTGTTGTGCTCTTTACCACTCCTAGGTCTACAACAGACCATGGACAGAAATATTACTGCCCTGACAAGATTTTGTGCTTGTAGTTAAGAGACTGGAAATGAACAGAGAAACAGGACAGTTTGTCTGGGTCTCAGACCCTTTCAAACCTCATTTGCTGTTTCTAAGGAAATTATACTGAACCATTACTGCTGTGCTGTTCCCACCAGAAAACATATAACAAATAACATTTGATTACCCAAAAGATATTTGCGGTCTAACAGTTATGTAGCAGAGAATGTCTATCTATCACATTGTGCTTAAGACTGTAAAGTTACTTGGCATTATCATCTGTCATCCATTTAACAGGATGCTGTCGACGCAGAATCTAAAATTGAAAAAAGCCCCACCCCACCACCCCTGAAAATTTTGGGTGCAACACATTCAGATTGTAACATAAGATTATTAACATACCTGATGTAGATGTTTGAGGCATGTGTTTCTGCTTTGCTACTACCTTTGGACTCCAAATTGATAAATTCACATTTAAGAACTTGTCCTGGTGAAGTCCTCAGCTAGACTGGAAAATTTTATTTAATTAACCTGGAAAGGATAGCTTTACTCTTGGGTTTTTTTTTGTTTCCATCAACTTTTCATGAGCAACATATCTAAATAAATTAATAATGAATAAATCGCTATGCTTGATTTTTTTTTTCTATTTTGATCAAATTTGTGATTCATTTTTTTCCAAGCTAATAAATTAGAGAAATATTTATGGAATTGTTTCTGTTTATTCCTGGCCATGTGGAATCCTCTTGAAAAATCACACTAAACCTGGGACTTCAGGAGTATCACAGGATTCCTTTAACACACAAAATTGGTCTAATAAAATTCAGTGTAACTCCTGGTTACAGTAAATGTCTTCAGGGATACCTTGTTTTAAGAGTTAACATCAGCTATTTATCCCTTTAATAAATGTACTGACCTTTTCCCAATTTCTAAGAAGCAGGCCTGAAGTTTCAAAGTTATTTTAAGAATAAACAGTTAGGTAACCTCTGCAACAGCAGATCTTCACTTTGAAATGTCACAGCAGCGGCTAGGTGCAGGCAGATAGCACCCAGGAAAAGAGAATTGCTCTGTGAGTTTTACTGCCATCTGAAGTCTTTGCGTGGATGACCTGAAGCATAAACTGAGATTCTTTTCCCTTTCTCATTCTTTCTCTCTTTGTTTCTTTCTATTTAAATGTGATTCTAGAAAACAGGACTTCTGGGCCTCAGTGAAACTCAATTCAGTTCAGGAAGGGAAAAAGTTATTAATTAGTCGCATTTATTTAATTTTATTTCTGTAGAGAATCTGGCGAGTTCTATGCAAGTAGAAAAATATAGAGGGAACAGTGTTCGGCTTCAAAGAGCGTGGAGGAGGTTGGGAGGGTGAAACACAGTTTACTGTATGGAACCTTTTTTTTTTTTTTAATTTGCCTTGATGGAAGTTGACAGCTCAGCCTGTATTTCAGCTCTGTCCACAGGCAGTGAAATGTGTGAGAAACCAATACTCTGAAAATTCTCATATGCATATGAAAAATCATGGTATGAAAAGGGGCCAAGGGATTAGGACAAGATAAATTTATACTAAGCTTTACACATTCCATTGACAAATTTGCTGTTTTTGCGTTGTTGCCTCCGACCTCCCGGTTACCGAGGGGATGACATTAAACTGGGAGAAAATGGCTTATTATGTGTGATAAATTCAAACAAAGATGACGCACTTTACCCACCAAGTATATCTAAGAAATTGTGAGGAAATGTCAAGCATTTCAAAAGAAAGCTGCCGTAAATTCTGATGCTGGAGACTTTAACGAATTTCTGCCAGAGTAGAAAGGTCTCTTTGTTTGGACTCAGCTGACACTCAGCGTGTGGAATATTATGAGCTCGGGGGTCACATAAAAGCTACAGGAGAATAAAAGAAAACTGTGGATGTGACAAAACTCAGGCACTAGAGGGCTAAGAACTGGCACTGAGGCTTTGCACTGACTCAGTGCAGACAGTACATGGGAGTCAACACTCACTCACCAAAAAAAAAGGTTAAAACCACAAACATCCGAACCCTTCTGTTCACTATCTCTCATTCCCGCTGCCCTCATTCAGTATGTTCACATGAGCTTTGGGCACGACTTGACTTGTGTCAATGTTATTTCTCCTTGTGTTATGGTAAAGTTTTAGAAGAGAGGAAAGGTTTGGCGAAAAGGGTGGGGGGGATCCAGACCCCGGAAAACCTCCTGTCCTGCTGATGTTACATAATTGATGAACAAATGATCACACGTTGTGTCCCTGATTCAGGTCAGGAGGTGGCAGGAGGAGGAAGTGCTGTCAAATGTTTGAAAGAAAAAGGAGGTAGAGGAGTAGCAATGAGACCCCCTGCCACTGTGGCAAATTAGCTATTTCACAGTGATGTTTACACTATATAGTGCTTTTCACATGCTGACCTCTTGGGTACAGGCAAGATGGAAAGGGCAAAAATGACAAAAAATGATAAGCTAATGCAGTGAAGAGCAAGGGAAAGAGATTTGGAGCCTCCTTGCTCTCTTTCTGCTTCCATATGCACAGCACTACTGGGTGTCATGGAGAAGAGCTGGTGGCAGCCTCCTCACACACAAAAGCACCTCAGCAATGGCCCTTGCTTGTGGCTTTGGAGGGGATTTTGGTAGCATTCCCTTCAAGCAGGGGACCAGCATGGCAAGACACACTTAATTTGAAATGTTTACAGACTGTGTAGCTAAAAAAAAAATCAATAAGTAACTGACAATTCATTATGGAGAGAGGTTGTTTAAAATTTACAACATATTTTTAAATCTCAAATATCCTCCTTTTAATTTATTTATTTTTTAAAAAATCCAAAAAGAAAGAAAGAAACAAAAATGAACAAACAAAAAAAAAAAAAAAAAAAAAAAAAAGAAGGGGGAAGGGAAAAATAACCCCAGAAGCAACAACAGCACTACACTTCTGCCCCTTGGATATGCCTCAGTTAGTTCCAAAAGTGTGCCTGCAAGAAAAAGCCACCTCTGTTTGGAGGTGACATAATTTTACCCAGCCTCTCTGACAATGAGTATTCATTATACCCTGAAAAGATGGTGTAAATACTGTGTATAACAGCACATTCCAACTCTTCCCAGGATTTAGCCTTATCAACAAAAGAAACAATAAACAGAATAACACAAATTGCAGCTGAAGCATTGTCATCTGTAAGGTCTTTTGAGAGGGTGTCTCTGTTCCAGCCCATGGATCCCTCTGCCTGGAGAGCTGCATCTGCTCATTCCCTATCCACAGTGTGTCAATAGCAATTAGGCAATAGCTTAGCCTGGACATCTACCACCTGTCAAAAGACTGGATCAATAGGATAGACTATAGACCTGTGCCACCCACGTGTCTAATCCAGCTCTGAATCCTATAGTACAGATCCTCTCTAAAAATTTAACTAACTTGAATATTGCCCAGGAAAGGTATTTTTAGGATTTTTTCATTACAGTGGTTATTATATGCCATTGTAAGGGCATTCAAACACAATTAGGCTATGCAAATTAGGCATAACTGCGTCCTTTATTACAATAGGGTGTATATTCGAGTATTCATGCCTGACACTTTGAGTCTGTGGCTAGTCCAAAAATGGGCATGTGAAAAAGGATGCAAAGTGATAGGCCTGGATCGTCCCATCTGCAAAAACAGGGCAGTCAGAGATGTCCCCTCCAGCGGACAAACACCAGTGACAATGGGAGCAGTAGCCCAAGACTGCAGTGCTTTGATAATCACACCTGCAATGAATGACTGGAAAGTTGCCAGAAGCTGTGAAAATATGTTCATAATTTTATTTTTCTTCTTTATTACCTAGCATTTTGATTCATAAACTTACTATATTAAATGCACTAATAAAATCATGAACAGCCATCTAAATTTGACATGAGGTTCAAATATAACCCTTCCCTTACCTGGGGAAAACGCATTGGCCTTGTACATTGCACATTTTATGTGTGATGGTTTAGCAAAACACAATTTGAATGTTGGGATTAAAAATCTAAGTATCTCCGTTTGAACTGACCAATCTTCCAACTTCCTTTGACAGGAACAGAGTCCTGTTCATTTGCTAGTTTATTACATTGGCAAACAAATCTCTTCATCCCCTGCTGCAGAAGACTTTATATAAAAGATCACATTCTGTTTGCCATCCTCTCTTTAGGCACTTAAATATTATTTTTAATTCTCCTGTTCAATCCTTCTTCAACAACTGCAAGAGCTGGAACATCTGTCATTTCTCAATCCAGCAATCCCTAAAGAGTCTTGTCCTGAAATAAGGAAACACAAGAGCTGATTTTTATCAGTGTGTTTGGCAAGACGTTACTGCAATGTTTTCCACAAGTTGGAAAACTTGACATTCCTTCAGCAAATCTCTGTTAAACCACAAATTTACCCATTCTATGGAGCAGGAATCACTGAGAACATTTCCCCACATATCTTTACATAGACACACATATGCTTATAGAAAGGAATCACTGACAATTTACCTGTTCAAGGCCTGTAGCTTGGTTTTCCTAAAATGAGCATTTATTTACTTGATTTTTGGTGATTAATAGTTAATAAATTGATGTCAGGGTTCAAAAATCAAAGTTTTGTTCCCCATTTAACTCCAGATTTTCAGCATTAAAAATACGACATCTTGAGAATATTCTAGGCTAGGTGATGAGGGGGATATAGTTCTGTCTTGTATGTTCTAAATACATGCAGGAGCAAAAGTCAGTAGTTTATCCCTCCTGATACCAGTTGCTGTACCTTGGGATAGTACTGATAGGAAAAGAAAGACAACCTTTGTATGCAGTGAAGAGCAGTCTCCCAAAACAGCAGGGAGATCATTACAGAGGATAGAGCTGGAATTGTTATGACAAGAAAATGAGGACAAAATACTTCTGCAATTTGCCAGTAAGCAAGATAAGGGCCTTAAATTAATTACTTGCCACTGGGATCCCTTATTTTAGATATGCTGTTATAGGTATATTGTTTACATTTTTTTTTTTACATTACTGTGACAAGTCTGCTACAAAGGATCAGTAGCTCCCTTTTCTTTCCCTGTCCCAACAGCCTTCCATAAAAAAAACAAACGAGGAAACAGGAAAGATGTTGTTTGCCTCATCCTTGCTCTGTTCTCAGCCATGATTTTTACCTCCCCCTTGTCAGCAAGTCATTATAACACCCTCCCGACAGTTCCCCTCCAGGTGGGTCTGCTCCCTGATCTACCTTTTCTTCACCTCTGGTGCTTGTTTAGGTCCAGCAGCTGGACAGCCAAGGGCATAGGAGAGGCAAGCTCTGTCCTCATTTCTGCTGCCCAGACCTATTCTCAAGCAAAATAGCCTTTAATGCTCTACTTTTATTTATACAATCCTATAGTAATTTTCTTTATCTGTTCTAGAGAAAGCATTCCGGCTTGAGAAAACACATAGCTATGGACAATGAGTTTTGGTAGTGAAGGCACAAAATACTCCCTAGTAATCAGCAATACTACCCAGCCTACCTCTAATATTTTAGGATTAATTGGAATTACAGAAATATGATATTTTTTTCCTGATTAAAAAAGAACATTTCTCATTTCTGAATTTTTAGCTAATATTTTCCATTTTAAATTGTTCCAATTTAAATATCATTCTCATGTTCCATATGGATTGTGAAATATTTAATACAAACTGACAGGAAGTGAAATTCTAATTATTAAATGGAAGCATGCCTACTAAAAGGAACTCATCTTCCAAAACAAAAGGACTTGCCATAAACTTTGTGCACAGTGGAATATCCATATAGCCTCCAATGTATTGGAGGCAATGTTGCTGTTTGCAAATAAATTAAAAGGAAGCCTCAGTTTATTGATTTATCAGGGCATGTATTGTAAAAATTCCCTCATTACAAAGAAGAAAATTTAGAAACAAACTGTTCTGTGCTTGTACTGGAAGCAGGAAAGGTCAATTCATTTATTCTCATCTTTCATAAAAGAACTGAGAAGACTAGGGATGACAGTCTCGTGTTTACTCAGTTACATTTTATTTAACAAAAGACCCTGATGTTGCAGAATGCCAAGTCGGTGTTTTTGTTAAATAATTAAGGCTGCCTAGGAATCTGTTTCACAAGCCAGGTGCAAAATTAAAAAGTTCCAGGCAGGAAATAGGAGATCACTGTACTCTTGAAAGCAAGTAGATACCAAGTAAAGATTATGTAGCAGTACTTACTAAATTTTTTAACGCCTTCCAACCAAAGCTGCAGCAGTGAAACAAGGCAATTACACAAGAGCAACACACAACGAGAGATGTCAGTGGTCATGCCCTGCCAATAATGTTCTAGGGATTCAGTGAAGTTCCTGATAAGGCAAATTAATTTAGAAAAACTTTAAATCATCGTCTGCATAGCTACACTGTCATTTTAAATCAATCTTCTTGAAGTGCCCCTCTTCCACATCCCACTATGGCTCACTTTCCATCAACTGGTATGTGACCAAGATTCATTGTAGAAAAAGTCTTATGAAAGAACATTTCAAAGTCTCCTGGGTGAGCTATCACGGAAGCTTGATTATAACTTTTTTCAACACTTTCTGCCAGAATGAACTGTAATAAAGAAGTTGAATCAAAAACATGTAGGTGAGATATAAATAGTAATTTTGTTCTGGTTGTTTAACAGTGATGCATACATTAAAAAATATGGCATTAATATACTCATCACTTACTGAGACTATTCAGAGATACTGGAGATGATCTCCAGCTACTTTTTGATATCTCTTGAGCAGAACTGGGGCTTTGTGCAGAATTAGATACTTACCTGGAAAATTACAGCTATTTTAGGATATTTTCTGTAGTCAGACATTTGTTTTCACTTATTAGAGATCCATTTTCTGTCTTTCTCTTGACTATAATGTGTATTCCACTTCGACTGGAATATCTGAATTTGAATATCTGTGATTTTGTCAGTTGTGGTTTCCCAGTCACTTATAAGTAGCATAAAATTGTGCCACCACAAAATGGAATGGTCCTTAGCTACTTCTTCATGTGGCTGCTACATCCTTTCTCCCATGATGACTGGGAATCAAGAAGAGGATGCTGATTGGAGACATACTCCTCTTCAAATATTCCACAGCCTTCCACAATGAGGAATGCAATAAACTGCTCTCCATTTTCACTGCCACTTGTATGACTAAACTGCAACAAGGAAGACTTTACCTAAGCATTAGGAAAACCTCACAATAGTAAGAAAAGGAAGCACCCGTGTGGGATTCCTAGGAAGATAGTGTTTTTTCTGTCACTGCATTGCTTTTAAAAGCAAGTGGACAAATACTGTAAGGAAGGGTTTATGTATTGTTGATTCTGCCCTGGGGATGAGAGATGGGGCAGGTGACCTCCTGGGGTCTTTTCCAGCCTATTTATTTTTTTAATGACCCCATGTGTGTTGAAAAGGAAATAGGGATTATATTCTAGTATAAATCCCAGTAGTAGCTATCCACCTCATTCTGTACTTCTATTTAGTTTTGTTTGTTGCTCCTTGAAATAAAGGAAAATGGTGGAATGATGTATAACCTTCAACTCTGTTTTTCCAGTGAAATCAGTTGAAGAACTGTGGTTTCTCAGGCTGTGAAACATGACTGATACTTGCTCAGACTCAAAATGTGGAAATTATTTCATTTTGCCTTTGGACAACTAGCTGTAATCTAGAATTAGAATTAAAAGCATTCAACATCAACATTTCACCAGGAAAAGCTTTTTCGTTTTCATGATGAAATGAAGGAAAACACTCAGATTCATTCTGCCTTGACAGTACTTTATGATTTTTCTATACGTAAAATTCAAATCAGAATGCTCAGTACCTACCTATTCTGTCATCTCAAAAGGAGATAGCCTGGACTCTTTTTATGAACTGTCAAACATTGTGCAAAATACTATGCTAAAATTGTTGCTAATGCATACCTCATTTTCAGATTTATCCTAAGACTGGCAAAATCTTCTGTCAATCATAGCCACCAAAACAATGTTTAGAGTAAACACTATGACCAGTTTAATAAATCAAGGTCTCTATTTTAAAGCAAATGTAATATTTACACAATATATCCAAAAGGGTGGGTAAAACCTGGAATCTTCTTGCATGTCCAGACATTAAGACCTATACAAAAAGTGTTCAACCTTAATGTCACATCTTCAGGAGCAAGAACAGATTTACAAAACAATCCACTTGTAACATTAAGGTGTATAAATCCTGTAGTTCAAACAAAAGTTCTGAGTAGTGAATTCCATTTAAATGTTCCTATCCATGTATCAGGTTTTTTCCATAACATTTGAATTTGGCAGTCATGTTCACAAACAAAATACAATTTACCTGGTACTGGCTGATTAGCAAGTTCAAACATGGCTTACTACACCCAAATCAGTCACAGTGTACGATGATTATTGACTGATACTTAAATGAATTATGGTTCATGTTCTCAAAATTAGTTTGTACATCAACATGAAGTATGGTTTTGTAGCTAATGGTCTTTGAACCAAAATTGAAGGGGGATTTTTTTAAAAACTGTCCCTGAAGCAAATATTATTAATTTGAACAAAATTATACTAATATATATTGTATTATTTTTCAACATCATCTAGAATTTGACAAGTTTTCTTATTAATGTTCTAGATCCTTGCAGTGATGAATCCTTTCTTAGAACACAGGCTTCATTTGAAGTTATTGCTACTGTATTCAAATTCTGAAGTATAGGTGACAAAGAAAAGAACACCTGAAAGCAATGCAACCTGTCATTGAAATGAAATTTAAGCTTGAATCTTTCTCTCATTTTCCTATAAAACTGTTTTAAAATTTTATCAAACTTGTATACATATAATTACTAAAATATTTAGGAAAAAAACCCTAGTCTGCAGTCATAATATTCTTCCAAAATTTCATATTAATGTATAAAATCATTACATATTTAAAAATTATTTGATTCTATTGAATCAAAATTGTGAATCTCAACTGATTTGACCAGGCATCACTGTGATTACTGAATCAACACAAAGCTTTCTCAGAATGAATATGGACATGAATATGATGGTGGATTTAGAAAAGGCAGGAAGACAAAAGTTCTGCATAGTTTGTTTAAAATCTGTAGTAGGAGTACTGGCAAGAAGGAACTGGGGAAATCTCTTAAAAAAGCTTTTTACAACAAATAAAAAAAACCAAAAAAATGCATCATACTGATTCCTAGGGAAGTTCAAATATCTATCAAGATCCAAATACCATTGTTTGCATTCATTCCCTAAAATAGATCTCAGCTGAAGCAATTTCCAATTACAAAACCAACTGACATTCTACGAATCATGTATTTTGAATTATTGCATTACACTGTTAAATTTCTGATAGTCATGTGCTTTTGTGGAGTTTTAATTCACTAGATTCCAGGTGTTCCAAGTCCCTTGATTGCCCCAAGTCACCATGACCAAACTGCCCTTTGTTCTCTTGCAAGTTCATTGACTCCTGTCTCACTGAGCAATGCATTTCCAAGCCCAGACGTCTTAAAAGAAGGCCTATCATCTTTTCAGCTACAGCCTTTGTTCCTTTCCATGTTAACCTGTCCTCACCAATGCCCATCTGTGAACCCCCCACTACACTTCACGCATGAGCTGAGAGAATTTCTCTCCATGTTTTCTTCTTGTCATCCATTACAGAGAATAGCTGTGAGGGGCACCAATGTCTAAAGGAATGGACTTGATGTGGAGAGACAAACTGGTAAAAACTTGAGGCCTGAGAATCCTTATTAATGTAACAGTAACAAAGGCCCATTTACTGACTGGAAGAGGCTGAAGCTGGAAGGGTGTTACATTCTGCCGGCAGGCAACATATGAAGAGATTTTGTTCAAAATGACACTCTACTTGTCAATATTTGGTGTTCCTCCAATGCAACATTTCTATCTTAATTTACTATAACAGAATTATTGGTGAGGTTTGTTATTTTTCCTAAAAGGACTATAAAGTTTCATTTTTCCTGTAAAATGACTACTTGATTCTTAATTATTTGATATTAGGACTTGCAAGCAAGAAAATAAAGATCAAGAAAAGAAAATTTGAAATTCTGAAACCAAAGAAAAAGGTTTTGAAACATTAACAGCATTTCTCTTTGACTATTATTGTATGCTAAAGAAAAATCCACAGACATATTTTTGTTAAGCACAAAAAGAAAGATACAGTAAACCGAAGCATTGGCTTACAATGTTAAATTTTGTTGAGGTTGGATAGCTAGAGAAAAGGAGGTGTGATCCACCGATGTTTCAATCTCTTTGTGCAACTCCGAGTATCACTGTCAACACTTTTTTACCCCTTCCTGCTAAAGCTAGCAGCCATTTGTCACTTCCAGCTTCCACTTGCTGCATTTATTTTAGTAAAACAATGCCCATTTTAAAATGTCATAAGAAATTATCATATTTTCTTCTCTTAATGTTTTGTGAAAAATTAATTTCACAGTCAAGACTCTGTGTACCTAGTTTCAGCCTGGGAGGAATTTTTATCAGATGCATAAGTTCTGGAAAATAAGGGGATTTAGTAGAAATGCTATCTTAAATTAATTATAGCAGTGCTAGAAGGCACCATTATACTGTAATAGTTTATGAAAATTCCCAGATAGCAGTAGATTACATCAATTGTAATATGACTTTTTATGTTATGTTCTACAAATACTCATAATTTTTAATGGGTTCAATGTGACTTACATAAGAATCAGCACAGAGGACACCAGGAGGCAACTTGGGAGAAAGTATCAGCAGTCATCACTGACTAATTTCAGTTCAGCGGTACTTTCTGAATCCTACTGCATTTAGTCATACTATTTCATTTTAAAATATTTTTTCTTCTCCTCTCTTCCCTGCCCCCACCAAGTGACATGCCAGGAAACAATTTTATACTTCTAAAATCCACCCAGCTACAAAGATAATATTGCTGGCTGATTACTACTAAATGGCAACTAATTCTCTCAAAAAAAAACTCACCCATTTTTTACAGGGTAGAAGCAAATGTTAAAACTAGGCTCAGCTTTCTAGCATAGAATTGAAAACTTTTAGCTGCAGGAACATTTGGAAATCTCTATTCCAAATCTATCTCAAAGCATATTTAATTAGATCGTGTTGTGAAGGATATTGTCCAGTCAAGTTCTGAGTATTGTCAAGGATGGAGATTCCACAAACTCCCTTGGACACTTGCGCCAGCATTTGATCATCCTCATGGTGAAGGAATATTTTCTGATCTCTACTCAGAATTTCCCTAGATTCAGTATGTCACTATCAGTGTACACCTCTAGAAGGGTTTATCTCTATCTTCTCTCTGCCCTCCAATTAAGTGTCTGTAAACAGCGCAATGATCCTCCCTCTGCTCCTCTTACTAGTGCTGAATAAATTCCTTTCTCCCAATTCCTCTCATTGGACATGTCCTCCACTTGCCAGAGCATCCACATGACAATGTGAAGCCAGTCACAAACTGGACACAAATGCCACAGTGAGAGGAAGGACCACGTCCCTCAAACTGTAGGTTTCTCTCTTGCTAATACAGTCCACTATGTAGTTGAGTTTGTTTGCAGCAACTGCACACAACTGACTCACATTCAACCTGTCCACCAGGACCTCCAGGTCCTTTTCTGCAAAAGTCTGAAAAGCAGCCCTGTCCTGCAGCTTATCAGCTGCATTCCTCAACTAGGAATGGCCCACAAAAGGTAGCTCACAGAATCATAGAATCACAGAATCCTAGGATGGGTAAAGTTGGAAGGGACCACAGTGGGTCATCTGGTCCAGCCTCCCAGCTCAAGCAGGGTCATCCCAGAGCACGTTTTAAAGGATTGAATGCAGACAGTTCAGGAATAACTCCAGTGAGGGAGAATCCACAACCTTGCTGGGCGATCTGTTCCAGAGCTCAGTGACCCACACAGTGAAGTTCTTCCTCATGTATAGATGGAACTTCCTGTGCATAATTTTCTGCCCATTGCCTCTTGCCCAATTGCTTGGCCCCACAGAGAAGAGCCTGGATCCATCCCCTTGACACCCTCCCTTCAGATACAGCGACACACCTCCAACCAGACCGTGTGCCACTGATTGCAGCTCCAGGGATCTGCTATTCAGCCAGTTCTCAGTCCTCTTCACTGGACACTCATCCAGTCACCACTTCCTGAATTTGCCTATGAGGATCATCATAGAAGGCACAGATTATAATGTATGTTTTAGAAAGAGATGAATTTCAAGTTAGAAGTGCTAGTTTTGCCCCATTGGTTGCAGCATTAATATGCAAAAGGACAGCCACAAGAAGAAACATTCTGCCCCATGTACCTACTTGTCCTGTATTACCATACTCCACTTGTCCTGGATTCCTAGTCTTTCTGTCTATAACCAAGTGAGATTTGGCCCATTTTCTTATGTGCAAAATAACGATTTTAGCAATATCCATCATGTGCAATAACACTCATATCTTGCTCAAGATTACTCTTCTTTGGACAAGCTTGTTGCTTACAGTACTAAGCATAAGCCCAATAACTGTACAAATGCCAAGACATGGCAATGCCATTTTCCTGGGTAAAACGTATTTTCTTCCTGTGCCACTGGCACTGACTACTTCAAAACAGAAGCAGAACCTGCTTGCTCCAACTAGAGCAATAGAGCAATTCTATATTCCATATAGCATTCTGACTCAGATGACACTTGTTGTTCTTGAGTTTACAAAGCTGAAGGAATTCAGAGAGAGCAACTTCTATAGCTCTTGATTTTACCAAGACAAACATTAAAATAATTAGCATAATCAACTTGTCTAGCTAGGAAAAAATACCTTTACATACCTTGAGTAATTTAAAATAAGAACAGCTGAAGATTCTAGTTTGTTAAGGATGGCCTCAAATCTGACAACAAACCCACAAAAACATCTTCACAAAAAAGTATAATTAATTTTTAAATTTGAATATTCACAATAAATATCATAATGTCTCTTCAATCTTCTATATGTTTGCACTCTAAATTTTAATAAGACAATGAATATACCTCTGTATAACTTTAATTTTTCATTATTTCAAAAAGACAGAGGGAAATGCCTTCGATATTTGCCAAAAGCATCAGCATTTCTATTACCTCTCAGTGTAAGGTTCATCAGGCTACACTTCACAAAAAAAGCTTTGAAAATCAGAGTTTTTTTCCCCTTTCAATACATTAGAGAAAAAAAAAAACGGTTTAAAGCACCACACCATTATTTTAGAGCTAAACAGTTAAATGTTTTATACAGGAACATCAAAACCATATATGCTTCAAAGACCCAACATTTTTTTTAATGGCTTTCAGATAAAACAATTTATTTATGCAATTAACAACAACATGCAATTTCTAATAATTAGCCGATAATAGTTATCCACAAAGTACTTTATAGAATTGCCTTCTGAACTGCATTCATTCTGTAGGGAACCACTGAAAATTAGCCTATAAAATTACCAGAAAATGTACTGCATTAACAAGAATTTTCTGTATTTTGTTTGTCCTACAGATTTATGGACTTGAATATTTGTAAACATTTGTTTTCAGGGGAAGACATTGGATCCCATCACCTCACATCTATAACAAAGAAATAAATACTACAGCAGCATTTTCTGAAAGATTAAACCAACATTATTTAGCAAAAGTACGTGCAAATATATTCATATTGCTGTTTAGCAAATTGTACATTTCAAAAAATAACCGTTACTTTGTTCTCAAATGATAAAAAGTTTGGGGTATTTTACTGGCTTTATGACTATCAAGCTTTTTGATTTTGCACATCTGAGCTTTTCCTGACCAAAAAAGGCAGCTGGAAACAGCATTTATGTGAAACTTCAAGTTCTCACTTGATTTGAGATTCCTGGATCTAATGCTTAAGACCCTTGTTCATTTATGATAAAGCCAAGGAAGCTGAGAGCAGGTTTACTGCTGTGGGACACTTGGGTGCCTTCAGTTCAGCAAGGTTTATACAATTCCATTTAAAACAAAAAAAGTATTTACCATTTTACTAAGTACAGGAACAAAAGAGTTCTACAATCTCTCTCCTCTTTTACACATAGGTTGCAGAAGAATTAAGCTATTCCTCTGACTTCCATTGGCACACGTACACTTTTGAGAAAACTGAAAGGCCTTTTTTGTATGGGTATGGGTAATGGTAGGGATGAGTGCTAGAATGAAAGGGCCAGGGTGTTCCTTACTGACCTTGATAAGCCAGTATCACTAAACACAGAAACATTTTGAAATTTACATTGAAGCATTTATCTATATCTGGATAAACAGAATTTGTTTTCTGTGCTCTCAGATTTCCACATCTCTGATCTATCTGGGCTTCTGGAATTTATTTCTAAGCAGGGTTTTGAGTGTTGCCTGTTGTACAATTGGGTCTACTGTAGACCAGCCACAACACAGAGAGCAAGTGACAAATAATCATCCTGCCAACATATTTTCTTGGTATTAAAGGATGTGCTGATCCAATAACATTGCAGACTTTGAAGAACATACTTTATTTATTTATATTAGTGCAAAAGAAAATATTCTTTAACTGCTCATGCTGTTGTGTGCCTGCCAGCTCAGGAAGGTGGTGAAAAATACCATCACAATCTAGAAGGAGCAGCTAGATAAAGCCAACCAAAGCAGGTTAATAATGTAAAACTGAAAGTTAAGCTTTACTTTGAAGACAACAGGGAATCGTGATGAGCTGGTGTAGCTATTAGGACCAGTTCCTGAGCTGGTTCCAATTAATGTGAACTTTCTCTGCCTTAGAAGATGTGACTTAAGATGAATTTTCTCAGGATAGCTGATGTTGAAATTAGTAATGGTTATGAACTGGGACTTCGAAGCAAAATGACAGGACTTTAGGAATAATATTTAATCAGAAAGACAAAGGGAAAATAAAATTAAAATATTGAAAATATCACAGTGAAAGAAATATTATTTTAAGAATAAGATGACAAATGTAGAGACAAAAAAATTAAATGGTATTTTATTTAGTAAAAATATATTATATAACCAGACATATGTTCATCTTGTGGAGGATTTATTTTGGATTTACCTTTATGCATTGACAATATTCCCGATTCTTCTGATAATGATCAGGACTAATGTGGCTTTAAGCAAGGGAAATGAAATTCAGGATATTCCGAAGAGGAAGTTCCCCACAACTCTGGGAGTTGCCATCATTTCCTCTCACTTAAACCATATAAACATGCTTTGCATGATAACCTTCACATTCTTCCAACAATTGCTCTGTTTTCCTAACTGATATCACTTCTGGGAAAGTCAAAATTTGCCTGTGAATTCCTGGGACTCCCAGAGCCTGTGCAGATTGCTTCTGAAAGTATTTCTGAGTAACATCTCCATTTTCTAAATGTTTTTCATTTATGAAAAACAAAGGACAATTAAAATACAAAACCATAGTATTTGACTTCTCTTTAGTCTTACTTAGGTTGACAACTGACAAACCAAGAAACTACTGAAACCAGAAATCTGTTTGTATGACATGCACTATACTTTGTTCCCAGTCAGTGAGTGCATCAAACCTATTATGTATTGCCTCCAACCAAACAGGATGAACTAAATGTTCAGGCCTTTCACCTGTGTACTAAGTTCTCCTTGTGTTGGTAACTCTTAAACTCTTCCGGGTATAAACTCTCCCCATTTTCTGTCATAGAAGGTGGATTTCATACTGGTTACTTAGGGACCTAATTAAATAAATTCTATAAAACACATATAATTCTATAAAACACACCAAAAATTGAAATTGGATTTCAGCATAGCACCAAGGTGTCAGTAGCTGCTCTTTCGTATGGTATTTTACCCTCACCATGTGAGCAAAAAGTTTGGGATTATAATTTAGGCATCTGAGTACTTGTCTGAATGGTCAAATATAAACATTTTTGAATTATCTGTGCAGTCATAGGTCTGTTATTGTTCTAAGTTTCAGCAGAAGCTGGTACACCAAGATTTTGCATGCTCGTGTAGTCCAGCTGGGACAGATGCAAATAAGCTAATTCTGTACATCTGAATGTAAGGTTCAAAACTTCCTGTGGAGCCCAAGAGTGAGGGATGAAGTCAAGGTTTGGTCCAGTCTGAGTTCACAAGACCCCTCAGTATCATTTTCACATCCAAAGCTAGTTGACTTTAAATTCCTCCAAATATGGAAAACACTTAACACCTAGTAAAAAAGCCATTGTGGTCTTTTATCCCTGCCACAAATCTATGGTATATTTTCTCTCTAACCGAAATTATGGATAAGATTACTTGATAAAGTAGAAACAATGTAGCAGAAAAAATGATGGCACTTTCGAGCTCTTACCTTTCTATTTGCAGACATTTGTATGTGTTAACATACATACTCTTGCAAGAGGACAGGAGAGGAGGGTAGCAGTGAAGCACACTCTGGATTCTTTTGTCTACCACTTATCTTCTCCAGAACAGCCCCTTTTCTTTAATTAAGAAATGTTTAGAGAATATCTCATTTTGCCTAGACTGATAAAATAAGCCTTCAACTTTCTCACTGACAGTTTTTAAAAGCATTTATTTAGTTAGTAATTCTTCCTGTTTCCAGTCTCAGCATTATGTATAAAAAGCACTTTGTTTTTTCTGGTTCTCCTTGAAAAAACAACCAGGCAACTGACCCAACATAAACAGTTGGAGCAGCCAAATACACTATCATTTTTGGCAGATATAATAACTGAATGACTGACAATTTTACTCATATACATAATGTTTTCTTCTTCTAAAGTAAATTTCTTTTTGATTTTCCCCCACATTCATGCTGGCATGCCTTGAGTAAAAACTAAACAGTCTCTTCCTCCCACTCTGAATATCTTTCAGCAGGAAAGATTTGCTGACCAAGGTAAAAAATATCTTTCCTGATGGAGCTATCTCTGCACAGTGGCATTTCTACCATTCCAAGTTATGTTTGGCCTTATGACAGACCAAAGAGTCAAAGAAGTAGCAGATGCTGCTTATCTCTAATACTCTGTACCAAAATTTGAGACATAATATAAAGCATTCATTTCTAATGAGCTAAACAACAGCATCTCTAATCAAACTGAGTGGAGGAGCAATTTTTATAGAAAAGAGCATATGTGGGTAAAATAATTCTCACTAAATACAAGGATCTGCATTCTGGTTCTCCTTAAAACAATCTTGCACGGAATCCAATGCTATTTCATGGGAATGTTACACAGTGAGATACAAGAGACCTTATCTGCTTCTGGATTAGTAAACATCTTTGATAATGATGAAAAAGGGTAGAGATTTTTTTTGGTCCAGTCAAGAACTAATTTCCATTCTTTAAAAATCTTTCACCATAATGCCATGATGAAGAATCCAAAAACCTTCACTCTTGTCATGCAACCTTCTGATTAACAACTGCAATTGTTATATATATATATATATATATATATATATATATACACACGTAAAACTGTGATCGATTCCTGAGAACTAATCTGCTCTGATTGTAGTTTCTACAGTTCTTTACTCCTATGTCTCCTGAATCCAAAGATAAGGTAGATAGTTTTTCTTTCAAAACTCACATACTCTTGAAAACCAAATTCTGTGCTCTAATAGCCAGAGTTAAGCAGAATGCTTCAAATTAAAATTGTTGCTCATAATAAGAAAATTGCCCCAATCCTTCTAAGCAGACACACACGTTTGACTTTATGAAGTAACACCTCCAGCCCTAATTCATGATAATACCCTTTGAAATTTGAGCCTGGATTACCAAATATGAGGTCCAGCAGTGAAAAAGTAACTGAACAAATCAATCTCTTATACAGTGGCATTCCTTTGTGAAGCAGCATCTTCAGTGTATTTGTTGAAGAAATCACATGAATATCCTATAGAACAAATTACAATCTTAAGCAGTATGTGGATTTTCTAATATAAAATGAATAGTTTTATTTTCCAGTTTATGTAAAATAAATAAATTAAATCCAAAGCTTTGACAGTAAGTACATTTCATTATGGTAAAATTTAAATCAGCAATAGATGACTTACAGGTTACTAATTGAGATTTGCAATTAAAAAGAGATGTAGATAGATGGAAAGTTGTAGATAGAAGTTGAGCTATAAATACAATTAAAGTCTTCTTAATTAAGCATTTTCTTTTATTATAAATACAGCATTGGAAGTTCCTTTCTATCATCCCCCATAAAGACAAGAAAACTTTGTCTGAGCCTTGGTCCAGCCAAATGATAAAAATCTTGGGCAAAACTGAATGACCGGATTAGTCTTTGAGTGTTTTCCTTATGGCAGCCGTGGGCAGGGAAGGGATAACACGCCACATGAAAAGAGTGTGAAAGAGCTGAGAGTGTTTAGACCAGAGAAGCCTTATCAATGCCTGTAAAGACCTGGTGGGGAAGGGAAGAAGAAAGAGGCAACCTCTTATCATTGCTGCCTACTGAAAGGGCGAGAGGCAATGGGCAAAAATTGAAATATATGGAATTCCACTTGAACATGTAGGGGAAGGTGTTGGTGTTGGTGTTGTTGTTGCTGTGAGAGTGTCAAGCATTGTATCAAGCTACCCAGAGAGGTTGTGGAAATGTCCTTGGATATATTCAACAAGACTGGACAAGACCCTGAGTAACCAGCTCTAGCAGACCCTTTAAGTCTTGGACTGCACCATATCTAGAGGCCCCTTTCCATCTCAACCATTCCATGACTAATTATGGGGAGCTAGATGTGGTCCTAACTGTTTCTTGCTCCATTTTCATAGGAGATATGTACTTCTATCTCATTTTCAGCTACATGCTTTTCAAGCTGTCCAGAGGTACAGTTATTCTTGGTAGAACTGTATTTCAGTTTTCTGTTAGGCTTGCTCCTGTTTAGAATTTTCTTCAAGTTTCTTTTTGTTTCCTTCCACTTTTCTTTACCTGCATTTGAAAATCTAGTACACAATCTTTTTCATTACATTCCTCATTGTTTGTTTTTGCTGTTTTAAATGCTTTCATCTAAATAGTATCATTCTTTACATTTTCATCTGTTTGAAACTGATAGCTCTGACCTTGGGTAAACTCACTGCTTGTTAGAAATATCATATTTTATTGGTTTTTCTTTTATATCTCCTCTGTAACTTTTATCTTTTCCTGTCTTATTGTAATAGATCACTAGTTTTCTTCTTTTTTCTTCTTTCATTTTTTTAATACATGTCCCTTCAATTCTCTACAGTGCATGAGTGCAGTCTAAGGAAAATAATTTATGAAACATGAACTATTCAAGGAAGAAAATTTTTTTGAAAGTCTCTTGTTGAAGGACAGAATAAACACCTAGAAAAAGATGTAATTTGCAGTAATCCAAATCTCTCTGAGAAGGAACAGAATGTTTTACTGCTTAATAAATAACCTCTATTCCTACCACAGTTTTCAAGATGAGGAACTGATAGACTAAAGTCAAAATATGAAACCACCAATGTACGTTTCAACAAGCTTCCATACCACTGTGTAGACAAAGACTACTATGGAGAGGAAACCTCCTGGCCACCCTGAAGTATTAGAAGACTTGACAGAATTTTCTTTCAAGTAACTCCTAAATTAATGATGTTTTTAGACTAATATAAATAATTATTTCTAGAAATAAATTAAAATACAGCATTTCTTTTCCACCTTAAGTTAGTTTACAAAGTCATCAAGTTTTTCAACCAAAAAAATCACTTATATCAATATAAAAGACTGAAAGCTCACACTGCCTAAAGTGTGATGAAGAACTTGCCAGACTGGATCATACTGTTAGAGCAATGTATCCTCTTCCTGTTCTTTTCAGATGTGTGGTTCTAGATTACATGGTTATTTGGACCTGAAGTACACAAGTAACCACTGTTGGAATGCTATGCCCTGGTGGGAATGTTCATGAAGTCAGTATGGATCAAGCAAGTCTATTTTTGCATCAGTTCTCATTTACTGACACAAAGCTGCAGCAAATAAGTTTACTCATCATTTTTCCAAATAATTAAAATTATAATAATCAGTCCTTTCTGGTACCTTCAGATACACATCATCTTGTAGCTGAGATGAGCACTACGAATCAAAGATAGAAATCTGTCCCTTACTGCTCCTGGATTCTTTATTATGCTCTTGGTTGGATTTAATGAAAAAGCCATTAAATAACGCTGTAAGTGCAATTACTTCCTTGTTCTGCTCATCCTTGAAGTTAGGAAAATTTGTTAGAAGGCTTTGTTCTTTATCTTCTGCCACAGCTGCTTTTGTTTATGCCTGGTAATGTCACTGTGTGCTTAAGTGTCTAGCACTCTTAGGCCTGGCAGAAATGTGGAAGGAGACATGCAATGTAATATGCTACTGTTACTTTAACAACTACACTTAACATGATGTTTCTTTTAGAAATGGATACTCACCTTTATATAAAGACAAGGGAAGATATTCGACTTTCTTCCTTGCAAAAGCATTTGGAGTTAAAGAATAAAGGAGAAAATTCAGCATTTCATCAAACACAGGCAAAAAAATTGCACAATACCTTTATAAGAAACCACAATGTCCTCTGTAAGAAATAGATACTTAAAGCTCTAATAATTATCCTGATGGCACACTAATAAAGGCCATAGAAATGGAGTTCAAATAGGGTCACTTGGATGGCTAGCATCATATCCACAGGACTGCAAAACGAGATTCAAGAATATATAGGTGAGTTATCATTGTGGTCACTAAGAGCTCATCTACGTACTATCACCCAGCCTCTGCCCCAGTTACCTACTCTGAATACAAAAATTGGAAAAAGTGTAATTCAGTCTTGTTGACTGTCAGATTCAATAAAATTAGGCTGCATTCAGCAAAATTGAAAATTTCTCACTGCAAGGAAAAAAATATCCCTGTTTTCTTTAGGGCATTGAACACTACATCTGAGAAGAAATGTATTTGTGCGTGTGTTACCTAGAAGGCTCTGTTCAACAGAGACTCTACTAGAAAGAAAACTGGAAGATCTCAGAGACACAACTTGTAGAAGTGCATGATGGCCCATGCAGCATTCTTCCATGTCCTTTCCTCATCCTTTCTGAGTTTCTTCTTCCCAGCAGAATATGCAATGCTTTTAGGAAAGTAGAAAGTAGAGAGAAACGTTGGATTTCCATCAGTATGGAATTAGCCTGTTTGAGACAGGCAGATTGGTTAACTAAGAATGGAATGTAGGAAAACTGGAAAAATTTATTGTGCCATAAAACTAGTATGGATTTGATTAACATTTTTCCACATTTTTTTAAAGAATCAGGGTTAAGAAATAAGAAATAAACCTCACTCAGTCATTTAATGAAAAATGCCCTCTCACTAATAAATTGTTCTTTTTGCCCTTATCAATTGCCTATGGGAGTTTATTTAAGTACATAATGGATGTTTGAATTCTCTCACTTGAAATAACAGGCATTTATACTTTATACTTTCAATGGTATTAATGTACTATGAATTTATATACCTTCAATGTTTAAGGAGACAAATTAGGAGTTAGACTCCTAAATACATTTGTAGAACATGCCCTGATTTAATGAAATAAACCAAAGAAAAATTTATTGATAAAGTAATACTGGTAGTGATAACAATGATGATATTAACAACAACAATAATAGTATAGTTAATGTCAAAGAAAAGTGCAGACACTATTTTCTGCCACCTGAAAAAACAAAATTGCATTAGAAAACAAGGTTGTTAATTTATATTAAACAAAACCCTGCCAAAATAAAAAAAAAATAATAAAGTAAAAGATCACTCTTAATGGCATATCTAATAATTGCCTATAAAATATTTTTCTGATGGCCATTTTACTGCATAGTTAGTCAGCTTGCAACATATAAATCTTTGCTGGTGAAGATTGCAACATTCTGTTACCTACTGGTACAATATTAAGGAATCACTATCACTATCAAAGTGATATTTAAGCCCATGGTTTCTTCATGAGTTGTAAATGTTAAGCTTGAATGACAAAATACATCAAACTTTTGAAAATAATCCCCGGAGTCTTCTGGAGCAAGAGCTATGACTTCTGAAGTTATCTGGTTTAGTTTTGGGGCATTCATGATGCAATATCAAACACTCTTTGTTAGATTACATTTCTGCTTTTTAAAAGTATCTTTATAGTCTCTTCCTTGAGAAAAAAAAAAGAAAAGAAAGCAATTTAAAAATTTTCATTTCCCTATCTAAAATTAACCTGCCACAATATAAAACTTAAAATGTATAAAACAACAACAACAACAACAACAACAACAACAACAAAAGGTTGTGTACATACAAAATTTTGGTATAAAAGAGAAGCATAAACACTAAAACCTATCAGTTGCACATGCTTGTTCTCACATTAGAAAAGAAATTGTATAGATATGCACCTCTCAGTAAAACAAATCTTTCCTTTCACAAGCCAAGAAAAATATATCAGATAGATAGAACTAAAATGGTTTTATATATTACCATATTTTCCTGTCTATAACCTGCTACTCAGATAACACACACCTCTTTTGGAAAGGAAATTCCCATAAAACCCACACCTCAGATAACCTACAACTGTCTCCTCTTTTCCCCTCCAAGGCATCTATGTACCTTGCAAGTTCCCCCGGAGGTTTCCTCTTGTGGAGGAAAGGAAATGGGGAAAGAACAGAGGTAATGAAGATGATGGGCTTAAAAAGCAAAAAGAATAATTTGTGGTGAATCTAAGGCTTAGGGAGGACTCAAAAAGAAGGAACTCTGAAAACATTCTTCATAATATTACTAGGACTTATGGATAACCTTAATTCTGAAACTGACAAGAGAGAAGAAGAAAAGGGAAGAGGGAGGGATGGAGGGAGGGAGGGAGGGAGGGGAAGAAGAAAAAAGAAAAAAGGAAAAAAGAAACAAGAAAGCAAGAAAGAAAGAAAGAAAGAAAGAAAGAAAGAAAGAAAGAAAGAAAGAAAGAAAGAAAGAAAGAAAGAAAGAAAGAAAGAAAGAAAGAAAGAAAGAAAAGAAAGAAAGTTCAATGAAACTATCTAGGCATGCAATAAAACCAAGACATCCAGTGATCCTCCCCATAACTTTTTCCCTGCCCCTATGCATCCCCCCATCATATTTTCATATTACCACTAGGCTGCAAGCAAACTCGGGCAGGGTTAAATATGCTTTCAGTTTATACTATCCTTGTAAACAAATATAATATTAAAACATAAAAGCAACAACAAATTGTTAAACATAATAAACATTAAGAAAACAGCCTGCAGCTTCTACCTGAAGTACTGAAAATAGTGGGCATTTCTTAAGTCTCTCCAAACCCAATTGAAGGTATTCATTGCATGACTGAAGTTAACAATTGTTTCTGGTACTGCCTGCATCTTTACGTTGCTACTTAACAGTATTACTGGTAAGGAAATGTTTGCTGTGTGAGCCATACAATTTTTTATCTTCCAGATACTAAACAGAACGATGCACACTTCTAACTATTACCAATCCAGGACAGTTCTAAACCCAGTAACAGCAATGAGCTGATTTTTGCAGGAGGACTGAGTTTGGCCTTTTCTTTCCTTATCAGTTCAAAATGGAAGGTGGCACAGCTTTTCTGGTGCAGTGCTGGCTTCTGGCTTGTTGCCAGCCTACTAATTTAATTTCAAGTACAGAAGAAATGCTTGCCTCAGACTTTATTGTGTCAATAATCTCAAATATCTTAGAGGATTCCAGAGTTGGATCTCTAACATCTACAATATTTCGAGCGGTGCAGAGGAATCTGTCTGGCTCAAATGATATCAAGCCTAATGCAGTGATTTCAGAAGAATGACCAAAGTTGCTTGCAGCCACTCAAAACTTCTCATATGCGCTCAGTTTACAACCATGTTGTCAGAATGTTACTTCAGTCTGAATTTCCACATTTTCACATCCTCACAAACAGTAAAGCTTCCACATGCCAAACCAGGTCTTTTTCCAGATGTGCAAATCCATCTGCTACACTTGGGCAACTTAAATTGCCTTTAATGGCAATGTGATATAAACAATTCAATTTTCAATGAAAAACAAACAAACGAGCAAGCAAAGCTCCACACCAAGTCCAGTGTCTCGGGCACATTGGCTATGTGTGGGTTAAATATCTTCCTTACAGATGCCAGAAGAGATTATTAAATAAATGAGGAATAGTTAAATATCTTCCTTACAGATGCCAGAAGAGATTATTAAATAAATGAGGAATAGAAAGATTTCACTTTGATATTATATATGTCACAACCTTCCTATAGAAAATAATCAAATCAAATTAAACTACATTGGTTTTACAATATAGTACTGAATTTCATTCTCAATACAAATATCCAACTCATTGCATTATGTAGTGTTTCTTCAGTATGTCTGCTGAAGGACCTCCAGCTCAGGTTAACACATCTGTGCGTTTCATAGTACAAGAGAGCTCATTTCTGAGCTAATTAAAAGCTGTGCATTATCCACTTAGCAACCAGTAACACATTCTGAATTATTATTTTGTAGTGCTGCATTCATTGTGATGGACAATGTTGTTTTTTCTATAATAATGGAAAGGTTTGGGCTATATGTGTAGAAAAGTTCTAGTATTGCATATATTCATAATTCAGTGAAGACCATTATTGTCTTTGCACTCGTAAATTGAATTTCATAATTCAAGAGTGTGTCCATGTAGATATGAGAATGACAGAAGATTTTTTTTATTGTCTTGGGAATGTACCTACAAAAACTGTGTGGGTTTTCTTGCCTTGTGGTATCAGTAGCCCTGAATTAGACATCTAAGAATGAAATCAAACTTCTTCCCAGACAGGAATTAATAACTTTAGAGTTCCCTACACGGGGTGACTACTCTGAATTATGACACTAAATACACTGTATGTGTGAAGGGTAAACAGGAGAGGGAAGGATAAACACAATAACAGTAACTATAGATTTCTGAAATGGCTAGTAACTTGACTAGTAAAAGCTTTAATGCTGAAAAAATTAGCAAAATTCTGACCAAGAAGCCATGAAACTCCACATCTCAAATCAGTATTTTTTCCAGGCTAATCCTTGGATTTAGCTCTAGTCACTGACACCAAGTGGTTTGGCTACGCCAAGACTCCATGTCATAATGGAGATATGAGAGGATACCACAACTGCAAGTTAAAATCCCTTTATAATACCTTCATCTCTGCTAATGGATACTTCAAAGTGTTTTTAAGCAAGTAAGTGCTGAGAATTACTATTAAAGAGACAAATGCACAGTGGAATTCAAAAAAGGCAGGGTGATGAAGAAGGAACAAGTAGTAAATTCTGAGAAGCAGCATGTGACTTGGCACACTGTCACTCTAGTCAGTACTTCCCTCCTTCTGAGTTTCCTAGCTATTGTTCTTTTCCTGGTAGGCAGAAAACCAAAACACCAAAGCAGGCCCTGATTGTCCCTCTCTGCTCTGCACTGGGGCAACCTCACCTCAAGTGCTGGGGCCAGGTTTTGGTGGCAAAATAGTAAAAAGTCTTTAAACTATTAGACAGTATCCAAAGGAGAGCAACAAAGATGGTGAAGAGCCTTGAGGGGAAGCGGTAGGAGGAGGAACTGGGATCACTTGATCTATTCAGCCTGGAGGAGACTGCGGAGAGACCTCATCGCAGTCCACAGGTTCCTTGTGAGGGGAAGAGGAGGGACAGGCACTGATATCTTTTCCATGGTGACCAGCAACAGGACCTGAAGGAATGGCATGCAGCTGGGTCAGGGAGATTTAGGTTGGATATCAGGAATTTTTTTTCACCCAGAGGGTGGCTGGGCACTGGAACAGGCTCCCCAGGGAAGTGGTCACAGCACCAAGCCTCACAGAGTTCAAGGAGCATTTGTGCTCTCAGGCCCAGGGAGTGCTCTTTGGGATGTCATGTGCAGAGACAAGAGCTGGATTGGATAATCCTAATGGGTCCCTTTCAACTCAGCATATTCCATGATTTTTTTACCAAAACTGACCAGGAATTATTTCCTTCTTTTTAACTAATTGTAATTTAAAACACATAATAAAAAATAGAGCAAATATCCACCATCTGATGAGGAAAAATAATATGGACCCGCAGCATTCCACATTCTGTCATCTCATGAAAATTTATCAAAGATATCCTTAAAAGATCATGATAAACATTTTGTACTAAATTTCACAGCACTGAATTTTATATATGTTATTTCCTTTCTATCCACGTATGAAGTTTCTTGATGTACACAAAGATTGC
Organism: Camarhynchus parvulus; assembly: GCF_901933205.1. Taxonomy (NCBI): domain Eukaryota; kingdom Metazoa; phylum Chordata; class Aves; order Passeriformes; family Thraupidae; genus Camarhynchus; species Camarhynchus parvulus. The sequence continues at coordinate 59,168,800 of NC_044572.1, forward strand.
TGATAGTTTTTCCTCTACTCTTTTTGCCTTGCGATCAAACAACCACACACTTTCTGGAAACTGAGACAATCTTGTTGCAAACTAGTTTGTTTAGTCTGAGTTCTTCTAGTATGTGAACGTCTTCTGTGCATTACTCAAAACTACATACTATACCTACCTATTTTGCTCTCTGCTTTCAATTCCAAGATGGGTTTTTTTCCAGTTCTGGGAATGGTGACGGGACTATTCCACATCATACTTTTTAGAAGCTAGTATTATACTCCTTTTTCTGGAACTGTATGACATTGATGAGTTAGATAGTTAGACTCTTTTCCAGAGCCACTAATAACCAGTCCTCCTCCATTCTGCTATTTCTGCTGCAGATTATCCCAAAATGCATTATATTTCCCTTGTGCCCCTCTTCAACTGCATCCTGTTTCTTTTCCAGTCAAACACTTGGAAAAACCAGTTCTGAATTCTAAGGCCATTCTCCAACACACTTAAAAATGGCTAGGAGATTGATTTCAATTTCAAAATGCACAAGTACTTTCCATGGCAGTAGTAATTAGAGAAGCTCTGGTTATTATATGAAGGACAGTAACACTTGTGATGCTATATGCAGATAAAATGCAGTATCAGAAGTCTATCACAAGAAGAGGAAGTTCTCTTCCACACAAATGGAAGCTGGGATTAATGTCTAGGCTTCTGCCAGAGTGAAAACAGTTACGATCAAGTCTCCATTCAGATCTTTTACCACTTGGCTTTAAAAATCTAGGTGTCCACTCTCTTGTCTCAGTCCTGACCAGAGCATATCTTTTTACTTAAGTACTTCTCCTTGTACTTTGATGTCTATGTCCTGTAGTTATAGCTACTGGAGATGTCAGGTATCTTGAGGGGAAAAAGATGCAAGAGTATCTAGTTTAATTATGAGCAGATAGTTGCTTTATTTGGCCAGATATTCTGCACACTATTAATTATGGTACCATTGTGTGCCAATCCATGTTATTAACTATTCATTTTTTCTAACAATTTACAGAATGACAAGCTTCATATTTCAATATAACTTATCAACTGAACAATAAGAACTTGTTCACTTTAAGCTACAAACACAGTAAGTTACATAAATACATATAAACAATAGGAGTCACTAATAGAATAAGAGTTTCTGAACCACATGAAAATAAATATTAGCTGTTTCATGAAGGTAGCATCTGACATGGAAGAAGTGATGATCTTGTAAGGCTATGTACTAAGATGAAATTCCTTTAATTTTTAAATAACAGGGTCAAATTATTTCCTGACTTTACCAAAGTCCATAGAGCTAACCCTATATCTCTGATTGTGGTAAAATTGGACTCCATTTATAGTATTATAGAAATAGTTTATATAAATACAGATTGTACAGTGCTAGTCTGATATCATCATAGTAAATACTTCACTTGCACTTTTTATAGACAGAAGAAATTAACACTGCTAAACAGTAATGCAAGTATTCATATGCCAAATATACAACATAAAAAAACATTGGTTTGAACAAAGTGCAGTGTGAGGGTCTGCCATAGCTGTAATCTTCCCTTTTCTGATGAGTTCTGAAAATAAATACGAGAAAAGAAGCAGGATTTTACTGTGACTGGTAATGTATTTTTCTGGATGCACTGCTAAACATAGCAATTGGAGTTAATAGGTAACTCATACTCATTCCCTCTAGTGCTAATTATCAATGAAGGAAAGAAAATAACTAATTTAAGCTAGTGTATTCATCTTACCATTACTAGTAGCACAAAGATGCCTAATTCAAAGAATTTCATGAAATAGATGATGCAATACTCACATCTATGTTCCATAAATACAATGATAAAGAAATATACATGAATATGAACATCAAATATTAATGTTATGTAAATTATAATATTGGAATGATGCATGTTGACTACTTGATCCCACACCATAGCAGTAGCAGTGCTTTGGATGCTATAGTAACAAAATGCTGCAAGTGAATGACTGAATCAGTTGCAATAGGATAGATTTTAAGGTGAGACCTGGATATAAGATATTAATTAAGATAAGCCCCCAAGTACCAGCTGAGAATCTTGTTTTGCCCACAGGAACAAAATGTAAGCAATCCAAAGCCTCGTTCTATGACCTCTGCATACATGTTACACAGTAATTACACCCTTACCTAAGTATGAACTTAGCAGTTACAAATATCCTATTAATTCTGCAATTATTTTAAAGGAGGGAACTCTCAGCAAATTTAGGACTTTCAAGCAGGCACTTAAACCGTGTGCTAACTCAGTTGCTTCACTCTAAGAAAAAGAGAAACCCTTCATAGCTCAGTATTTCTGTATCACATTGCAGTGAAGCTGGTAAGGCTGAATACCAAATAAAGAAATAAGAGTGTTCTGTAACTGGAATTCATTTATTCAGGCTAACCACGTATTGCTCCTCCCTCTGCTGAATTTTGTCTTGGAAATATTTTGATGGAGCTACACGAAGCAATGCAGGTTTAGCCACCCAATTTCAATAATCTCATATACTCTTACAAAATCTATTCTATAGAAAAGCAGGATTTAGATTCACAGGAAAGGGTAGTTTGAAAGAGTTGAATAGGAAAATAGGAGAGGGGATCAATTATCACTATTCCAAATGTTAGAAACAGGTAAAAAATTTCTTAATGATCTCTGGCATGACATCTTTTGAAGTACATCTTGTATTATAAATAGCCTACTAATTTCAGCTTTGTTTCCATTTTGTCCATGTTTTCTTTTCTCACCAGAAATGTAGAGTCTAGGTCATTCACCATGCCTATCAACTCTATTACTTAGCAAATTTAATAGCTCTCTCTCAAAATCTGTTTGATTTCTCTATCTCACTGCCCTAGATGAAAATAATATTATTTGTCTTATGGCTAGAATCTCCTTTCTTATTTCTGGAGTGTATGAACTTATAGGCATTCTATATCCTTAACATTTTTTAATTGTACTTTTGTTTTGATAACTCTTTCCCTTTTTTTATTGATTGAAACAAAATATTTATATATGGATGTATATTTTCAACCTCCTTATTACTAGGTGGAATATCTTTTAAGTTTTCATAGATTTTACTTTTCATGACAATGACTTACCTCTACTTTTCCACTTTTAATTCTTTGTCCTGAGCATGAACTATTACTGGTTTAAGTGTTATTCCAGATGAGGTTGTGTCCCAGCTTTGTTGCATGATGTTACCAATTCTTCAACTCAAATGGATTAACCTCCACGCAAATTTAAAATCATACTTCTCTTTTTTGCAACCAAATTATGATAAAGCTATATCAAGAACACCTGGAAAATTAAGTTTAATTCTGTGGTTCTGAAAATAACCTGATTGTTAATATTCAATTCCTGCCCTCTTTGAGGGTTACAGTTTCTCACAGCATTTTGCTCTCTGCTTTCAATTCCAAGATCAATCCTTGTTGGCACCATGGAATCCCTTCTTTTCATAGCTGTCCATTTAGAACAACTCCTAGTAGGCCTTTCTGTAACTAGATCCTTTGCTATTTCCCATGTCTGGCATTTTCTGCTTTCTCCAGCTGTACTGTTATTTCCTCATATAGTGCTCCTTTTTTCTTTATGTTTTGTCTTTTGACATCTACAAAGGTTTACTAGATTCATATTTGTAAAATACGACTTGTATTACCAAGAAGCTTGGGACAATTTGCCTCTCACGAATCAATGCTTTATTTTATTCTGTTCTAATTTCTTTTTAAATCCATAGTTTAATTCACTATTCCTTAAAATTTCTTAAACTCATGCACTTTCTGACAGTAAGAATTTCAGAACTTGCATTGTGAAGCTCTCCTCCAGCCAAAGGATAACATAATATAACCTAGAAGAATATGTTTCTCCTTTCAACCTTTCTCCAATATTTTTACCTGTGACATGTAATTATCCTATCTACTCCATGAATTCTTTCTTTTTTTTTTTTTTTTGGCAGGACAGGCCATGATGTTTTTGACGTGCAGTATTTGTATCTTTTCTGATCAAAGAATGCCCTTGCATATTCCTGCTATGTACCAGCTATGACTGTTAATTTATTATGTTTACATTATATTACAGCATTTCAGGTTTTCAATAATTTCTCTGTAGTGGTTCCTTTCTCCTTTCTCTGTTTATTTTTTTTCCCAGTGCCTTAAAAACATCAGTCTGGCCCAATGAAAAATGAAATATTGCTTTGTCAAAATAACAATTAAAAATACATAATTTGGAAGTAAATTCAGATCAACACATATCACTTACTGCAGCCTTCATCTGAGATTGAAAACAGTGAGTTTCTGCAATCAGCATCAGATGAGTATTTCTGGCAGATTTAGTAATTGCTCTATCATACCAAGCTTCCCACTCAGGTTTAGAATTTATCAATATTTTCTTTTCCTTCTCCAAGAAATTCCTGGCAGAAGCAAGTATTAAACCTGTTGCTATGACTCAGTGCTGATCCATAACTCTTAAAGATTTCCCATGACAGTTTGCCAATAAAAATATGTCAAAGCTTGCCTGTATTGTCCATAATGTATGGTCAGAAATTATAGCAAAAGGAATTTTATTTATTTGTAAAGAAAAACTATTTTAATGTACTTACTACTTGAATATACTACTTAATATACTTAATACTTGAATGATATCTTGGCAAGAGAGAACATTTTATTTAAAATTAAAAGCCATTATTATGGTTGTTATTATTATTGTTATCTTCCTCCAATTTGATATTGCTAATTGTTACAAAAGCTATGAACACACAGAATGTTATGATAAAGTTTTGTCTGTTATTCTCATTGTTTTTGTTTGAATTTTATAATGATGTTTGGAGACAGACTCACCTTGGAACAGTCATATTTCACAAGTGTATTCCAATTTTCATTGGTAGATGAAATCTATTTTCTCTCTATTACTAAAAATTTTAAGTTGATAAGAAAGTCTGGCCATAGTCAAGCTTTCTAATCTACAGCAATAATCACAATCATTAGTATCTAGTCCTTCATAAACATCCCTTTAAGATACTATTTGATATACCATATAGTCTTGTGGGAAACAATCTGGATACTCCTGCTTCAAAAGCAGCTAAATGTATTACAATAAATTTGCTTTCTCTGGGATGCTGAATTGGAAACCTTGGAGATGTTGAATAAGAAAACTGATACCACTGCTTATCTGTCCAAAAGCTAGTGGTGTTAGGAAGCCCAGTAATTGAAAAATGGATAGCACTGATATTTGAACCTTTTTATATAACCTTTGAAGTGTAAGCCTTTTGGGGAATAAATTGCTTTTTGTAACAAGAACAATGTCAGATCCCATATTTAGAAACCATGCACTTAATTCATTTTCAGACAGAGAAACTCATGTTGTCTTGTTGGGAAAAACATTGTAAAATGGATTAAGCTTCACCCTGGAGAGATGATAACCTAATATAAATAACTGCAGGCTGATCTTTATTAGTTACTGAACAAATATTGCCAAATAGGACAGGCGACCTTCAATGATGATTGATCTAGGATAAGTCATCAACAGCCTTGTCTCCAGAGAGTAACTTTGGGGCATTTTGGAATTGTACTGCGCTTCTTATTTCAGGGTTGGCACTAACACTGAGTAAGAATAAGTACATCTTCTTAATGGCGAGCTCTAAAGCTAATCTGGTGGCAGAGTAATGACAACTTATTCTAGGGTGGGCAACTGCTAAGTGTCTGCTAGAACTAATCAAACAGGATTGGGTCTTTGTTGGAGACCTGAACCAGCAACAGGTTCCCATGTACAGAGGAGACAGCCTAAACCCTGCTTTTTAGAGTCAGTGTGAGTATGAAAGATGTTGTTTTTTAAATCTGACACTAGATGAAGGAAGAATTATCATTATTTACATATTTACATGCCCCAGTGCACTAAAACTGGCACCCCATCCATTGATTAATTCTTCAGTTATTTTTTCCTAAGATTTTTTTATATTCTTTGCTCAGATTTTCCTGACAATAAAGGAAGTAAAATTTCCTGGTTTTGAAAGTCAAAAACTTCAGAATATAATTGCAGCTATCTTCATCTGGAAAGCTATTGCATTCCACTGAGGATCAGTAAGAACTCATATTTAGAAATAGCCTTTAATTATATTTGCTGTAATAATTATAAAGTTATAAATGCTCTTGATACTATGAAGAAGTAACAGAGGATGCTATTTGAGAACTCATACTAAAGAGCTTTACTGATTGTGCATGGAGTTGAAGGAAAAAAAATAATAAACATTTAACTGTGGAACTGTGGAGGCCATAGCATGCGCTAATATACAAAGATTCCTATCAAAACAACAAATCTTGAGTATTAGCTACAGAAAGACAGAAGGTACTGGGGTTTTAGTTTTATTACACGAGTACTTTCATATTTGCACAAATAAGCTACACACAACTTATCTGTACAAAAAGACATTTTGAAACCTGAGGATGCCTGTTCAGCTGATGCTTTATTATACAACCTTCAATAGACTGTAGTTTTCTATACATATTTATTTAAAGGCAGAGAGTTATATTCTTAGGAATCTTTGCTTATGTGAATGCAATTTGATAGTAGGAAGAAGGAAAAATTTTAATTATTAACTCTAAAGTGTGTCTGTAAAATGTAATACACCTCTGTATTGTTGAAGTCCTCTGTGCTTGCACAGCACTTGGCATGTTCATTGTTTTGGCCAGCTGGAGAGTAGCAGCAACAAATTTATTTACAGAAAGTACTATGGTACTGATCTTGGAGCCTTTGTGCCACTTTTTCTTCCTATTTGAATACTTTGATTTTGTTTCAGTGAGTAAAGACCAATTTCAGTTCCTTCTGGCACCAACACTTACAGGCTTATTTCTTTTCATCAATTATCCTCTTATTTGTTTTGTACCTTGCTCAGGTGATAAAACTTTTTGCCTGTGATCTCTTTTCTTCTTTGTAAAATGACTATTTTTCCTTTTAGATTTTAAAAGTGACAGAACAAGACTTTAGTTGTAGCTTTTTAAAAAATCTAATTCTTCATCCTCTGATATAAAATAATTGTAAGAACCTCTAGTAATGTTTTTCTTGTCTTATGTATGAATTATCTTGAGAAAATCTAACAACAGAAAGACAACATTATTTATCTGGTACTAATAAAGAAAAATATTTCCAACAGAAGTTATTTTTACGTTAAAACAAGCAAAAAACCTCATAGGATTTAGGAATTCTGAATTAAATAGCTTAGTAAAATATATTCTGGTGCCAAATTTATGATGGTGTTATTTTACCAGTTAATTTATCAACTTTTACAAAACAACTGTGACTGAAACTATTTCCTAAGTTAATGAAACAGTTTGGGTTGGGGGTTGAATATGTTCCTAGTATTTTTCTCTTGCAAGAGACTTTTAAAATCTCTAAATACTTTTGCATAATTTCTCCTGCATCCAGTATATTGTCAATATTTTCCTTTATAAATATTCAGCCCATTGATTTTGATTAGTATCCTTTTTTTTGCTTTATATTCCATGTTCTTTTGTGTACTAGTACCATCAATGTTCTTCTACATTCTCTTCATGCTTTAGACATGGGTGTGCCATACAAATCTCTCATTGTGTTTGCTTGCTTCTTCAAGAACTGTTATTGTGAAGTTAGTGAAAAAGGTCAGGGTGATTATTTAGTGGGAAAAATCGAATCTGCTGGAACTTTATTGCTTTCCTCTAAGAAATCTGACTTATTTATGACATAAGGTATTTTAGGGCACCTGATAGGACTTACTTCTTTTTTTATGATACTCCTGCCTTTGTGTAAAATTGTGCTATAAATGATATTGACAGTGTCATACAGTACTACTGTATTGTTTTTAAGTTGCATTGTTTCAGCAATTTATAGTCAAACAAACCAAAGTCGTGACTGTCTGCCCTACTTGCAAAGTTGCAGGGACTTGTCTTAAATTTTTCAATATATGTTAGAGAAACTTTTAACAGAGAAAAGTTTAGCATAGCTCAAGGCAAGATGGATTTTTTCTTTTGGCTTGAAACCATGGTTTTTAAAATACGTGTAATATGGACAGGTGTATAACTGTGTAGGGATAATCTTGTGACTGGGATAGCTTTTCTTAATGGGCTTAGTAGACAAGCCCATTGGCAACATTACACCAAAGAGTTGCCTGACAAGTGCAATAAAGAGACACACTTCTCAAAAAGAAGAAATGAGAACATCTGAGTTGTTCATAACATAGGAGATATTAGATAAAAAGTAGAGGCTGGTTCTTTGACCCCCAAAGAAATAATCAGGTGAAATAATCAGCTACTGGGAGGCTACTGGAAACAATAATTTGCAGTCCCTCTGGAGGCAGTAATGAGATAAAAGGGTCCTTTCAGGCTCTGTTGGTCAGAATCATCTTCAGACACTCTTTTCAAGGAGGATTTTTTTAACCTGTTACACTGAAATGAATGAAGATCCTCTTTTCTCTATCCCTCAACCTTCTCCAAAAGATTTTCATTGTACAACTACAGGTCTTTAACCCCCATAACAGATCCTCATGCAAACTCTCCAGATGTTTGTTAAGTTCTCTTGTGCTCAGGATGCTTAACGCTCTTCAATGGGACTAAGTTTCAGAACCTTCTTAAGTTACAGTTCATCATACTCTTGAATGCTGTCTATCTCTTGAGCTGGAAAAAAAAAAATCCACCAAGTTTTACAAAGCCTAGGAAGTATTTTATGTCCAAAAAGAACCATGCAGGTTACTCACGGCATAACTGTGTGGTCCCTTTTAAGCACTCCTTAGAGTTGATTGCTTAGAGAATTATTCTTCATATTCTGATCTTTCGGTAAATCCAAGTGACTTCACCATCATTGTTTAAATCAAGATAAACAGATTTTCAAAGACAAAGCATTTTTGCATAAATGAGAATAAAACTTCTAAATAATTTCTGGTTGTGGTCAGGTATCTTAAGTGGCTACAGTTCCTTAAAACCTTAAATAGTTTGGGGTTTTTTTTAAACGATTAAAAAGATATTAACCATTCCATGTTTGTAGCTATCATTGCTATTTTTTCTTCCAGATAAAATCAGTTATGTTTTCTCTATAGCTGGTGACTTTTCAACTGCAAGCCTACAGAAAGAGCTTGGGATTTAAACTCTAATCTGGTACTCACTTTTTTTTGCAAATCAGAGAGTCTTTGACTCTGCCAAGGTGTGGGCTCACTGGGACAGCTGTAGCCTTCAAAGCAGCAACCCTGGGCGCATGCTGTGTATGGTGCGATGAGGAAGATACTGCACTATTTAGCAATTTGCTCATTTGTACATCGCTACTGCACCTATATCCAGCCTTGTATCCTTCTGTTTTTAGTGATACTGCATTGGATTACATAGACCTTAATTGTCTAAAAATTTCCTTCTGCCTAATGTTATTACAAGTGGAATCCAGATATAAACATTCCTAACCACTATTCTTTTACCATTGCATTTTTAGGTTTGTTCTAACAAGTGCTGGAGAGAGTTCAGATTTCAGGAATAGTGGAGAAAAATGTGCAAGATACTTCTGCTAGATACAAAACCTATTTTGAAGAGGTTGTAAGGAAAAAAACCTGAAATTGGCCAGGCAACTGTTAACTAGCTATCAGTCGTGTGCGGGAAACAGTGTGCTGAGCTCTGTGTCCTATAGCAATTTCCAAGATGGTACAGCTGGATTTTGGATTCTGAAAATTACCACACACTGTAAAACTATGAGAGAACAGGGATTCACAATATCGCAAAGGAGAATCTCATATCCTGGTGGAATCACACTCTACAAGTTAGTCATGCTATGCTGGAGGTAGCTTTTTATATAGGCTTCTAACCTGAATGTTATGGCTTTTCAGTAAATATCTGGTTTCATAATTCCAATTTTATTTTTTTAAAGATGGAAGAGAATGAGTTATTTAATAATAAAAAGTAGTTTCTCAGCATGCTAAGCTTAATTGACTCAGTGCTCATTATTATAACTGGATTATCATTGGCTCAATGATAATTTTTGAAGGGGTAGCTGCATAAATGCTTGATCATCTTTTCAAGCCATTAAACACTCTGGGCATCAGCCTCTTAACAGTAATTCTGACATGTTTATCTCAGCTGGGTTTGTAATTCTTCTTTGTTCAGGGTTTGTGATCTGTATGTACAGTAGATTTGGGGAAAAAAAAAGGAAAAAAAAGAACTACAAAAATCCAACAAAACATACCACCTTCCAAAAGAAGAAATAAAGAGAGAGAAAGAAAGAAAGGGAGACTATTCCATCACAAAATAATCCTCAGTGACTAACAAATAAAATATTCTCCTTAAAAAGCAATTATGCTTTTGTCCATTAAGTCTGGACACCTGGAGTAAATATATGTTTTAGATTTGCAGGCACCTTATTACATTTATATTTAAAGGTTAGCTACAACTGTTCCTCTTGGTTACCCATTGTATAATTAACCTCAGTGTACTTCTAAATTTGATTTTTAAAGAAAGTATCTTTTGCAGCCCACATCCTGAAAACTACCAAAAAATAAGGGCACTCTTTTCATTGCACCTTCAGATTCCACACACTTTGTCCCCCTATAAGCAGCTAAAAAATAGTTGGAGTTTGGCCATTTACGCTTGAACCCATCACGATGAACTCATGCTTTACTTTTTCCATAGACATACAGAGCCCTTCCTGAAGGGATTGCATGGAGGGATCGGGCCCCTGTCTCCGCCACCGGGACGATAAAGAAGCGGTATTTCCCAAGTTAGCCGGAAGCGTTTCTTCTGGAGCCCGACTCCCTCCCTGCCCCGTCCGCCCCCGGGAAGAGTTGAGTGTCATTGCCGGCGGTGCCGCCCGGCCCGAGGCGGGGGCAGCCAAGCCCAGCCCAGCCCGGCGCGGCCGGCGATGCCCATGCCAGCGCCCAGGAATGCCATCCCGGCGCTCCAGAGCTGCGCCGAGCCGAGCAGCGCCGAGCCGAGCCAGCAGTGGCATAATCTACTAATGGCTTCTTTTCATTTCAGCCCTCCCTGAGAGACTCAGTGGCAGATTGTAGACTCAATTACTCTCATGTCAGGTGATTATCCTAGGTCTTAATGTAATCTTCCATTCACACATACCATATTTCAATTACGGCAGCTATGAAACAAGCTGTGTATTCAAATCACCAATCACCTTATCACTGCTGAACAATGTCAACTGTAAAAAACGCCAGCTGAAGGCAATTACACATGTGTTGAGAACCGATTATGATTACTCTCTGTGGTATTTGTGATGAGCTGGGGAATGTTCTGAAAATTTAATTTAATGACAATATGCTTGCTGTACAATCCATAATACCTCCTGAATCCAGCATGGGGCTATTAAAACTGATAGGAGCATATTATCACCGAACTGAAAAGCTGGGTTGGGATGGTTGCTGGATGTCTCTACAGGGAATGATAGGTAATTTCTCCACATATTTCTAACGGCTGAGGCAGACAGCTTCCAGTTCCAGCTGCACTCTGAAGGTGGTCCCTTCCCCTCCCTCCTCCCTCCCGGAGCTGAGTTAAGGTGTTTTACTGTAGGCGCTGCAGAGGGACGGCGAGGCGAGGGGAGCTGGGCTGCGGGGGTGCCGCAGGGACCCCAGGGCACAGCGCCCTTTCCCCTGGGGGACTTCGTGAACCTCGTTAAATCCTTCCTCTGATTCTTTTTTTTTTTTTTTTTTCTTCTTTTTTTTACCTTCCTCTCATTTTGACACCGTCTCCTCTGCGGGGACTTCGCTTCCATACCCGTGCAGATTTAACGGGAGAAGGAGGCACAGCAGCCCGTTTCCAAACGGATCCCTCGGGGCTCCTTGAGGGGAGAGGCGGCAACACCGCCCGTCGCGCCCTGCGGGCTCGCCTGTTGCCAGGCAGCAACCCCGGCCCGGGCACTGCTTAGCCCCAGATAGCCCAAACGTGCTGTATGCACATGATGAAGGTGAAATTGTAATTGCTGCGCGGCTGCCCGGGCAGCCTGGCACGGCCCTGGCTTCCAACAGGTAGCCAGGCTGGAGGGCACACAGCGGGAGCCCCGGGCCTCCTCTGGGCCGTGCCGGCGCAGCGCTGTAGGCCGGGATGAACAGGAAAAATCCAGGGCCCTGTGCGGCTGTGGATGGGGCCGGTGCGCAGGGCTGCTGCTGTTTATTGATCGGAATGGGTGCGATCCTAGATTAGGCCCGTAGCTCATTTCAGAAAGCTGGCAATCTTCGCTGCCTGCGCGAAACACAAAGGTCTCCGGGTCTCGGCAGGCTCCGGCCGATAACGCCGCACTGGGATCATCTGCGAGCTCCCGTGCATTGTCTGGCTCTCCTCAAGGGCTGCCTTACGCACTCTGGAGTCTTCAAACAAAACCTGTCGTCTCCAGCACTAAACCGAAAATCCCGTTCAACTTGAAGCACGCAACACCATTTGTTTACATACAAGAAAAATTAGTTTTCATTGAGTATGTACTCATCTGCACTAACATTTCATATACAGAGCATTTGTTTCTGTAAGAAGGTTGATTTTTTTTTCAACAGATCAGCCAATTAGGGCAATTTGCTCTTTTTGTATACAGGAATTTTATTGTGGATTTATCACTCTGAAAGCATTTAAGTGAAATTCTGTAGCACCTGTGCTTTTTTAGCCTTTTTAGGAAATCTTATAGGTCTCACATTGTCCCAAACTCATATATTCTAAGAAGGAGGCTTACCTGATTTTAAATTTTTTCTTTTCAGTTGCTGTTTCACACAGTGACAAGTACCGTGTCTCAATTGTCTTTTGCCGATGTCTGCTGTACTAGGCACTTAGACAAAAATATCTCACCAGATGTGTGAGAAGATACTGCAACCCACAAACTGTACTGTAGTACCCTGTTTCTTTTTGGTATTTACCTATGCATCTGAATACCACAGGCATGTAAAACACAAGGCCAGAAAATAACTAAATAAGGTTAATAAAAATGACATAGATTGGAGAAGCCAGAGCAGCAACTAGGAACATTTAAACAGTACGCTCAAATTATTTGTGTCTCTTTGGAAAAACAGCTTCTGCTGTTAAATGGGTTTTAATTGTATAATTTACTTTTTAAAAAGCCAATTCTAAAAAGGAAAAAATGGATACATAGGACTGATGCAGAAACTAATAAATCACAGGAGAAAATGATGCTAATAAAATTAGCAAAGGTTTAGGAAACTTAAGTCACACCAGCTTTTGGGTACATGAAAGGAAACTACAAGATACTACAGGATTTCCTTGGTTTGCAGTATGTATATGATACTCCTGTACACATAATATGGTGATTAGTATTATAGTAACAGTAGTACTAAAAATGTCAATATTAACAGCATTGATAGTAAAACCAGAAAATGGCAAAACCAAAGCAGAACCAAGTAGAGCAAATTAATGAGCCTTTAGTCTAAGACTCAAACCAGCTGTTTCTCCAAAGGATTGAAATGGTGCGTCTTCATTCTGTATTAGCCTACAGCTGAGGGATCACTGACATGTGAGCAGTCTGGCTCTGAATTCTAGCTAGAAGCAGAGACTTCAGGGCACCTCTGCTCTTTGCTACAGGAATGCAGAATTCACAGCATCGCATGCATCTGGCACTTGCAAGGAAAGCTTTCTTATTACATGAAGTAGAAAGGCAGTGTGCAAGTTGTTTTGTGGCGCTGGTCTTCATATCTCAATGCAAGGAGAAGGCCAAGAAACAAAGAAAAAATCCTCAAGTCTCCTGTTAATCGTGGAAGTTGACGTTACTTCTTGCATGAAGGAAACAACATTCTATAAATTAAGGGAGATACAGCATAATGGCATAGCTCAAAACTTTCTCCCACTTACTGATTCACCATCTGATTTGCATTACATATAGAGAACTTCATTCCAGCATCTCTAATATAGTGTGATTTAAGATTTTTTTCTTAATCAGATTGGGGTTTTTTTTCTTTGTGGTTTTTTTTCCTTAATATTTTTTGCATTTTTTTTTCCACAAGGAAAGGTATTAAAAGTCCATAAGAAAACATCTCCATTCACCTTACACTTACGGTATGTATATATATTAACTGTAAACACAAATGGGCACAGATGGTAGAATCACACTTAGAAAGAACTAAAAAATTGCCATTTGGCCCCAAATCTGTCATTCATGGCAGCATAGATTTCCCCTCAAGTTGAAGGAAGCATCAGCTGAGCAAAGTTGCCATGACAGACATCCTTCAGGTAGCATCACTTTTTAATTCACTAGGTAAGCTTGTGTTATTTAGAAGAAAAAAAAATCTATAAACATATTTTTAAAGATGTTGAGGGTTTGCAAGGAAAATGTTATTAGGTAAATACCCAACACAGTGAAAGGATTTAATATTTTTTCAGCAAAATGAAGCTACTGTACTTGTTTTAGAGATCAGCTTTATCACATGAACTCAGGTATGCTGGACTTCAAACAAAGAAAGAGGAAAATCCTTTATAACCTCCTCCATGACCCTAAACAGCCAGAAAATCAAAAGTGTAGCCCATTTTGTTAGCTGAATTACATTTTTTCTTTCTCTCTTTGATCCTTCCTAATGTATAATTCTCTGCCAAAAAAGTAAGCTATCTGATTACAAATTGTGCAACTTTTATTGCCCAAGGCAGTTGTTAATTTTTGCCACAGGTCAGACATGATAGAGCTTTAAAAAGAACCAAGAGCTTTTTAATTGTGTGGTGTACCACTAGCTGTTGCCACATCTCAGAGGAGTTATTGCACCTTGCAGATAATGCCCTTTTCCCCTGCAAGCCATGAAATAGGTTCTCCCTACATCGATGTATTAATTAGATTTCCAGACTGTTTCAAAAATTATAGCTGAAGCTGCAGTTCAGATATTTCAGAAGTTCTTAGAAAGATTGTCTGTTGTGGTTTGTTTTGTCTTGGTTTGTTTTTTAATTGAAAAAGAGGAGGCACTAACCTTGAACACTGTCTTTCTTTAATTTTTCTTTGGAGGATAAGGTGGGGGAAGAAGCCCAACCTGTAAACTTTGCTGCATTAAAGGAATATACAAGTTCATAAGTTTTGATGGAATTCCAGGTTAACTTTGTCAATTCTGATGTTGTAAAAAGTGAATGAATTGGCACGACCTGCAGAAATCTCAGGAAACGTTTGAAATTTCTTCAGCTGGCTGTATATCAAGCATATAGTGAAAAAAGGAAATAGAAGGAAAGTAGAAAAGGAGGGCAAAAGGCGAAATGGTTTGTGTCCATTTAAGAAAAAATCAATAATAGCATAAAATTGATTTAGTGCTTGTCATAAAACATAAGTAAGTGCTGGAAAATAGAGAAAATTGAGTCTCAATTTAATCTGCACAAAAGCCACACTGTACTGATGAAGTGATCTGAGGAGAGAGCTACATAAAACCTAAAGACAGATACTTAATTGTCATATTAAAGACTCTCTTTTCTGCCTGCTGGAGTCAAGGGGTAGGACCCATTAATCATGTGGATAAGGGGTATTGAAATCAAATCTCAATTAAAATCTGTTCAATAATGTCTCTAATATGTTTTTCAAGCATTAATTTTTTCCCATCGATTCTACACCCCATAAATCAGATATGTTGCAGTGCATGTAATAGTTTATGGAGGAGAGGATTATGGTTTTATGAAGTTAATGCAGCAGAACCATTTAATTTACGCAGGCTAAAGTTTTATGTCTGTTGATAATTTCTATTGTTTTCTGTGGGTGAAAATTCATTGGGATGAAAAACTAAAACATTTTTTTCTATTTTCATGTATATATGTATGTTTTTGTGTGTCTGTGTCTGTACAAACATACATAAAATATTTATGTATACCTACAACCTTATTTTCATGGCCCTATTTGCAAAGATTGTTGTTGAAGAAGATACTTATTTTATTTTTTTAATTATAGATTGTGATTTTGGAGAGTGAAGATAGTAATCTCTCAGGAAAAAAAGACAACCATTTTTTGTACTGTTACACTAAACAATGTCTGGTGAAACACAGACAATAGCAGGGATATTGGCACCTCAGCTTCTGGCTTTTAAGTGAATCCAATATGATGTGATCATGAGAGGTTTTTGTATGAGATATAAAATTAGTTTTTATGAGATAAGTGAATCCAATATGATGTGATCATGAGAGGTTTTGTATGAGATATAAAATTAGTGGCCTGTTTAAGAAGGAAAAGATTTTTCCACATTTGAAAAAGTATTAAACTTTGCAAAAATCTCATTTCAGCAACTATGTTCTTCACCTGCATTTCCTGACAGGTACAATTGGCTATATCCTTCTTCATTTCCTGCCATAAGTTCTTGGGTGGGTGTAGGCGTATACTTGTTTCAAAGCTGCCAAATTCTACCTAAGAGTCAGCTGCACTTTCCTGGTTGAGTGAATATTGTTTCCTGACTGAAACTACTCTTACCGAAACAAAAATCAAAACTCACTTGCAGTATTTAGGCCACCGTTTGTAAACACTTTTTGAGACTGCTGGACATGGAAGCAGCCCAATATATTTTCACCCTAAAGAAATATGAGATGCAAATGCCACGTAATCAGTAGCAAAATATCCTGTGAATTTAATTGAGTTTTGGCTCAAGAATAGCAGTTCAGAACAGTCAAACTGTTTGATGAAGATCTGGTGCAAGGTGTACTTCACAGTAAGGCAAAAGTGGCATTAGGTTATGTGCCTCCAACATTTTGAGTTGGGACTTTGGATCACCTACTGAGTCACCAAAAAAACCCAAATATTAGCTATAATCATATGGCCCAAAGTAGCCATAGAATTGCATTCTAGTAGCATTAATGTCTCCTGATGTCTCTTCCCATCCTGAACTTCTCCTGCGTCAGGAACTGTAATCAGATGCAAAGCCATATAACACCTGTCTATCTGCTGACTTATATTCATTCAGGATCTCATTCTGTATGTAATAGTTATTAACTCAAGGGATGATTCATAGTGAATGTCCCAGGAACCATAGCACAGGCAGTGGTGAAAGCTACAGGCAACATATATTTTAAAAATCAAAACAGAATTTATTAAAAAAAATTGTTAGTAGTTTGGTTACTCAAGCAAAGGGAACACGCTAATGCTAAAAGACAAAGTAAAAAATAATGAGACAGAAAATTAAATTGTGAATGTGCTATTCCACTCTCTCCTAATAATGTTTCTCTTGTAACATTATATTAAAAAGGCACTCCTAAATTGCACAGTAATTAGACACTATTTTACTGCAGAAGACTGTACATAAGAAGACTTAAATATTGCTACTGTAAATTTTTATTAGTATTATTTTTGCCAAATCATATTAAGGAGATTGGATACTAATTTGTGCCATAGCTGAAAAGTTTTGCCAGCATAGCTGCATCAGAAAAGAGTATGAGCAAGATAAATTATTCGGCACACAGTTCTACTATAGAAAATTCCTTTGGTTGATACAATTTATGTCACCCTTTCCAGTTTTCATAACATAATTCCTACAGGTTAGATATACAGACAAACACTTTTTGCTGTATATACAGCTATAGTTAAAAAAAATACATTTTACACACAATGTACTTTGGGGTTTCCTGCTTATTACTTGTTGGGTTTCAAATGTACTTTGGGTATGTAAGATGTATAAGGATGCATTCTAACATGGTACAAAATTAGCCTATGGAACTCTTTGCTACAAAATTACAATGAATTGAAAAAGCTAAGCAGAAGACTGTAGATTTATCTCAATCATAAAATACTTCCACAGTTGCATCAGGTAGGATAAAACATTTTTAAAGGGGATATAAACCCTCGTGCTTCAGGTCACAAACAACAGAGAAGATTTAGAAATACACCTCCAGCCTATGAGTGGATTATTCTGCTAAGGTGTGCCATACCTTTTCCTGAAAAGTCTGGTGCTGGTTGTGCTCAGGATACTATCTCTTTGATGCATCACAATCCTATGGCCTATCTGTATGGATGCTTGAAATTTCTAGTTACCCTCACAGTTCAGGCAGTTTCCCAGGTTTTTTGCCTGCCAAAATATTCTGAGTAATCCTTCTAGAGGTTAATCCTCTAGAAGATGACTCTTCCAGGCTAACACCCTGAATTATCAGCTTTCATTTGCTCTCTGCAGCTAACTGGGGAAGCTATTTCTTGTGACTTCAGCTGGGCTTAAGAGTGGGATGAAAATGGTACTGCTGGTCTGCAGGCCACAGATCTCCTGGGTGTAAAAACTCTGTTTGCCAGCTGCCTTGATGCTGTTTTTAACACTAGCCATGTGTAGAAGTGAGAAATAAGAAAAGATTCCCCCTGTAATTTAAAGTACAGGAGACAACTCACCCATTAATTTTCAAAGATGAACTACGCAAACCTACATTATATATTAATGTATCTTGGTATTATATCTTAATTCAATTTAAATAGATTCTGTTTCCTCCAGCTAAAAAGCTGTCAGGAATCCTACACAGCTGGGAAGATTAGCATAGGCTGGATCACAGCTCAGGGTCCAGGATGTTCTCAATTACTCTCTGAATATCCATTCAGATCCATAACTTTGCCCTGGTAATTTCCAGCAATTCTAAAACTCAATCCTTGATTAAGATGTCAAACTTTAGCACTTTTCTGAAAGGATTAGTGACTGTCCCTTGCTAATTTTAGAAATATTGATGTCCCTGGGGCATAGCTCTGTGAAGCTGTCTCTTGCTAGATGGTAAAAAAAAAAAATTGTCATGAATAGTTCACAACGTTGTTTATCCCTTCTTTCAAATGGCAGGAATGGTTCAAACCTCAGTATCTAGCTTTTAATACATAAAAAATACTGTCCTTGCAAACACATAAATTGATTCCATACTAATATGCTAAGGAACACAATGGATGTAGACCATTTCTGATTGTTCTTTGAAAATATAATCACAGTCTGGGGAAGTGGACTTGAGGTAAATGATTTCTAATCTGCTTTTGACAGACACCATGACAATAGGATAGCGTTTGCTATTATCACATTACACAGTTCCAGAGACCACATTACATATTATTAAATAGAAACAATAGTTTCTATGTTGATACACAGTATACCAAAAAGGATAATTCTTGTGGTTTTTGTTTCACTATTTCTGGTCATACCTCAGTCCTTTTACCTTTCTTGCATTTGACATTTGAAAGAGGAAACAAGATTTGCTGGAAGTCCAGCAACATCTTGTGAGGGGTGAAGAATGATATTGCTTCAGGTGTTCAAGCGAGTAGGATCAGGTATGTGGCTGGGAGAAGGTGGCTGAGGCAGGAATGGCAGTGGACAAAGATAAGGAGAGAACTACACCAAGCACAGACTCATCAAGGTAGGAATTGAGGGGAAAATAAGTAACTAAAGCTTAGGTCATATCAATCTTACGTCTCAGGACTTCTCAGCTGTGGGTGTTCATGTGGTTATTCCATGATCTCCTCTCTATGCCTGGGCAGATCATGGAACAGATCCTGCTAGAAGCTAAAGTAAAGTCACATGGAGGACAGGGATGTGGTTTGGGACAACCAGCACAGCTTCATCAGGGGTGAATCCTGCCTAACAAACCTGGTGGCTTTCTGTGACAAAGTCACTACATCAGTGGACAATGGAAGAGGTCCTTTATCTAGACTTCTGTACAGCCTTTGACATGGTCCCCCACAATATCCTGCTCTCTAAATTAGAGATATACAGATTTGATTGCTGGACTGTTCAGTGGGTAAGGAGTTGGTTGAACAGTCACATCCAGAGGGTAGTGGTCAACAGCTCAGGGCCATGATGGAGATCAGGGACACTGGGTGTCCCTCAGGGGTCTGTATTGTGAGCAGTGTTATTTAATATCTCCATTAATGACATAGACAAAGGAATCAAGTGCACCCTCAACAAGTTTACAGATGATACCAAGCTGAATGGTGCTATTGACATACCTGAAGGATGGCATGCCATCCAGAGGGACCTGGATAAGCTCAAGAATTGGACCCATGGGAATCTCTTGAGGCTCAACTAAGCCAAGTGCTGGTGCTACTACTGGGTTGGGGCAAACCCAGTACCAACAAAGGCTGGGGGATGATCAGGTCCAGAACAGCCCTGCTGAGAAGGATGTGGGGATGCTGCTGAGTGAGAGGCTGGACATGACCTGGCAATGTGCACTTGCAGCCCAGAATGCCAATTTCATCCTGGGCTGCATCAAAAGCAGAGTGGCCAACAGGGAGAGGGAGGGGATTCTGTCCCTCTCTTCTGGTGAGACTGCATCTGCAGTGCTGCATCCAGCTCTGGGGTCCCCAACACAGGGAGGACATGAAATGAGTCCAGAGGAGGCTCCCAAGATGATTAGAGGGATGGAGCACCTCTCCTTCAAGGAAGAACTAAGAAAATTGAGGTTGTTCAGTCTGGAAAAGAGAAGTCTTTGGGTGACTTAATTGCAGCCTTCCAGTAACTTAAGGGAGCATAAAAGACTGATGGAGAGGGACTATTTAGAAGAACATGTAATGACAGGACAAGGGAGAATGACTTCAAACTGAAAGAGAGTAGATTTAGATTAGATATTAGGAAGAAATTCTTCACAGTGAGGATGGTGAGGCCCGAAAACAGGTTTCCCAGAGAAGGTGTGGATGCTCTATCCCTGGAATTGTTCAAGACCAAGTTGGATGGGACTTTAAGCAACCTGTTCTAGTGGAAGATGTCCCTGCCTATGGTAGAAAGGTTGGTATGAGATGATCTTTAAGATCCTTTCCGACCCAAAACATTTTGTGATTCTGTGATTGATTATATTATACTATTCCCTGCATATGTGGTAGGACTGGCTGAGCTCAGTCCAAGCTGTCCTGATAATTAGAGATGAAAACAGAGTGATCTCAAAGGCTTTTCAGCAGCCACAAGCTCAAATTTTATTTCTACTCTCTCCCAGCCCAAATCCTTCCCTCTTCTATAAACAGGACATTCTTCAGGACTGTACCCAGCCATCCACCCAAAAATTCTCTGATGACAAATCTCAGGATGTATACCTTGCTCCAGTTTAAATATCCAGCACTTTTTAGAAAGGGATTGATTAGAGATCTGCTGGTCACAGTAACTGAATTGGAAAGGCAGGCTAGGTGATTTTCAACAACAGGTCCTGTTTTACTAAGGTCTGAGAAGGCTTAAAGACTTACCAAAAGTTGTCTAATAGTAACCTTGTCAATACCAAGAATAGCATCTCTGTGCCCAAAATGGACGTGTCAGTCACTGGCCACATCCCTTTTTTTCATGGAAAAAAGCAGTTTAACTACCAAGTCGTAGTTCTGATCTTAGTATGTCCTAGCTTTTAGCTGCCCTTGTAATTTGTGCTGCCTCTTCTCATGATTCCCAACCAGGGAAATATTTAAACTGAGTAGAACACAGAAAGGGGGAATAAGGACAAAAGTCTTTTAAAAGTGCTGCTATCTGCTGGTTTATTCTAAAAGTAAGAGATTTGCTTTTTGGAAACATAATTATAAAATACTGATGAAAGAAGGAGTTTTTTGATGGTGACAGAAAAGAGGGGGCTGTACTACACCAGAGATGTCAATTTTTTTTTTATTTGTGGCTTTATTATTCAAAATAAAGATTATGATCTTTGTTTTAATTAGAACAATCCTAGAATTAGTCAGTAGAATAATACTTTCTATCCCTAAAGGACATCCAGTTTTCCAGCAGAGTTGTCACGCTTTCTCTGTGTGAACAAGAATCTTCCATTTCCTTCAATGATCTGTGGAGTTGGAGTACTTAAACATGTCAGAATTAAACATGCTTTCTATCAGTGCAAGACATTCCCCATGCACCTATCCAGGCAATACTGCTTGACACTGACTGTCAAAATGGAGCATCATTTTTAAGTACAGACACCCTAGACCATCCAGTGAACCCAGGCAGAAATGTTTATCAGTCTGGGTTTTTGAAATCAGCCCTTCTATATGCTGTGACAAAAAAAGTATTGTTCCCCTTTCTGCTTCCCTTCAACAAAATCTCACTAGCATTTGCTGCAATAAAACCAATCACAATGGAATCATTTTATATGTGTGTGACTCTCAAATATTGGTCCCCAAGCCACTGTTCCAAATTAACAGCAGTTAAGCACCCATTGATAGACTTAAAATAAGTTGTTACCCAGTGGACTTCTCCATAGTCACCACTCAGAAGGTGCAGAGAGTTCCATGGGAGTTGTGGCAGAGTTTATGCATCTGGTTGTGTTTAGGTTATGAAGAAATACCATTTTGTGCGTAATGATCTCTTTTACAACAGGTTGTCAGTACCAGCAGATTCCAATATCAAACGTAGGCCTCCCTTTAACCTGACTCTTAAAAACTTTTGATGAATATATTGTGTAAGAATTTTCATGATAAGTCAGAGAAGCCTTAATTAAATGCAAACTGATTCCTTCAAATCTTTCCTTTGACAATGCGGGCATGAATGGAACACATTTGAGAGCTCACACACCTCTAGTTTTCATGCAAAAGACTCAAGTCCCATGAGTAAGCCAGTTACAAATTATAGTGTAGGTGAACTCATTCTTTTCCATTCACTGGAGCTGATTCGGTGTCATTAGTGCTGATATCTTAAAAGGAAGAAACAGCGTTTCATATCTCATTAACATTACAGAAGAGAAATTAAATTAATTCTATGATAGAGGAGAGCTACATGCATGGAACTAGTTCAGTTGCCTACATTTTAGTAAGTTTTTACAGAAAGCCAGAGCCATATCCACCACCAAAAGGCTCTCTAATCCTCTGTGGTGTCTCGCTCTGACCTCATTGGCACAGGCTTGTTATTGGCTGGGGTTCCACCACTGTTAGGCTTAAATCAGCTAGTGTGAAATTTTAGTTGAGTGTTAACTGTGCCAAAATCCATCTTTAGAGCTCTCAACCTTTCACTTCTCAAATGCTGAAAAGTGGCACTGTAACAGTAGAATGTGACTTGTGTTATGCATCTATGAATGTGGAGGCTTAGATATATATATAAAAAGGGCCATAATTTACAGGAAACATATTATAAAGGAAACATATTATAAAGGAAACATTAGTCTCTCATATCTATTTACAGCTGCATGTGCAGTGAAAGAGTCACCTAATATTGGATGGGTGATGCTCAGAGACAGAAAAATCATATTTTTTCTTATAAAAGCCTACGTATTGTCAAGATTGGAAGCTGGCCACATATGTCCTTGATTCATTTAGTGTAGAAAGCTATTTATTGGTATTGAAATCCAACTGCCACAAACACATTTATCTCCTGTACTCTTCTTTTGGCTGGGACTAACACAGGCACACATATAGATAAACTTAGCTCTATACCCTATGTGCCAAAGACAGTAAAGCAAATAGCTCTCAACACTGACAACGTACTGATACTCAAGAGTTGTTCCTTGCCACATATATTTCCTGTTGTTTTGTTGATTTTTTTTTAATGATGTCTGGCTATTAATGCAGAGCCTTGTGTAAGAGGAGTGACCCTGAGGCTGTTCTAGACTATATTCAAATCCAAAATCTGATGAATTCTAGCAGCCTGCAAGCATGGTTCAGAAGAGCTGGAAATACCTTTTTCTCCACCAGACATGAGCATGTTGTGACACAAGAGATGAAAGACCAGAAAAACTACCAGTTGTCAAGGACAGGAGTAAAAAACTACACAGCTTTAAATTATAGATATTTGACATCAGCATTTGCACTGCAGCATTCTTTGTCTCTTAAAAAAAAGCTCTAAAAATATATTTTATAACTTTTCCTCATTAAAAACCCATTAATCCTGTAGTCTCTTGGTAAAAAATAGATGTTTTGTGAAAGATTCCATTGAGGATTTTTATCATAAATGCCTCTTGCTTATAAGAGTTTTTAAGGTGTACTTGCTCAAGACCGAGTCACTTAACGATAGCTGATTTAATTAGCTAATTAAAATTATATTATTTAATTGTCTTTTTCCTCTTCCTTTTTTATTTTCCCCAAACTATTTCCTTTTCTTTTTGGAAATGTTAAAAACTGCAAGCCCAGAAAAAGCTAAATGCCTCTATACAGTGGAACTCTCTCAATCAGTAATAATCATTACGAAAATACAGCACTCTATTGCGATATCTGATTGTTAGTGTGAGGAAATTTCTCTCAAAGCAGTCACACAAACTGTTCATTTGGCAAAATTTGGAGTGAAACACTATCTAGAGCATGATAAGAGCAGGAAGAAAATGTGTGACTTGGAAGAGAGAGGGACAGAGCATCTTAAAAAGAAAACAACCCCCTCTACTATTAGTAGTGAAAATGAGTATTTATAATTCAGTGAGAAAACAAAGCAAACACCCACAGATTTCCTCTTACTTTGTGCCACAAGGAATATTTGATCTGGCACACAGTTCACCCAAGAATTAGCGGATTCAGAAAGATCTTAATTTTTGTTAGGTAAAGCCTAAAATTCACCATTTTTGCTGAGGGGAAAAGCAAGGTAAAAAAAAAAATCATGTCACAGTGGATTACAGAATGGTTTCCAGAATTGCCACCTTTAGAGTTAGAAAAAATTGTTCTCTAATACTGTGATTTTTAGTCTTTTCGGCTGACCCAGAAAGATGCTGAATCACCAGAGTACTGCCAGCTCTCTGTTATTTAGGATATTTTAGGGATGGAAATGAGAACTGAGGTATCCCAAATTATGGAAAATAATTTGATAGAAGGTATATATGGCTGTGCAGAAACTGCATGAACTGGGTCAGCTCAAGTATATTGGTCCTTATTAGCTCCATTTAATATTTGTCTTTGAAAAGCCAGTGGAGCATCTTGATATGGAAGGCATTCAGCATGGCTAGTATTTTGATAGTTTACAAAACAGATGCATATAGCTTTACATTCGTATTATTTATAAACACATGTAGCTTTTGAATGTACATATTTGCACAGGAATTTTGCCAGCATTATGTAAAACATGAGCAAATTACAAGTTATTTAAGATGAAGGTAATTTGTAAATGTGTAGTATTGTACCGTTACACTACAGCAATGTTGTTCTAGTTTTGACATTGCTCTCCTGGACCTCTGCAAAGTAATACTTCAGGTGAGACCGTCCACTGGTTTTCTGTGGAGTATTAGATGTTGCCTGATATATTTGAGGACTTGGGAAAAGGTCTTCCAATGTCTGAAGCTGAAAATACCGGAATATCATGTAACCATCATATCACTGGTTATATCAATCATATAACCATTGCTAACTGCCAAGTACAGCAGGTCTTTAGGCTCTTTAGTTTCTTATATCCCCACTGAGCAACTGATGTTTGAAAAAAAGGCAGTGGTCCCATTTCTTCCCTACTTGTGTGGATGTCAAAGTTCAGTTAAACCCAGCAGAAACTGAGCTAAAAAATTCTATATAAATTCTCACTGAGGTGTTTTTTCCTAGCGAGACATGCTTGCTTTTCAATTTTTTTCCTTACAGGAATCCTTTCTCTAGATAAATATATCCTACAAATCTTGAAAGAAAAGAAACATTCTCCTAAAAGCAGACTGTAAAACAGTTGCTTTCCAGAACTTCATCCTCTTATAAAGCTTCTTTTTTGCAGGACTCAGCTCTGCTAAGCTCCCTGCTACAATATCTCAGCTTGTTCTATTTGACGGCTGTTCCCCTGTCATCACTCATTTTCAGTGGGCAAGGGGGAGCAATTGCTGGGCATCAAATCATCATCAAGTAAACCAGCCTTGACACTAGTTAAAAAGGGAGATGGATGGTCAGTTGGTTTTTACAGAAAATATTCTCTTAAGTATCCTACCAAGGTCCCTTGATACCAGCCTAGTGCTCTAGTGCTTTTCTTTCTTTCTTTTTTGTTTCTTTTTTTTTTCTTTTATTTTGGGGGGCAGGGGGGAGCAGAGCAATCACCCATATTTCTTCTGGGTCATAATTTGATGGCAGGTTTCCTCAGGGGAGGAGCACAGGGGTTAGGTGAGTAAGCTCCACATTCAACAATTAAACAGCAGAAATACAAGCTGTGAAGGAAATAGCTTCCTTGCACTTGCTTTCTGTGCCTGTAATGGGCAATGAAAACCTCCCCAAATTCTGTATCTTCAGGAATGCCAAGCACACTTCAGTGTACCATCCATTGTTCATTTGCTTGTTCCTCCCCATCCCATAACTGGCTTTAGACATATCTTTCAATTCATAATAAACGGTTCACAAATAGCCTGAAAATTAAAAGACAGCTTCTAAGATTGACCGTGCAGGTGACAGTATTGGTCCTTTAGAATGTTGCTTAAAATTTTAGGGAAAATAACTCCACAATTTGTTCATTTGTAGAATGAATAGATAAATGGTAAATATCAGAAAGTGCTGCTGAAGTTATGGAAGAGAGAAGTAACAAGAACTATATATAAATACATATATATGTATGACTTTTGGGTAGTAAGTTTGTATTGCATATTGTACCATACTAGGAACACCAGGAGAGAAAACAGCACAGATATCTTCCCAAAGTATGCAAAGTATGAATCTTAGATGTTAAAACTACAATATACAGATGAATACTTTGGAATAAAGGACTGTAAGTTTTGCTCTTCTCATTATCATTGTGTCTGTAGGTGTCTGTCTCTCACCATGTCCCCTCACCCCCTCTCCCCCTCTCCTGCCACAAAAAACCCAGAAAGAATAAAGGAAAAAAAAATCCTCAAAACAACAGCAACAAAAATAACCTAACCTCTGACAGAATTGGGAACTGGAAAAACAATAGAATAAAAGCATTGAGCATGCAGTGATTGTCTCTGAGCAGGATTTTCGGTGCTATCGATATTATTACTACGATACAGAAAAAGCAATTTTGATAATAATTTCGCAAGAGTGGTACAGAAGTTCCCAAAAGCATAACCCTTCTCAGATTTATCTGCCTACTGAGCTCTCATTAAAGTCAATGAGAATTTGGAGACTCTCTAATGGAGGAAAATCCAGTACAAAGCATAAATGTTCCGACAGTGCCTCAAGGTCCTTACTCCAGCAAAATTCTTATGTAAATCAGTGGAAGTTTTGTCTCGGGGGGAAAATCAGAATTGAGCCTAATTTTGTTTGTAGAGACTGAAATATTTAAAATGTTAAACCGGCGATAATTGTTAGTATGCCCTTTCCATAATTGATTAAAAAATGTGTAGGGGTCAATCCTGCAAAATTCTGACATCTCTGGAAGTTTTTGTAAGCTAAAGCAAGTTCTTAATGCTCAGCAAAGGGGAAGGGATCTCTGTACTTCTGCCTCTGAAACACAGCAGGGTCCCAGCTGAGGCAGGATGGGAGCTGAGACCAGGCAGTGACAGCTTGATTGAGGAAGAGGAACAATGTAGTAGAGTGCCTTCTGATTTTAATTCACATGATGCTCTTTATTACCCTTAGGGAGAAGAGGTACTGTTTAAAATTGCTTTTAACACTATTTATTTCAAACATATTTTACTGGAACATGACCTATGTTTAAAAAAGTTTAAACAATGTATAGTGTCTTGGGGAGTCCTGGGGTTAGATATTTATGGGGAAAAAACCAAACAAAAAAACCCCAACAACAACAACAAAAATCCTCACCAAGCAGAGGAAAATTATGAATACGCAGAATTTAGCTTTGCAAACCTTTCTATTTTTTATAAAACAAGAATTATTTTAATTCCTATAAAGGAATTAATATACCCTATATAAGTAACTTAAAATCAATTTAATCATAAGTAAGCCATTATGTTATTGACTAGAACTGTTTCTCTGTTCACTAATTTATGGCATGGGATTTTATACCAATGCCAACTTTTTCTGGCAATCCGTGTATTCACCGTAATGTGAAGGTCTACATGGCAATGCTAAAGATTATACTCTTTAGCAAAAAATGCTTTACTATTGATGCAAGAAGAGTCAGAATATACTGGTAGAAATAGTCTGAGTTTATTATTTTCTTGGTTCGGGCCCATGATACTTGTGCAGTTATATATATTACACTTTCTGAGGTTTACTTTTGCATTCATTGCAGAGTGAAGAAAAAATTTTTCTTAATGGTTTTTTTTTCCATGGGGGAAGCAAATTAAAGTACCAAGTGCAGTTATTCTGAGGTTTTGTGAAGTCTGTAAACTGATTCAGTGACCATACATGCTCTCTGTTATTAAAAAGATACATTATTATGGAGTAGAATCCCTCCTGGTAAAAATTAAAAATAGTATCAATATTTTCCATTTTTTAAAGTCTTAACATTTATAATGAACCTCTGTGTTGAACCTCTATGAAAAAAATCTTTTTTATGAATTCTGACAAGTTACAAATCTTCAGAGATGTGACCCATCAAATAGCGCTATGAAGCACAGAGAACCGCTGAGGTTTATGGACAGCTATGTTAGCTCATATCTGCAGATTACCTGGTAGGGCATTTAAGTCTTCCATCTCAAGGCCTATCTGAGCTTAAAAAGTCAGTGTATTTGCTCCTATTTGGGTGTGATTCCATGTCACAAATTTTCAGGCAGCCTGTCAGGTTTGAAGGTGGCTGTCCACTGCTGCACTTCTACTCCTCAAACACAGGCACACTCTCAGCAGTGCCACTTTGCACAGTCATGCTATAAACCTGCCCTTTGAAATTGCCTGTTTTTTTAAAAGCCTTTGAAAAATATTTTTTTTAACAAAATTGTTGTGCAGGTCTGAATTAGATCATGGGGTGAATAGCCATAAGTGAAGAGCAAAACTGCCCTTCAGTACCAGGCAACAGAAGTTCAGCAACTGAGGAAAACTCCACAGCTGAAGGATTACTGGAATCAAATCATATCCTTGGTGAAAGCTGACTCAACCAAAGGATGTCAACACATCTTTCATCACTCTGTGTGGACTGATCACAAGCTTGTCATTCTGGTTCTGCTTGCTGGAAGAACTGTGTGTGCCCACAGCAGCAAACCTGGGGTAGTTTTTTATGGGAGCAGCCACATTTCTGTGTTAATACAGACCAAGACTGACTGGTGGAGTTTACAGGTAGAGACATATTCATTACAGTGGTGGGCTATTGAAATTCACGTGGCCTCCAGACATTTCAGTCAGACTCAATAGTACTTCATAAGTGATACGTGAGAAAAGCAATAAAGTTTAAGAGATTTTTATAGAATATTTCTTTCTGTTATAGTTACCATAAAAGACAAATGCAAATTTGTTGATCGTTAAAAGTTGTTGAAACTAATCAATGCTACTTAATTTAAATATTTGAAAATATTGATGCAAGAGAGCTTTATTTGACAGCTATTTATCTCAAAATTACTCAGACTTAAAAAATATGCAAACAATATCTGCTTTACTGAATTAATGGGGATAATAATGTAATACTTCTTACTGTTATTTTCATTCAATTTTGTTCAGTAAGAATCCTTATATATCCTCTTTTCTGTGCCAGTGTTTTTCATTTTACTTGTAAAAAGAGAGATTAAAAAAAGAGACTGAAAGCAAGCCAGAGGAGGTATTTTCATAGAGCAGTGTTAAATTAGTGACAAGAGGATGAATGTTCCACACAGGTGGAACATGGAGATTCTCAGTAGTTTTATAGAAAAATGTCTGAAATGGGAAACAAGGGACATGAGGAACTAAATGATGAAAAACTGACATCTTCCTTAAACACTGAGTTTTATGTTCTTCTGGGATTTACGTTCTCTGGTTTGGCCTTTATCACTCTTGCTGACAAATAGCTTTTACAAGATTTTGTCATATTGTCATCTAAAAATCTGTCTTAGTGTTCTCTTTAGGACTGATTCTCTTCTTACCAGCCTCAGTTTAAATCAGAGGTCAAGAAAATCAGTACAGTTGAAATGATCTGGAGATCAGAGTAATATCTTTTCTGTGAAGTTTAATATTTCCACGTGCATGCTCCAAATTGAACATTTGCAGACTTGTGTATAAAATTTCTAACTACTAATCTAACTTATTTTATCTTGGTTGGTTTTTTACCCATTAAAACCCCTCAAACATCTCAGTAGCTTCAGATTTACACTGAAGTTTAATATAAAGAACTGCATGCTCTCAGTGTTTTTGTATGCTCTATTTTTGTAGCTACCAAGTTAATATAAATTTCCTCAGGGAGTAATTAACTTCCCAGACTTTTTTAACATAGGACACCTATTCATGAATTGCTAATACAACTTGTCAAATCCTTGTTTATAGGCACTGAAGACAGCGAGGTTAAATTTATAGTATGAGACAAAGGAACACATCATCTCTGAGTCTGTGCTCTTTCCATATTCTGACACTCTATTCCAAGAAACCTCAACTATGATTTTAGTTTCCATGAGAAAGAACATGTGGAACATGTAATCCAAAGATATTTGATATTATAATGCAAAATTCTTCAGATTTCTACTACGATGTTCAAGTGGATTAGAGAGA
The DNA here is from genome assembly GCF_901933205.1 of Camarhynchus parvulus. Lineage (NCBI taxonomy): Eukaryota > Metazoa > Chordata > Aves > Passeriformes > Thraupidae > Camarhynchus > Camarhynchus parvulus. The sequence goes on from NC_044572.1 coordinate 59,199,048, forward strand.
GGTGAGGATATCTCTATTCCAAAGAACAATGGGATTGTAGTATTAAGTGGCAAGGAGAGCAAGATTACAAAATTTATACTTTTCCACTAATAGTAAATTACTGTGGCTGGTGGAGTTAAGAAGAAGATTCATTTCCACATATAAAGGTCTGGTCACAAAGGCCATCTGGGCATGAAATGGAGTAGCCATGCACAAGAATTCATAAGCAGATTACCAACTTGGAGTTTCTTGGATATGCAGAGAAGAATTGCTGTAATGGATATATTGTTCCTGCTACCTATAGTTGTGGTTAAAATATTTTATGTGAATCTTAGTTGCAGTCAAATTTGTACTGGAACAAAAGGTATACCCTGGGAGGCATAGCTCCTTTCCAGAGCTCATCCTGGGATGTCAGAGTTTTATGTCGTCTATCTGAGTCTGAAGGTTCAGGCTTGCCCTAAAGGATTATAACATTTGCTAAACTGTCATTTTCCTTGAACAGAGCTGAAGAGTATGTTTACATTAGCATGCAGTTTTAAGCCAATGCAGCTGAGTTCACTGATATGTTTGACTGACAGTTGGCCACTTGTGTTTAGTATTCAATTTTGAAATATCTTAAAACCTTCATTTAATAAAAGCATTTGAATTTCAAATTCTATGAAATACTTCGTTCAGGCTGCAAGGTAATACATCTTGCTTAACATGTTTTCTATATGAGTGCCTTATTTGGCTATTAATTTTACAAATATTTCACCAGATTCCTACTGGGATTCTGCTTCTATGCCTTTTGCTTCTTTACAAAGATGGAGAGACAAGTGAAAGAATGGAATACAATTCATAAGGAAGCTTTGTCTGTGACTGCCATTTTACACATCCTAAAGAGCAAGAGTTTACATCTCTGTCTCAGTCAAGGGAAACGAGTTTCCTAATCAACATAATGGGTTTAGACAAAACAGACAAAATTTGTCACTGGGAGCAAAAATTGAAATTTATATGAATCAAGAGTCAGTTTGAAAAATGCAGACAATCCTGGCATGTACTGCTACAGTGGCTCTGTTTAAATCCATCCATGACAGCTCTGAATGGCTGCTGCCCTATTTACTAGAGTGCCCAGACTTTTGTTGTCCAAGTGCAGAAGAACCCAACTATGCATAAGGTTGGCTTGCTGTCAAAACTCTGCAATGTTCCTGAATTTGAAGTAGTTCATGCTCTTTTATATATGGAGAAACCTCCTCAGATCAAAGCTCTTGGATTGTTAGTGTGAAAGTGTTGACTGCTTACTCACCAGGTTAGCTGTTAACTCCCCCTCTAAAAGCAGCACTTGTTGCTTTTCATTCATATCTGTCAGGTTCGCTGTTCCCGAGGGTGAAAGCCCTGCTATTTGTTCACACTAGCTGCTCTTGTCATTAGCTCCCTCCATTAGCTTTTCATATCAGCC